>NC_134688.1:181066110-181392777 GCF_050947455.1 Rhinoderma darwinii
TTGTGCCCCTAATTCTTTCTCACATTGTGGGCAAAGAATGGGTAATTTGTTGTAGGAAGAAGAGGAATAGTGTACTAATATTGGTACCAGAAGAACGCGCCTTCATAGGATGAAGAGGAATGTAGCGCGCTACGCCCCTGTCGAATCATGGAGAATCACATTTAGGTAGATATGGACACCAATTGCATTCGAGAGCGCCAGACTTTCTGGGCTATCAGGCACTATCCTATCTTTCACCTACATGATAGGAATACTTGGTGTGATAACACTTCTAAAAAATGCACCAATTCTGGAGATGGAATGGCCGGCTGAAGGGGCAGGAGGAGGCCGGATTTTTTCCTTTTATCACCATGTGTGCATGTCCTGAAGGCTTACATACATGTTGTTAAATAAATTTTTATCAGCCTGATAGTCCAGAATATATAAGAGTTTGTCGCATAATTGAGTCGGCGAATGTGTTTCAGTTCGAATTGGCGTTGTGCCCCTAATTCTTTCTCACATTGTGGGCAAAGAATGGGTAATTTGTTGTAGGAAGAAGAGGAATAGTGTACTTTTATTGGTACCAGAAGAACGCGCCTCCGTAGGATGAAGAGGAATGTGGGGCGCTACGCCCCCGTCGGATCATGGAGAATCACATTTAGGTAGATATGGACACCAATTGTGTTTGAGAGCATCAGACTTTCTGGGCCATCAGGCACTATCCTATCTTTCACCTACATGATAGGAATACTTGGTGTGATAACACTTCTAAAATATGCACCAATTCTTGAGATGGAATGGCCGGCTGTAGGGGCAGGAGGAGGCCGGATTTTTTTCTTTTTAACACCATGTGTGCATGTCCTGAAGGCTTACATACATGTTGTTAAATAAATTTTTCTCAGCCTGATAGTCCAGAATATACAAGAGTTTGTCTCATGTTGAGTCGGCGAATGTGTTTCAGTTCGAATTGGCGTTGTGCCCCTAATTCTTTCTCACATTGTGGGCAAAGAATGGGTAATTTGTTGTAGGAAGAAGAGGAATAGTGTACTTTTATTGGTACCAGAAGAACGCGCCTCCGTAGGATGAAGAGGAATGTGGGGCGCTACGCCCCCGTTGGATCATGGAGAATCACATTTAGGTAGATATGGACACCAATTGCATTAGAGAGCGCCAGACTTTCTGGGCTATCAGGCACTATCCTATCTTTCACCTACATGATAGAAATACTTGGTGTGATAACACTTCTAAAAAATGCACCAATTCTGGAGATGGAATGGCCGGCTGAAGGGGCAGGAGGAGGCCGGAATTTTTCCTTTTATCACCATGTGTGCATGTCCTGAAGGCTTACATACATGTTGTTAAATAAATTTTTCTCAGCCTGATAGTCCAGAATATATAAGAGTTTGTCGCATGTTGAGTCGGCAAATGTGTTTCAGTTCGAATTGGCGTTGTGCCTCTAATTCTTTCTCACATTGTGGGCAAAGAATGGGTAATTTGTTGTAGGAAGAAGAGGAATAGTGTACTAATATTGGTACCAGAAGAACGCGCCTTCATAGGATGAAGAGGAATGTAGCGCGCTACGCCCCTGTCGAATCATGGAGAATCACATTTAGGTAGATATGGACACCAATTGCATTCGAGAGCGCCAGACTTTCTGGGCTATCAGGCACTATCCTATCTTTCACCTACATGATAGGAATACTTGGTGTGATAACACTTCTAAAAAATGCACCAATTCTGGAGATGGAATGGCCGGCTGAAGGGGCAGGAGGAGGCCGGATTTTTTCCTTTTATCACCATGTGTGCATGTCCTGAAGGCTTACATACATGTTGTTAAATAAATTTTTATCAGCCTGATAGTCCAGAATATATAAGAGTTTGTCGCATAATTGAGTCGGCGAATATGTTTCAGTTCGAATTGGCGTTGTGCCCCTAATTCTTTCTCACATTGTGGGCAATGAATGGGTAATTTGTTGTAGGAAGAAGAGGAATAGTGTACTTTTATTGGTACCAGAAGAACGCGCCTCCGTAGGATGAAGAGGAATGTGGGGCGCTACGCCCCCGTTGGATCATGGAGAATCACATTTAGGTAGATATGGACACCAATTGTGTTTGAGAGCATCAGACTTTCTGGGCCATCAGGCACTATCCTATCTTTCACCTACATGATAGGAATACTTGGTGTGATAACACTTCTAAAAAATGCACCAATTCTGGAGATGGAATGGCCGGCTGAAGGGGCAGGAGGAGGCCGGATTTTTTCCTTTTATCACCATGTGTGCATGTCCTGAAGGCTTACATACATGTTGTTAAATAAATTTTTCTCAGCCTGATAGTCCAGAATATATAAGAGTTTGTCGCATGTTGAGTCGGCAAATGTGTTTCAGTTCGAATTGGCGTTGTGCCTCTAATTCTTTCTCACATTGTGGGCAAAGAATGGGTAATTTGTTGTAGGAAGAAGAGGAATAGTGTACTAATATTGGTACCAGAAGAACGCGCCTTCATAGGATGAAGAGGAATGTAGCGCGCTACGCCCCTGTCGAATCATGGAGAATCACATTTAGGTAGATATGGACACCAATTGCATTCGAGAGCGCCAGACTTTCTGGGCTATCAGGCACTATCCTATCTTTCACCTACATGATAGGAATACTTGGTGTGATAACACTTCTAAAAAATGCACCAATTCTGGAGATGGAATGGCCGGCTGAAGGGGCAGGAGGAGGCCGGATTTTTTCCTTTTATCACCATGTGTGCATGTCCTGAAGGCTTACATACATGTTGTTAAATAAATTTTTATCAGCCTGATAGTCCAGAATATATAAGAGTTTGTCGCATAATTGAGTCGGCGAATATGTTTCAGTTCGAATTGGCGTTGTGCCCCTAATTCTTTCTCACATTGTGGGCAATGAATGGGTAATTTGTTGTAGGAAGAAGAGGAATAGTGTACTTTTATTGGTACCAGAAGAACGCGCCTCCGTAGGATGAAGAGGAATGTGGGGCGCTACGCCCCCGTTGGATCATGGAGAATCACATTTAGGTAGATATGGACACCAATTGTGTTTGAGAGCATCAGACTTTCTGGGCCATCAGGCACTATCCTATCTTTCACCTACATGATAGGAATACTTGGTGTGATAACACTTCTAAAAAATGCACCAATTCTGGAGATGGAATGGCCGGCTGAAGGGGCAGGAGGAGGCCGGATTTTTTCCTTTTATCACCATGTGTGCATGTCCTGAAGGCTTACATACATGTTGTTAAATAAATTTTTATCAGCCTGATAGTCCAGAATATATAAGAGTTTGTCGCATAATTGAGTCGGCGAATGTGTTTCAGTTCGAATTGGCGTTGTGCCCCTAATTCTTTCTCACATTGTGGGCAATGAATGGGTAATTTGTTGTAGGAAGAAGAGGAATAGTGTACTTTTATTAGTACCAGAAGAACGCGCCTCCGTAGGATGAAGAGGAATGTGGGGCGCTACGCCCCCGTTGGATCATGGAGAATCACATTTAGGTAGATATGGACACCAATTGCATTAGAGAGCACCAGACTTTCTGGGCTATCAGGCACTATCCTATCTTTCACCTACATGATAGGAATACTTGGTGTGATAACACTTCTAAAAAATGCACCAATTTTGGAGATGGAATGGCCGGCTGAAGGGGCAGGAGGAGGCCGGATTTTTTTCCTTTTATCACCATGTGTGCATGTCGTGAAGGCTTACATACATGTTGATAAATACATTTTTCTCAGCCTGATAGTCCAGAATATATAAGAGTTTGTCGCATAATTGAGTCGGCGAATGTGTTTCAGTTCGAATTGGCGTTGTGCCCCTAATTCTTTCTCACATTGTGGGCAAAGAATGGGTAATTTGTTGCAGGAAGAAGAGGAATAGTGTGCTAATATTAGTACCAGAAGAACGCGCCTAGATAGGATGAAGAGGAATGTAGCGCGCTACGCCCCTGTCGAATCATGGAGAATCACATTTAGGTAGATATGGACACCAATTGCATTCGAGAGCGCCAGACTTTCTGGGCTATCAGGCACTATCCTATCTTTCACCTACATGATAGGAATACTTGGTGTGATAACACTTCTAAAAAATGCACCAATTCTGGAGATGGAATGGCCGGCTGAAGGGGCAGGAGGAGGCCGGATTTTTTCCTTTTATCACCATGTGTGCATGTCCTGAAGGCTTACATACATGTTGTTAAATAAACTTTTATCAGCCTGATAGTCCAGAATATATAAGAGTTTGTCGCATAATTGAGTCGGCGAATGTGTTTCAGTTCGAATTGGCGTTGTGCCCCTAATTCTTTCTCACATTGTGGGCAAAGAATGGGTAATTTGTTGCAGGAAGAAGAGGAATAGTGTACTAATATTGGTACCAGAAGAACGCGCCTCCATAGGATGAAGAGGAATGTAGCGCGCTACGCCCCTGTCGAATCATGGAGAATCACATTTAGGTAGATATGGACACCAATTGCATTAGAGAGCGCCAGACTCTCTGGGCTATCAGGCACTATCCTATCTTTCACCTACATGATAGGAATACTTGGTGTGATAACACTTCTAAAAAATGCACCAATTCTGGAGATGGAATGGCCGGCTGAAGGGGCAGGAGGAGGCCGGATTTTTTCCTTTTATCACCATGTGTGCATGTCCTGAAGGCTTACATACATGTTGTTAAATAAATTTTTCTCAGCCTGATAGTCCAGAATATATAAGAGTTTGTCGCATGTTGAGTCGGCAAATGTGTTTCAGTTCGAATTGGCGTTGTGCCTCTAATTCTTTCTCACATTGTGGGCAAAGAATGGGTAATTTGTTGTAGGAAGAAGAGGAATAGTGTACTAATATTGGTACCAGAAGAACGCGCCTTCATAGGATGAAGAGGAATGTAGCGCGCTACGCCCCTGTCGAATCATGGAGAATCACATTTAGGTAGATATGGACACCAATTGCATTCGAGAGCGCCAGACTTTCTGGGCTATCAGGCACTATCCTATCTTTCACCTACATGATAGGAATACTTGGTGTGATAACACTTCTAAAAAATGCACCAATTCTGGAGATGGAATGGCCGGCTGAAGGGGCAGGAGGAGGCCGGATTTTTTCCTTTTATCACCATGTGTGCATGTCCTGAAGGCTTACATACATGTTGTTAAATAAATTTTTATCAGCCTGATAGTCCAGAATATATAAGAGTTTGTCGCATAATTGAGTCGGCGAATGTGTTTCAGTTCGAATTGGCGTTGTGCCCCTAATTCTTTCTCACATTGTGGGCAATGAATGGGTAATTTGTTGTAGGAAGAAGAGGAATAGTGTACTTTTATTGGTACCAGAAGAACGCGCCTCCGTAGGATGAAGAGGAATGTGGGGCGCTACGCCCCCGTTGGATCATGGAGAATCACATTTAGGTAGATATGGACACCAATTGCATTAGAGAGCGCCAGACTTTCTGGGCTTTCAGGCACTATCCTATCTTTCACCTACATGATAGGAATACTTGGTGTGATAACACTTCTAAAAAATGCACCAATTTTGGAGATGGAATGGCCGGCTGAAGGGGCAGGAGGAGGCCGGATTTTTTTCCTTTTATCACCATGTGTGCATGTCGTGAAGGCTTACATACATGTTGATAAATACATTTTTCTCAGCCTGATAGTCCAGAATATATAAGAGTTTGTCGCATAATTGAGTCGGCGAATGTGTTTCAGTTCGAATTGGCGTTGTGCCCCTAATTCTTTCTCACATTGTGGGCAAAGAATGGGTAATTTGTTGCAGGAAGAAGAGGAATAGTGTACTAATATTGGTACCAGAAGAACGCGCCTAGATAGGATGAAGAGGAATGTAGCGCGCTACGCCCCTGTCGAATCATGGAGAATCACATTTAGGTAGATATGGACACCAATTGCATTCGAGAGCGCCAGACTTTCTGGGCTATCAGGCACTATCCTATCTTTCACCTACATGATAGGAATACTTGGTGTGATAACACTTCTAAAAAATGCACCAATTCTGGAGATGGAATGGCCGGCTGAAGGGGCAGGAGGAGGCCGGATTTTTTCCTTTTATCACCATGTGTGCATGTCCTGAAGGCTTACATACATGTTGTTAAATAAACTTTTATCAGCCTGATAGTCCAGAATATATAAGAGTTTGTCGCATAATTGAGTCGGCGAATGTGTTTCAGTTCGAATTGGCGTTGTGCCCCTAATTCTTTCTCACATTGTGGGCAAAGAATGGGTAATTTGTTGCAGGAAGAAGAGGAATAGTGTACTAATATTGGTACCAGAAGAACGCGCCTCCATAGGATGAAGAGGAATGTAGCGCGCTACGCCCCTGTCGAATCATGGAGAATCACATTTAGGTAGATATGGACACCAATTGCATTCGAGAGCGCCAGACTTTCTGGGCTATCAGGCACTATCCTATCTTTCACCTACATGATAGGAATACTTGGTGTGATAACACTTCTAAAAAATGCACCAATTCTGGAGATGGAATGGCCGGCTGAAGGGGCAGGAGGAGGCCGGAATTTTTCCTTTTATCACCATGTGTGCATGTCCTGAAGGCTTACATACATGTTGTTAAATAAATTTTTCTCAGCCTGATAGTCCAGAATATATAAGAGTTTGTCGCATGTTGAGTCGGCAAATGTGTTTCAGTTCGAATTGGCGTTGTGCCTCTAATTCTTTCTCACATTGTGGGCAAAGAATGGGTAATTTGTTGTAGGAAGAAGAGGAATAGTGTACTAATATTGGTACCAGAAGAACGCGCCTTCATAGGATGAAGAGGAATGTAGCGCGCTACGCCCCTGTCGAATCATGGAGAATCACATTTAGGTAGATATGGACACCAATTGCATTCGAGAGCGCCAGACTTTCTGGGCTATCAGGCACTATCCTATCTTTCACCTACATGATAGGAATACTTGGTGTGATAACACTTCTAAAAAATGCACCAATTCTGGAGATGGAATGGCCGGCTGAAGGGGCAGGAGGAGGCCGGATTTTTTCCTTTTATCACCATGTGTGCATGTCCTGAAGGCTTACATACATGTTGTTAAATAAATTTTTATCAGCCTGATAGTCCAGAATATATAAGAGTTTGTCGCATAATTGAGTCGGCGAATATGTTTCAGTTCGAATTGGCGTTGTGCCCCTAATTCTTTCTCACATTGTGGGCAATGAATGGGTAATTTGTTGTAGGAAGAAGAGGAATAGTGTACTTTTATTGGTACCAGAAGAACGCGCCTCCGTAGGATGAAGAGGAATGTGGGGCGCTACGCCCCCGTTGGATCATGGAGAATCACATTTAGGTAGATATGGACACCAATTGTGTTTGAGAGCATCAGACTTTCTGGGCCATCAGGCACTATCCTATCTTTCACCTACATGATAGGAATACTTGGTGTGATAACACTTCTAAAAAATGCACCAATTCTGGAGATGGAATGGCCGGCTGAAGGGGCAGGAGGAGGCCGGATTTTTTCCTTTTATCACCATGTGTGCATGTCCTGAAGGCTTACATACATGTTGTTAAATAAATTTTTCTCAGCCTGATAGTCCAGAATATATAAGAGTTTGTCGCATGTTGAGTCGGCAAATGTGTTTCAGTTCGAATTGGCGTTGTGCCTCTAATTCTTTCTCACATTGTGGGCAAAGAATGGGTAATTTGTTGTAGGAAGAAGAGGAATAGTGTACTAATATTGGTACCAGAAGAACGCGCCTTCATAGGATGAAGAGGAATGTAGCGCGCTACGCCCCTGTCGAATCATGGAGAATCACATTTAGGTAGATATGGACACCAATTGCATTCGAGAGCGCCAGACTTTCTGGGCTATCAGGCACTATCCTATCTTTCACCTACATGATAGGAATACTTGGTGTGATAACACTTCTAAAAAATGCACCAATTCTGGAGATGGAATGGCCGGCTGAAGGGGCAGGAGGAGGCCGGATTTTTTCCTTTTATCACCATGTGTGCATGTCCTGAAGGCTTACATACATGTTGTTAAATAAATTTTTATCAGCCTGATAGTCCAGAATATATAAGAGTTTGTCGCATAATTGAGTCGGCGAATATGTTTCAGTTCGAATTGGCGTTGTGCCCCTAATTCTTTCTCACATTGTGGGCAATGAATGGGTAATTTGTTGTAGGAAGAAGAGGAATAGTGTACTTTTATTGGTACCAGAAGAACGCGCCTCCGTAGGATGAAGAGGAATGTGGGGCGCTACGCCCCCGTTGGATCATGGAGAATCACATTTAGGTAGATATGGACACCAATTGTGTTTGAGAGCATCAGACTTTCTGGGCCATCAGGCACTATCCTATCTTTCACCTACATGATAGGAATACTTGGTGTGATAACACTTCTAAAAAATGCACCAATTCTGGAGATGGAATGGCCGGCTGAAGGGGCAGGAGGAGGCCGGATTTTTTCCTTTTATCACCATGTGTGCATGTCCTGAAGGCTTACATACATGTTGTTAAATAAATTTTTATCAGCCTGATAGTCCAGAATATATAAGAGTTTGTCGCATAATTGAGTCGGCGAATGTGTTTCAGTTCGAATTGGCGTTGTGCCCCTAATTCTTTCTCACATTGTGGGCAATGAATGGGTAATTTGTTGTAGGAAGAAGAGGAATAGTGTACTTTTATTAGTACCAGAAGAACGCGCCTCCGTAGGATGAAGAGGAATGTGGGGCGCTACGCCCCCGTTGGATCATGGAGAATCACATTTAGGTAGATATGGACACCAATTGCATTAGAGAGCACCAGACTTTCTGGGCTATCAGGCACTATCCTATCTTTCACCTACATGATAGGAATACTTGGTGTGATAACACTTCTAAAAAATGCACCAATTTTGGAGATGGAATGGCCGGCTGAAGGGGCAGGAGGAGGCCGGATTTTTTTCCTTTTATCACCATGTGTGCATGTCGTGAAGGCTTACATACATGTTGATAAATACATTTTTCTCAGCCTGATAGTCCAGAATATATAAGAGTTTGTCGCATAATTGAGTCGGCGAATGTGTTTCAGTTCGAATTGGCGTTGTGCCCCTAATTCTTTCTCACATTGTGGGCAAAGAATGGGTAATTTGTTGCAGGAAGAAGAGGAATAGTGTGCTAATATTAGTACCAGAAGAACGCGCCTAGATAGGATGAAGAGGAATGTAGCGCGCTACGCCCCTGTCGAATCATGGAGAATCACATTTAGGTAGATATGGACACCAATTGCATTCGAGAGCGCCAGACTTTCTGGGCTATCAGGCACTATCCTATCTTTCACCTACATGATAGGAATACTTGGTGTGATAACACTTCTAAAAAATGCACCAATTCTGGAGATGGAATGGCCGGCTGAAGGGGCAGGAGGAGGCCGGATTTTTTCCTTTTATCACCATGTGTGCATGTCCTGAAGGCTTACATACATGTTGTTAAATAAACTTTTATCAGCCTGATAGTCCAGAATATATAAGAGTTTGTCGCATAATTGAGTCGGCGAATGTGTTTCAGTTCGAATTGGCGTTGTGCCCCTAATTCTTTCTCACATTGTGGGCAAAGAATGGGTAATTTGTTGCAGGAAGAAGAGGAATAGTGTACTAATATTGGTACCAGAAGAACGCGCCTCCATAGGATGAAGAGGAATGTAGCGCGCTACGCCCCTGTCGAATCATGGAGAATCACATTTAGGTAGATATGGACACCAATTGCATTAGAGAGCGCCAGACTCTCTGGGCTATCAGGCACTATCCTATCTTTCACCTACATGATAGGAATACTTGGTGTGATAACACTTCTAAAAAATGCACCAATTCTGGAGATGGAATGGCCGGCTGAAGGGGCAGGAGGAGGCCGGATTTTTTCCTTTTATCACCATGTGTGCATGTCCTGAAGGCTTACATACATGTTGTTAAATAAATTTTTCTCAGCCTGATAGTCCAGAATATATAAGAGTTTGTCGCATGTTGAGTCGGCAAATGTGTTTCAGTTCGAATTGGCGTTGTGCCTCTAATTCTTTCTCACATTGTGGGCAAAGAATGGGTAATTTGTTGTAGGAAGAAGAGGAATAGTGTACTAATATTGGTACCAGAAGAACGCGCCTTCATAGGATGAAGAGGAATGTAGCGCGCTACGCCCCTGTCGAATCATGGAGAATCACATTTAGGTAGATATGGACACCAATTGCATTCGAGAGCGCCAGACTTTCTGGGCTATCAGGCACTATCCTATCTTTCACCTACATGATAGGAATACTTGGTGTGATAACACTTCTAAAAAATGCACCAATTCTGGAGATGGAATGGCCGGCTGAAGGGGCAGGAGGAGGCCGGATTTTTTCCTTTTATCACCATGTGTGCATGTCCTGAAGGCTTACATACATGTTGTTAAATAAATTTTTATCAGCCTGATAGTCCAGAATATATAAGAGTTTGTCGCATAATTGAGTCGGCGAATGTGTTTCAGTTCGAATTGGCGTTGTGCCCCTAATTCTTTCTCACATTGTGGGCAATGAATGGGTAATTTGTTGTAGGAAGAAGAGGAATAGTGTACTTTTATTGGTACCAGAAGAACGCGCCTCCGTAGGATGAAGAGGAATGTGGGGCGCTACGCCCCCGTTGGATCATGGAGAATCACATTTAGGTAGATATGGACACCAATTGCATTAGAGAGCACCAGACTTTCTGGGCTTTCAGGCACTATCCTATCTTTCACCTACATGATAGGAATACTTGGTGTGATAACACTTCTAAAAAATGCACCAATTTTGGAGATGGAATGGCCGGCTGAAGGGGCAGGAGGAGGCCGGATTTTTTTCCTTTTATCACCATGTGTGCATGTCGTGAAGGCTTACATACATGTTGATAAATACATTTTTCTCAGCCTGATAGTCCAGAATATATAAGAGTTTGTCGCATAATTGAGTCGGCGAATGTGTTTCAGTTCGAATTGGCGTTGTGCCCCTAATTCTTTCTCACATTGTGGGCAAAGAATGGGTAATTTGTTGCAGGAAGAAGAGGAATAGTGTACTAATATTGGTACCAGAAGAACGCGCCTAGATAGGATGAAGAGGAATGTAGCGCGCTACGCCCCTGTCGAATCATGGAGAATCACATTTAGGTAGATATGGACACCAATTGCATTCGAGAGCGCCAGACTTTCTGGGCTATCAGGCACTATCCTATCTTTCACCTACATGATAGGAATACTTGGTGTGATAACACTTCTAAAAAATGCACCAATTCTGGAGATGGAATGGCCGGCTGAAGGGGCAGGAGGAGGCCGGATTTTTTCCTTTTATCACCATGTGTGCATGTCCTGAAGGCTTACATACATGTTGTTAAATAAACTTTTATCAGCCTGATAGTCCAGAATATATAAGAGTTTGTCGCATAATTGAGTCGGCGAATGTGTTTCAGTTCGAATTGGCGTTGTGCCCCTAATTCTTTCTCACATTGTGGGCAAAGAATGGGTAATTTGTTGCAGGAAGAAGAGGAATAGTGTACTAATATTGGTACCAGAAGAACGCGCCTCCATAGGATGAAGAGGAATGTAGCGCGCTACGCCCCTGTCGAATCATGGAGAATCACATTTAGGTAGATATGGACACCAATTGCATTCGAGAGCGCCAGACTTTCTGGGCTATCAGGCACTATCCTATCTTTCACCTACATGATAGGAATAATTGGTGTGATAACATTTCTAAAAAATGCACCAATTCTGGAGATGGAATGGCCGGCTGAAGGGGCAGGAGGAGGCCGGATTTTTTCCTTTTATCACCATGTGTGCATGTCCTGAAGGCTTACATACATGTTGTTAAATAAATTTTTCTCAGCCTGATAGTCCAGAATATATAAGAGTTTGTCGCATGTTGAGTCGGCGAATGTGTTTCAGTTCGAATTGGCGTTGTGCCCCTAATTCTTTCTCACATTGTGGGCAAAGAATGGGTAATTTGTTGTAGGAAGAAGAGCAATAGTGTACTTTTATTGGTACCAGAAGAACGCGCCTCCGTAGGATGAAGAGGAATGTGGGGCGCTACGCCCCCGTTGGATCATGGAGAATCACATTTAGGTAGATATGGACACCAATTGTGTTTGAGAGCATCAGACTTTCTGGGCCATCAGGCACTATCCTATCTTTCACCTACATGATAGGAATACTTGGTGTGATAACACTTCTAAAATATGCACCAATTCTGGAGATGGAATGGCCGGCTGTAGGGGCAGGAGGAGGCCGGATTTTTTTCCTTTTAACACTATGTGTGCATGTCCTGAAGGCTTACATACATGTTGTTAAATAAATTTTTCTCAGCCTGATAGTCCAGAATATATAGGAGTTTGTCGCATAATTGAGTCGGCGAATGTGTTTCAGTTCGAATTGGCGTTGTGCCCCTAATTCTTTCTCACATTGTGGGCAAAGAATGGGTAATTTGTTGCAGGAAGAAGAGGAATAGTGTACTAATATTGGTACCAGAAGAACGTGCCTCCATAGGATGAAGAGGAATGTAGCGCGCTACGCCCCTGTCGAATCATGGAGAATCACATTTAGGTAGATATGGACACCAATTGCATTCGAGAGCGCCAGACTTTCTGGGCCATCAGGCACTATCCTATCTTTCACCTACATGATAGGAATACTTGGTGTGATAACACTTCTAAAAAATGCACCAATTTTGGAGATGGAATGGCCGGCTGAAGGGGCAGGAGGAGGCCGGATTTTTTTCCTTTTATCACCATGTGTGCATGTCGTGAAGGCTTACATACATGTTGATAAATACATTTTTCTAAGCCTGATAGTCCAGAATATACAAGAGTTTGTCACATGTTGAGTCGGCGAATGTGTTTCAGTTCGAATTGGCGTTGTGCCCCTAATTCTTTCTCACATTGTGGGCAAAGAATGGGTAATTTGTTGTAGGAAGAAGAGGAATAGTGTACTTTTATTGGTACCAGAAGAACGCGCCTCTGTAGGATGAAGAGGAATGTGGGGCGCTACGCCCCCGTTGGATCATGGAGAATCACATTTAGGTAGATATGGACACCAATTGCATTCGAGAGCGCCAGACTTTCTGGGCTATCAGGCACTATCCTATCTTTCACCTACATGATAGGAATACTTGGTGTGATAACACTTCTAAAAAATGCACCAATTCTGGAGATGGAATGGCCGGCTGAAGGGGCAGGAGGAGGCCGGATTTTTTCCTTTTATCACCATGTGTGCATGTCCTGAAGGCTTACATACATGTTGTTAAATACATTTTTCTCAGCCTGATAGTCCAGAATATATAAGAGTTTGTCGCATGTTGAGTCGGCAAATGTGTTTCAGTTTGAATTGGCGTTGTGCCTCTAATTCTTTCTCACATTGTGGGCAAAGAATGGGTAATTTGTTGTAGGAAGAAGAGGAATAGTGTACTAATATTGGTACCAGAAGAACGCGCCTTCATAGGATGAAGAGGAATGTAGCGCGCTACGCCCCTGTCGAATCATGGAGAATCACATTTAGGTAGATATGGACACCAATTGCATTCGAGAGCGCCAGACTTTCTGGGCTATCAGGCACTATCCTATCTTTCACCTACATGATAGGAATAATTGGTGTGATAACATTTCTAAAAAATGCACCAATTCTGGAGATGGAATGGCCGGCTGAAGGGGCAGGAGGAGGCCGGATTTTTTTCCTTTTAACACTATGTGTGCATGTCCTGAAGGCTTACATACATGTTGTTAAATAAATTTTTCTCAGCCTGATAGTCCAGAATATATAAGAGTTTGTCGCATAATTGAGTCGGCGAATGTGTTTCAGTTCGAATTGGCGTTGTGCCCCTAATTCTTTCTCACATTGTGGGCAAAGAATGGGTAATTTGTTGCAGGAAGAAGAGGAATAGTGTACTAATATTGGTACCAGAAGAACGCGCCTCCGTAGGATGAAGAGGAATGTAGCGCGCTACGCCCATGTCGAATCATGGAGAATCACATTTAGGTAGATATGGACACCAATTGCATTCGAGAGCGCCAGACTTTCTGGGCTATCAGGCACTATCCTATCTTTCACCTACATGATAGGAATACTTGGTGTGATAACACTTCTAAAAAATGCACCAATTCTGGAGATGGAATGGCCGGCTGAAGGGGCAGGAGGAGGCCGGATTTTTTTCCTTTTAACACTATGTGTGCATGTCCTGAAGGCTTACATACATGTTGTTAAATAAATTTTTCTCAGCCTGATAGTCCAGAATATATAAGAGTTTGTCGCATAATTGAGTCGGCGAATGTGTTTCAGTTCGAATTGGCGTTGTGCCCCTAATTCTTTCTCACATTGTGGGCAAAGAATGGGTAATTTGTTGCAGGAAGAAGAGGAATAGTGTACTAATATTGGTACCAGAAGAACGCGCCTCCGTAGGATGAAGAGGAATGTAGCGCGCTACGCCCATGTCGAATCATGGAGAATCACATTTAGGTAGATATGGACACCAATTGCATTCGAGAGCGCCAGACTTTCTGGGCTATCAGGCACTATCCTATCTTTCACCTACATGATAGGAATACTTGGTGTGATAACACTTCTAAAAAATGCACCAATTCTGGAGATGGAATGGCCGGCTGAAGGGGCAGGAGGAGGCCGGATTTTTTCCTTTTATCACCATGTGTGCATGTCCTGAAGGCTTACATACATGTTGTTAAATACATTTTTATCAGCCTGATAGTCCAGAATATATAAGAGTTTGTCGCATAATTGAGTCGGCGAATGTGTTTCAGTTCGAATTGGCGTTGTGCCCCTAATTCTTTCTCACATTGTGGGCAAAGAATGGGTAATTTGTTGCAGGAAGAAGAGGAATAGTGTACTAATATTGGTACCAGAAGAACGCGCCTCCATAGGATGAAGAGGAATGTAGCGCGCTACGCCCCTGTCGAATCATGGAGAATCACATTTAGGTAGATATGGACACCAATTGCATTCGAGAGCGCCAGACTTTCTGGGCTATCAGGCACTATCCTATCTTTCACCTACATGATAGGAATAATTGGTGTGATAACATTTCTAAAAAATGCACCAATTCTGGAGATGGAATGGCCGGCTGAAGGGGCAGGAGGAGGCCGGATTTTTTCCTTTTATCACGATGTGTGCATGTCGTGAAGGCTTACATACATGTTGATAAATACATTTTTCTCAGCCTGATAGTCCAGAATATACAAGAGTTTGTCACATGTTGAGTCGGCGAATGTGTTTCAGTTCGAATTGGCGTTGTGCCCCTAATTCTTTCTCACATTGTGGGCAAAGAATGGGTAATTTGTTGTAGGAAGAAGAGTAATAGTGTACTTTTATTGGTACCAGAAGAACACGCCTCCGTAGGATGAAGAGGAATGTGGGGCGCTACGCCCCCGTCGGATCATGGAGAATCACATTTAGGTAGATATGGACACCAATTGTGTTTGAGAGCATCAGACTTTCTGGGCCATCAGGCACTATCCTATCTTTCACCTACATGATAGGAATACTTGGTGTGATAACACTTCTAAAAAATGCACCAATTCTGGAGATGGAATGGCCGGCTGAAGGGGCAGGAGGAGGCCGGATTTTTCCTTTTATCACCATGTGTGCATGTCCTGAAGGCTTACATACATGTTGTTAAATAAATTTTTCTCAGCCTGATAGTCCAGAATATACAAGAGTTTGTCTCATGTTGAGTCGGCGAATGTGTTTCAGTTCGAATTGGCGTTGTGCCCCTAATTCTTTCTCACATTGTGGGCAAAGAATGGGTAATTTGTTGTAGGAAGAAGAGGAATAGTGTACTAATATTGGTACCAGAAGAACGCGCCTTCATAGGATGAAGAGGAATGTAGCGCGCTACGCCCCTGTCGAATCATGGAGAATCACATTTAGGTAGATATGGACACCAATTGCATTCGAGAGCGCCAGACTTTCTGGGCTATCAGGCACTATCCTATCTTTCACCTACATGATAGGAATACTTGGTGTGATAACACTTCTAAAAAATGCACCAATTCTGGAGATGGAATGGCCGGCTGAAGGGGCAGGAGGAGGCCGGATTTTTTCCTTTTATCACCATGTGTGCATGTCCTGAAGGCTTACATACATGTTGTTAAATAAACTTTTATCAGCCTGATAGTCCAGAATATATAAGAGTTTGTCGCATAATTGAGTCGGCGAATGTGTTTCAGTTCGAATTGGCGTTGTGCCCCTAATTCTTTCTCACATTGTGGGCAAAGAATGGGTAATTTGTTGCAGGAAGAAGAGGAATAGTGTACTAATATTGGTACCAGAAGAACGCGCCTCCATAGGATGAAGAGGAATGTAGCGCGCTACGCCCCTGTCGAATCATGGAGAATCACATTTAGGTAGATATGGACACCAATTGCATTCGAGAGCGCCAGACTTTCTGGGCTATCAGGCACTATCCTATCTTTCACCTACATGATAGGAATACTTGGTGTGATAACACTTCTAAAAAATGCACCAATTCTGGAGATGGAATGGCCGGCTGAAGGGGCAGGAGGAGGCCGGAATTTTTCCTTTTATCACCATGTGTGCATGTCCTGAAGGCTTACATACATGTTGTTAAATAAATTTTTCTCAGCCTGATAGTCCAGAATATATAAGAGTTTGTCGCATGTTGAGTCGGCAAATGTGTTTCAGTTCGAATTGGCGTTGTGCCTCTAATTCTTTCTCACATTGTGGGCAAAGAATGGGTAATTTGTTGTAGGAAGAAGAGGAATAGTGTACTAATATTGGTACCAGAAGAACGCGCCTTCATAGGATGAAGAGGAATGTAGCGCGCTACGCCCCTGTCGAATCATGGAGAATCACATTTAGGTAGATATGGACACCAATTGCATTCGAGAGCGCCAGACTTTCTGGGCTATCAGGCACTATCCTATCTTTCACCTACATGATAGGAATACTTGGTGTGATAACACTTCTAAAAAATGCACCAATTCTGGAGATGGAATGGCCGGCTGAAGGGGCAGGAGGAGGCCGGATTTTTTCCTTTTATCACCATGTGTGCATGTCCTGAAGGCTTACATACATGTTGTTAAATAAATTTTTATCAGCCTGATAGTCCAGAATATATAAGAGTTTGTCGCATAATTGAGTCGGCGAATATGTTTCAGTTCGAATTGGCGTTGTGCCCCTAATTCTTTCTCACATTGTGGGCAATGAATGGGTAATTTGTTGTAGGAAGAAGAGGAATAGTGTACTTTTATTGGTACCAGAAGAACGCGCCTCCGTAGGATGAAGAGGAATGTGGGGCGCTACGCCCCCGTTGGATCATGGAGAATCACATTTAGGTAGATATGGACACCAATTGTGTTTGAGAGCATCAGACTTTCTGGGCCATCAGGCACTATCCTATCTTTCACCTACATGATAGGAATACTTGGTGTGATAACACTTCTAAAAAATGCACCAATTCTGGAGATGGAATGGCCGGCTGAAGGGGCAGGAGGAGGCCGGATTTTTTCCTTTTATCACCATGTGTGCATGTCCTGAAGGCTTACATACATGTTGTTAAATAAATTTTTCTCAGCCTGATAGTCCAGAATATATAAGAGTTTGTCGCATGTTGAGTCGGCAAATGTGTTTCAGTTCGAATTGGCGTTGTGCCTCTAATTCTTTCTCACATTGTGGGCAAAGAATGGGTAATTTGTTGTAGGAAGAAGAGGAATAGTGTACTAATATTGGTACCAGAAGAACGCGCCTTCATAGGATGAAGAGGAATGTAGCGCGCTACGCCCCTGTCGAATCATGGAGAATCACATTTAGGTAGATATGGACACCAATTGCATTCGAGAGCGCCAGACTTTCTGGGCTATCAGGCACTATCCTATCTTTCACCTACATGATAGGAATACTTGGTGTGATAACACTTCTAAAAAATGCACCAATTCTGGAGATGGAATGGCCGGCTGAAGGGGCAGGAGGAGGCCGGATTTTTTCCTTTTATCACCATGTGTGCATGTCCTGAAGGCTTACATACATGTTGTTAAATAAATTTTTATCAGCCTGATAGTCCAGAATATATAAGAGTTTGTCGCATAATTGAGTCGGCGAATATGTTTCAGTTCGAATTGGCGTTGTGCCCCTAATTCTTTCTCACATTGTGGGCAATGAATGGGTAATTTGTTGTAGGAAGAAGAGGAATAGTGTACTTTTATTGGTACCAGAAGAACGCGCCTCCGTAGGATGAAGAGGAATGTGGGGCGCTACGCCCCCGTTGGATCATGGAGAATCACATTTAGGTAGATATGGACACCAATTGTGTTTGAGAGCATCAGACTTTCTGGGCCATCAGGCACTATCCTATCTTTCACCTACATGATAGGAATACTTGGTGTGATAACACTTCTAAAAAATGCACCAATTCTGGAGATGGAATGGCCGGCTGAAGGGGCAGGAGGAGGCCGGATTTTTTCCTTTTATCACCATGTGTGCATGTCCTGAAGGCTTACATACATGTTGTTAAATAAATTTTTATCAGCCTGATAGTCCAGAATATATAAGAGTTTGTCGCATAATTGAGTCGGCGAATGTGTTTCAGTTCGAATTGGCGTTGTGCCCCTAATTCTTTCTCACATTGTGGGCAATGAATGGGTAATTTGTTGTAGGAAGAAGAGGAATAGTGTACTTTTATTAGTACCAGAAGAACGCGCCTCCGTAGGATGAAGAGGAATGTGGGGCGCTACGCCCCCGTTGGATCATGGAGAATCACATTTAGGTAGATATGGACACCAATTGCATTAGAGAGCACCAGACTTTCTGGGCTATCAGGCACTATCCTATCTTTCACCTACATGATAGGAATACTTGGTGTGATAACACTTCTAAAAAATGCACCAATTTTGGAGATGGAATGGCCGGCTGAAGGGGCAGGAGGAGGCCGGATTTTTTTCCTTTTATCACCATGTGTGCATGTCGTGAAGGCTTACATACATGTTGATAAATACATTTTTCTCAGCCTGATAGTCCAGAATATATAAGAGTTTGTCGCATAATTGAGTCGGCGAATGTGTTTCAGTTCGAATTGGCGTTGTGCCCCTAATTCTTTCTCACATTGTGGGCAAAGAATGGGTAATTTGTTGCAGGAAGAAGAGGAATAGTGTGCTAATATTAGTACCAGAAGAACGCGCCTAGATAGGATGAAGAGGAATGTAGCGCGCTACGCCCCTGTCGAATCATGGAGAATCACATTTAGGTAGATATGGACACCAATTGCATTCGAGAGCGCCAGACTTTCTGGGCTATCAGGCACTATCCTATCTTTCACCTACATGATAGGAATACTTGGTGTGATAACACTTCTAAAAAATGCACCAATTCTGGAGATGGAATGGCCGGCTGAAGGGGCAGGAGGAGGCCGGATTTTTTCCTTTTATCACCATGTGTGCATGTCCTGAAGGCTTACATACATGTTGTTAAATAAACTTTTATCAGCCTGATAGTCCAGAATATATAAGAGTTTGTCGCATAATTGAGTCGGCGAATGTGTTTCAGTTCGAATTGGCGTTGTGCCCCTAATTCTTTCTCACATTGTGGGCAAAGAATGGGTAATTTGTTGCAGGAAGAAGAGGAATAGTGTACTAATATTGGTACCAGAAGAACGCGCCTCCATAGGATGAAGAGGAATGTAGCGCGCTACGCCCCTGTCGAATCATGGAGAATCACATTTAGGTAGATATGGACACCAATTGCATTAGAGAGCGCCAGACTCTCTGGGCTATCAGGCACTATCCTATCTTTCACCTACATGATAGGAATACTTGGTGTGATAACACTTCTAAAAAATGCACCAATTCTGGAGATGGAATGGCCGGCTGAAGGGGCAGGAGGAGGCCGGATTTTTTCCTTTTATCACCATGTGTGCATGTCCTGAAGGCTTACATACATGTTGTTAAATAAATTTTTCTCAGCCTGATAGTCCAGAATATATAAGAGTTTGTCGCATGTTGAGTCGGCAAATGTGTTTCAGTTCGAATTGGCGTTGTGCCTCTAATTCTTTCTCACATTGTGGGCAAAGAATGGGTAATTTGTTGTAGGAAGAAGAGGAATAGTGTACTAATATTGGTACCAGAAGAACGCGCCTTCATAGGATGAAGAGGAATGTAGCGCGCTACGCCCCTGTCGAATCATGGAGAATCACATTTAGGTAGATATGGACACCAATTGCATTCGAGAGCGCCAGACTTTCTGGGCTATCAGGCACTATCCTATCTTTCACCTACATGATAGGAATACTTGGTGTGATAACACTTCTAAAAAATGCACCAATTCTGGAGATGGAATGGCCGGCTGAAGGGGCAGGAGGAGGCCGGATTTTTTCCTTTTATCACCATGTGTGCATGTCCTGAAGGCTTACATACATGTTGTTAAATAAATTTTTATCAGCCTGATAGTCCAGAATATATAAGAGTTTGTCGCATAATTGAGTCGGCGAATGTGTTTCAGTTCGAATTGGCGTTGTGCCCCTAATTCTTTCTCACATTGTGGGCAATGAATGGGTAATTTGTTGTAGGAAGAAGAGGAATAGTGTACTTTTATTGGTACCAGAAGAACGCGCCTCCGTAGGATGAAGAGGAATGTGGGGCGCTACGCCCCCGTTGGATCATGGAGAATCACATTTAGGTAGATATGGACACCAATTGCATTAGAGAGCACCAGACTTTCTGGGCTTTCAGGCACTATCCTATCTTTCACCTACATGATAGGAATACTTGGTGTGATAACACTTCTAAAAAATGCACCAATTTTGGAGATGGAATGGCCGGCTGAAGGGGCAGGAGGAGGCCGGATTTTTTTCCTTTTATCACCATGTGTGCATGTCGTGAAGGCTTACATACATGTTGATAAATACATTTTTCTCAGCCTGATAGTCCAGAATATATAAGAGTTTGTCGCATAATTGAGTCGGCGAATGTGTTTCAGTTCGAATTGGCGTTGTGCCCCTAATTCTTTCTCACATTGTGGGCAAAGAATGGGTAATTTGTTGCAGGAAGAAGAGGAATAGTGTACTAATATTGGTACCAGAAGAACGCGCCTAGATAGGATGAAGAGGAATGTAGCGCGCTACGCCCCTGTCGAATCATGGAGAATCACATTTAGGTAGATATGGACACCAATTGCATTCGAGAGCGCCAGACTTTCTGGGCTATCAGGCACTATCCTATCTTTCACCTACATGATAGGAATACTTGGTGTGATAACACTTCTAAAAAATGCACCAATTCTGGAGATGGAATGGCCGGCTGAAGGGGCAGGAGGAGGCCGGATTTTTTCCTTTTATCACCATGTGTGCATGTCCTGAAGGCTTACATACATGTTGTTAAATAAACTTTTATCAGCCTGATAGTCCAGAATATATAAGAGTTTGTCGCATAATTGAGTCGGCGAATGTGTTTCAGTTCGAATTGGCGTTGTGCCCCTAATTCTTTCTCACATTGTGGGCAAAGAATGGGTAATTTGTTGCAGGAAGAAGAGGAATAGTGTACTAATATTGGTACCAGAAGAACGCGCCTCCATAGGATGAAGAGGAATGTAGCGCGCTACGCCCCTGTCGAATCATGGAGAATCACATTTAGGTAGATATGGACACCAATTGCATTCGAGAGCGCCAGACTTTCTGGGCTATCAGGCACTATCCTATCTTTCACCTACATGATAGGAATAATTGGTGTGATAACATTTCTAAAAAATGCACCAATTCTGGAGATGGAATGGCCGGCTGAAGGGGCAGGAGGAGGCCGGATTTTTTCCTTTTATCACCATGTGTGCATGTCCTGAAGGCTTACATACATGTTGTTAAATAAATTTTTCTCAGCCTGATAGTCCAGAATATATAAGAGTTTGTCGCATGTTGAGTCGGCGAATGTGTTTCAGTTCGAATTGGCGTTGTGCCCCTAATTCTTTCTCACATTGTGGGCAAAGAATGGGTAATTTGTTGTAGGAAGAAGAGCAATAGTGTACTTTTATTGGTACCAGAAGAACGCGCCTCCGTAGGATGAAGAGGAATGTGGGGCGCTACGCCCCCGTTGGATCATGGAGAATCACATTTAGGTAGATATGGACACCAATTGTGTTTGAGAGCATCAGACTTTCTGGGCCATCAGGCACTATCCTATCTTTCACCTACATGATAGGAATACTTGGTGTGATAACACTTCTAAAATATGCACCAATTCTGGAGATGGAATGGCCGGCTGTAGGGGCAGGAGGAGGCCGGATTTTTTTCCTTTTAACACTATGTGTGCATGTCCTGAAGGCTTACATACATGTTGTTAAATAAATTTTTCTCAGCCTGATAGTCCAGAATATATAGGAGTTTGTCGCATAATTGAGTCGGCGAATGTGTTTCAGTTCGAATTGGCGTTGTGCCCCTAATTCTTTCTCACATTGTGGGCAAAGAATGGGTAATTTGTTGCAGGAAGAAGAGGAATAGTGTACTAATATTGGTACCAGAAGAACGTGCCTCCATAGGATGAAGAGGAATGTAGCGCGCTACGCCCCTGTCGAATCATGGAGAATCACATTTAGGTAGATATGGACACCAATTGCATTCGAGAGCGCCAGACTTTCTGGGCCATCAGGCACTATCCTATCTTTCACCTACATGATAGGAATACTTGGTGTGATAACACTTCTAAAAAATGCACCAATTTTGGAGATGGAATGGCCGGCTGAAGGGGCAGGAGGAGGCCGGATTTTTTTCCTTTTATCACCATGTGTGCATGTCGTGAAGGCTTACATACATGTTGATAAATACATTTTTCTAAGCCTGATAGTCCAGAATATACAAGAGTTTGTCACATGTTGAGTCGGCGAATGTGTTTCAGTTCGAATTGGCGTTGTGCCCCTAATTCTTTCTCACATTGTGGGCAAAGAATGGGTAATTTGTTGTAGGAAGAAGAGGAATAGTGTACTTTTATTGGTACCAGAAGAACGCGCCTCTGTAGGATGAAGAGGAATGTGGGGCGCTACGCCCCCGTTGGATCATGGAGAATCACATTTAGGTAGATATGGACACCAATTGCATTCGAGAGCGCCAGACTTTCTGGGCTATCAGGCACTATCCTATCTTTCACCTACATGATAGGAATACTTGGTGTGATAACACTTCTAAAAAATGCACCAATTCTGGAGATGGAATGGCCGGCTGAAGGGGCAGGAGGAGGCCGGATTTTTTCCTTTTATCACCATGTGTGCATGTCCTGAAGGCTTACATACATGTTGTTAAATACATTTTTCTCAGCCTGATAGTCCAGAATATATAAGAGTTTGTCGCATGTTGAGTCGGCAAATGTGTTTCAGTTTGAATTGGCGTTGTGCCTCTAATTCTTTCTCACATTGTGGGCAAAGAATGGGTAATTTGTTGTAGGAAGAAGAGGAATAGTGTACTAATATTGGTACCAGAAGAACGCGCCTTCATAGGATGAAGAGGAATGTAGCGCGCTACGCCCCTGTCGAATCATGGAGAATCACATTTAGGTAGATATGGACACCAATTGCATTCGAGAGCGCCAGACTTTCTGGGCTATCAGGCACTATCCTATCTTTCACCTACATGATAGGAATAATTGGTGTGATAACATTTCTAAAAAATGCACCAATTCTGGAGATGGAATGGCCGGCTGAAGGGGCAGGAGGAGGCCGGATTTTTTTCCTTTTAACACTATGTGTGCATGTCCTGAAGGCTTACATACATGTTGTTAAATAAATTTTTCTCAGCCTGATAGTCCAGAATATATAAGAGTTTGTCGCATAATTGAGTCGGCGAATGTGTTTCAGTTCGAATTGGCGTTGTGCCCCTAATTCTTTCTCACATTGTGGGCAAAGAATGGGTAATTTGTTGCAGGAAGAAGAGGAATAGTGTACTAATATTGGTACCAGAAGAACGCGCCTCCGTAGGATGAAGAGGAATGTAGCGCGCTACGCCCATGTCGAATCATGGAGAATCACATTTAGGTAGATATGGACACCAATTGCATTCGAGAGCGCCAGACTTTCTGGGCTATCAGGCACTATCCTATCTTTCACCTACATGATAGGAATACTTGGTGTGATAACACTTCTAAAAAATGCACCAATTCTGGAGATGGAATGGCCGGCTGAAGGGGCAGGAGGAGGCCGGATTTTTTTCCTTTTAACACTATGTGTGCATGTCCTGAAGGCTTACATACATGTTGTTAAATAAATTTTTCTCAGCCTGATAGTCCAGAATATATAAGAGTTTGTCGCATAATTGAGTCGGCGAATGTGTTTCAGTTCGAATTGGCGTTGTGCCCCTAATTCTTTCTCACATTGTGGGCAAAGAATGGGTAATTTGTTGCAGGAAGAAGAGGAATAGTGTACTAATATTGGTACCAGAAGAACGCGCCTCCGTAGGATGAAGAGGAATGTAGCGCGCTACGCCCATGTCGAATCATGGAGAATCACATTTAGGTAGATATGGACACCAATTGCATTCGAGAGCGCCAGACTTTCTGGGCTATCAGGCACTATCCTATCTTTCACCTACATGATAGGAATACTTGGTGTGATAACACTTCTAAAAAATGCACCAATTCTGGAGATGGAATGGCCGGCTGAAGGGGCAGGAGGAGGCCGGATTTTTTCCTTTTATCACCATGTGTGCATGTCCTGAAGGCTTACATACATGTTGTTAAATACATTTTTATCAGCCTGATAGTCCAGAATATATAAGAGTTTGTCGCATAATTGAGTCGGCGAATGTGTTTCAGTTCGAATTGGCGTTGTGCCCCTAATTCTTTCTCACATTGTGGGCAAAGAATGGGTAATTTGTTGCAGGAAGAAGAGGAATAGTGTACTAATATTGGTACCAGAAGAACGCGCCTCCATAGGATGAAGAGGAATGTAGCGCGCTACGCCCCTGTCGAATCATGGAGAATCACATTTAGGTAGATATGGACACCAATTGCATTCGAGAGCGCCAGACTTTCTGGGCTATCAGGCACTATCCTATCTTTCACCTACATGATAGGAATAATTGGTGTGATAACATTTCTAAAAAATGCACCAATTCTGGAGATGGAATGGCCGGCTGAAGGGGCAGGAGGAGGCCGGATTTTTTCCTTTTATCACGATGTGTGCATGTCGTGAAGGCTTACATACATGTTGATAAATACATTTTTCTCAGCCTGATAGTCCAGAATATACAAGAGTTTGTCACATGTTGAGTCGGCGAATGTGTTTCAGTTCGAATTGGCGTTGTGCCCCTAATTCTTTCTCACATTGTGGGCAAAGAATGGGTAATTTGTTGTAGGAAGAAGAGTAATAGTGTACTTTTATTGGTACCAGAAGAACACGCCTCCGTAGGATGAAGAGGAATGTGGGGCGCTACGCCCCCGTCGGATCATGGAGAATCACATTTAGGTAGATATGGACACCAATTGTGTTTGAGAGCATCAGACTTTCTGGGCCATCAGGCACTATCCTATCTTTCACCTACATGATAGGAATACTTGGTGTGATAACACTTCTAAAAAATGCACCAATTCTGGAGATGGAATGGCCGGCTGAAGGGGCAGGAGGAGGCCGGATTTTTCCTTTTATCACCATGTGTGCATGTCCTGAAGGCTTACATACATGTTGTTAAATAAATTTTTCTCAGCCTGATAGTCCAGAATATACAAGAGTTTGTCTCATGTTGAGTCGGCGAATGTGTTTCAGTTCGAATTGGCGTTGTGCCCCTAATTCTTTCTCACATTGTGGGCAAAGAATGGGTAATTTGTTGTAGGAAGAAGAGGAATAGTGTACTAATATTGGTACCAGAAGAACGCGCCTTCATAGGATGAAGAGGAATGTAGCGCGCTACGCCCCTGTCGAATCATGGAGAATCACATTTAGGTAGATATGGACACCAATTGCATTCGAGAGCGCCAGACTTTCTGGGCTATCAGGCACTATCCTATCTTTCACCTACATGATAGGAATACTTGGTGTGATAACACTTCTAAAAAATGCACCAATTCTGGAGATGGAATGGCCGGCTGAAGGGGCAGGAGGAGGCCGGATTTTTTCCTTTTATCACCATGTGTGCATGTCCTGAAGGCTTACATACATGTTGTTAAATAAATTTTTATCAGCCTGATAGTCCAGAATATATAAGTTTGTCGCATGTTGAGTCGGCGAATGTGTTTCAGTTCGAATTGGCATTGTGCCCCTAATTCTTTCTCACATTGTGGGCAAAGAATGGGTAATTTGTTGTAGAAAGAAGAGGAATAGTGTACTAATATTGGTACCAGAAGAACGCGCCTCCATAGGATGAAGAGGAATGTAGCGCGCTACGCCCCTGTCGAATCATGGAGAATCACATTTAGGTAGATATGAACACCAATTGCATTCGAGAGCGCCAGACTTTCTGGGCCATCAGGCACTATCCTATCTTTCACCTACATGATAGGAATACTTGGTGTGATAACACTTCTAAAAAATGCACCAATTCTGGAGATGGAATGGCCGGCTGAAGGGGTAGGAGGAGGCCGGATTTTTTCCTTTTATCACCATGTGTGCATGTCCTGAAGGCTTACATACATGTTGTTAAATACATTTTTCTCAGCCTGATAGTCCAGAATATATAAGAGTTTGTCGCATGTTGAGTCGGCGAATGTGTTTCAGTTCGAATTGGCGTTGTGCCCCTAATTCTTTCTCACATTGTGGGCAAAGAATGGGTAATTTGTTGTAGGAAGAAGAGCAATAGTGTACTTTTATTGGTACCAGAAGAACGCGCCTCCGTAGGATGAAGAGGAATGTGGGGCGCTACGCCCCCGTTGGATCATGGAGAATCACATTTAGGTAGATATGGACACCAATTGTGTTTGAGAGCATCAGACTTTCTGGGCCATCAGGCACTATCCTATCTTTCACCTACATGATAGGAATACTTGGTGTGATAACACTTCTAAAATATGCACCAATTCTGGAGATGGAATGGCCGGCTGTAGGGGCAGGAGGAGGCCGGATTTTTTTCCTTTTAACACTATGTGTGCATGTCCTGAAGGCTTACATACATGTTGTTAAATAAATTTTTCTCAGCCTGATAGTCCAGAATATATAAGAGTTTGTCGCATAATTGAGTCGGCGAATGTGTTTCAGTTCGAATTGGCGTTGTGCCCCTAATTCTTTCTCACATTGTGGGCAAAGAATGGGTAATTTGTTGCAGGAAGAAGAGGAATAGTGTACTAATATTGGTACCAGAAGAACGTGCCTCCATAGGATGAAGAGGAATGTAGCGCGCTACGCCCCTGTCGAATCATGGAGAATCACATTTAGGTAGATATGGACACCAATTGCATTCGAGAGCGCCAGACTTTCTGGGCCATCAGGCACTATCCTATCTTTCACCTACATGATAGGAATACTTGGTGTGATAACACTTCTAAAAAATGCACCAATTTTGGAGATGGAATGGCCGGCTGAAGGGGCAGGAGGAGGCCGGATTTTTTTCCTTTTATCACCATGTGTGCATGTCGTGAAGGCTTACATACATGTTGATAAATACATTTTTCTCAGCCTGATAGTCCAGAATATACAAGAGTTTGTCACATGTTGAGTCGGCGAATGTGTTTCAGTTCGAATTGGCGTTGTGCCCCTAATTCTTTCTCACATTGTGGGCAAAGAATGGGTAATTTGTTGTAGGAAGAAGAGGAATAGTGTACTTTTATTGGTACCAGAAGAACGCGCCTCTGTAGGATGAAGAGGAATGTGGGGCGCTACGCCCCCGTTGGATCATGGAGAATCACATTTAGGCAGATATGGACACCAATTGCATTCGAGAGCGCCAGACTTTCTGGGCTATCAGGCACTATCCTATCTTTCACCTACATGATAGGAATACTTGGTGTGATAACACTTCTAAAAAATGCACCAATTCTGGAGATGGAATGGCCGGCTGAAGGGGCAGGAGGAGGCCGGATTTTTTCCTTTTATCACCATGTGTGCATGTCCTGAAGGCTTACATACATGTTGTTAAATACATTTTTCTCAGCCTGATAGTCCAGAATATATAAGAGTTTGTCGCATGTTGAGTCGGCAAATGTGTTTCAGTTTGAATTGGCGTTGTGTCTCTAATTCTTTCTCACATTGTGGGCAAAGAATGGGTAATTTGTTGTAGGAAGAAGAGGAATAGTGTACTAATATTGGTACCAGAAGAACGCGCCTTCATAGGATGAAGAGGAATGTAGCGCGCTACGCCCCTGTCGAATCATGGAGAATCACATTTAGGTAGATATGGACACCAATTGCATTCGAGAGCGCCAGACTTTCTGGGCTATCAGGCACTATCCTATCTTTCACCTACATGATAGGAATACTTGGTGTGATAACACTTCTAAAAAATGCACCAATTCTGGAGATAGAATGGCCGGCTGAAGGGGCAGGAGGAGGCCGGATTTTTTCCTTATATCACCATGTGTGCATGTCGTGAAGGCTTACATACATGTTGATAAATACATTTTTCTCAGCCTGATAGTCCAGAATATACAAGAGTTTGTCACATGTTGAGTCGGCGAATGTGTTTCAGTTCGAATTGGCGTTGTGCCCCTAATTCTTTCTCACATTGTGGGCAAAGAATGGGTAATTTGTTGTAGGAAGAAGAGGAATAGTGTACTTTTATTGGTACCAGAAGAACGCGCCTCCGTAGGATGAAGAGGAATGTGGGGCGCTACGCCCCCGTCGGATCATGGAGAATCACATTTAGGTAGATATGGACACCAATTGTGTTTGAGAGCATCAGACTTTCTGGGCCATCAGGCACTATCCTATCTTTCACCTACATGATAGGAATACTTGGTGTGATAACACTTCTAAAATATGCACCAATTCTTGAGATGGAATGGCCGACTGTAGGGGCAGGAGGAGGCCGGATTTTTTTCTTTTTAACACCATGTGTGCATGTCCTGAAGGCTTACATACATGTTGTTAAATAAATTTTTCTCAGCCTGATAGTCCAGAATATACAAGAGTTTGTCTCATGTTGAGTCGGCGAATGTGTTTCAGTTCGAATTGGCGTTGTGCCCCTAATTCTTTCTCACATTGTGGGCAAAGAATGGGTAATTTGTTGTAGGAAGAAGAGGAATAGTGTACTTTTATTGGTACCAGAAGAACGCGCCTCCGTAGGATGAAGAGGAATGTGGGGCGCTACGCCCCCGTTGGATCATGGAGAATCACATTTAGGTAGATATGGACACCAATTGCATTCGAGAGCGCCAGACTTTCTGGGCTATCAGGCACTATCCTATCTTTCACCTACATGATAGGAATACTTGGTGTGATAACACTTCTAAAAAATGCACCAATTCTGGAGATGGAATGGCCGGCTGAAGGGGCAGGAGGAGGCCGGATTTTTTCCTTTTATCACCATGTGTGCATGTCCTGAAGGCTTACATACATGTTGTTAAATAAATTTTTATCAGCCTGATAGTCCAGAATATATAAGTTTGTCGCATGTTGAGTCGGCGAATGTGTTTCAGTTCGAATTGGCATTGTGCCCCTAATTCTTTCTCACATTGTGGGCAAAGAATGGGTAATTTTTTGTAGAAAGAAGAGGAATAGTGTACTAATATTGGTACCAGAAGAACGCGCCTCCATAGGATGAAGAGGAATGTAGCGCGCTACGCCCCCGTCGGATCATGGAGAATCACATTTTGGTAGATATGGACACCAATTGTGTTTGAGAGCATCAGACTTTCTGGGCCATCAGGCACTATCCTATCTTTCACCTACATGATAGGAATACTTGGTGTGATAACACTTCTAAAATATGCACCAATTCTGGAGATGGAATGGCCGGCTGTAGGGGCAGGAGGAGGCCGGATTTTTTTCCTTTTATTACCATGTGTGCATGTCGTAAAGGCTTACATACATGTTGATAAATACATTTTTCTCAGCCTGATAGTCCAGAATATACAAGAGTTTGTCACATGTTGAGTCGGCGAATGTGTTTCAGTTCGAATTGGCGTTGTGCCCCTAATTCTTTCTCACATTGTGGGCAAAGAATGGGTAATTTGTTGTAGGAAGAAGAGCAATAGTGTACTTTTATTGGTACCAGAAGAACGCGCCTTCATAGGATGAAGAGGAATGTAGCGCGCTACGCCCCTGTCGAATCATGGAGAATCACATTTAGGTAGATATGGACACCAATTGCATTCGAGAGCGCCAGACTTTCTGGGCTATCAGGCACTATCCTATCTTTCACCTACATGATAGGAATACTTGGTGTGATAACACTTCTAAAAAATGCACCAATTCTGGAGATGGAATGGCCGGCTGAAGGGGCAGGAGGAGGCCGGATTTTTCCTTTTATCACCATGTGTGCATGTCCTGAAGGCTTACATACATGTTGTTAAATAAATTTTTCTCAGCCTGATAGTCCAGAATATATAAGAGTTTGTCGCATGTTGAGTCGGCAAATGTGTTTCAGTTCGAATTGGCGTTGTGCCTCTAATTCTTTCTCACATTGTGGGCAAAGAATGGGTAATTTGTTGTAGGAAGAAGAGGAATAGTGTACTAATATTGGTACCAGAAGAACGCGCCTTCATAGGATGAAGAGGAATGTAGCGCGCTACGCCCCTGTCGAATCATGGAGAATCACATTTAGGTAGATATGGACACCAATTGCATTCGAGAGCGCCAGACTTTCTGGGCTATCAGGCACTATCCTATCTTTCACCTACATGATAGGAATACTTGGTGTGATAACACTTCTAAAAAATGCACCAATTCTGGAGATGGAATGGCCGGCTGAAGGGGCAGGAGGAGGCCGGATTTTTTCCTTTTATCACCATGTGTGCATGTCCTGAAGGCTTACATACATGTTGTTAAATAAATTTTTATCAGCCTGATAGTCCAGAATATATAAGAGTTTGTCGCATAATTGAGTCGGCGAATGTGTTTCAGTTCGAATTGGCGTTGTGCCCCTAATTCTTTCTCACATTGTGGGCAATGAATGGGTAATTTGTTGTAGGAAGAAGAGGAATAGTGTACTTTTATTGGTACCAGAAGAACGCGCCTCCGTAGGATGAAGAGGAATGTGGGGCGCTACGCCCCCGTTGGATCATGGAGAATCACATTTAGGTAGATATGGACACCAATTGCATTAGAGAGCACCAGACTTTCTGGGCTATCAGGCACTATCCTATCTTTCACCTACATGATAGGAATACTTGGTGTGATAACACTTCTAAAAAATGCACCAATTCTGGAGATGGAATGGCCGGCTGAAGGGGCAGGAGGAGGCCGGATTTTTTCCTTTTATCACCATGTGTGCATGTCCTGAAGGCTTACATACATGTTGTTAAATAAACTTTTATCAGCCTGATAGTCCAGAATATATAAGAGTTTGTCGCATAATTGAGTCGGCCAATTTGTTTCAGTTCGAATTGGCGTTGTGCCCCTAATTCTTTCTCACATTGTGGGCAAAGAATGGGTAATTTGTTGCAGGAAGAAGAGGAATAGTGTACTAATATTGGTACCAGAAGAACGCGCCTCCATAGGATGAAGAGGAATGTAGCGCGCTACGCCCCTGTCGAATCATGGAGAATCACATTTAGGTAGATATGGACACCAATTGCATTAGAGAGCGCCAGACTCTCTGGGCTATCAGGCACTATCCTATCTTTCACCTACATGATAGGAATACTTGGTGTGATAACACTTCTAAAAAATGCACCAATTCTGGAGATGGAATGGCCGGCTGAAGGGGCAGGAGGAGGCCGGATTTTTTCCTTTTATCACCATGTGTGCATGTCCTGAAGGCTTACATACATGTTGTTAAATAAATTTTTCTCAGCCTGATAGTCCAGAATATATAAGAGTTTGTCGCATGTTGAGTCGGCAAATGTGTTTCAGTTCGAATTGGCGTTGTGCCTCTAATTCTTTCTCACATTGTGGGCAAAGAATGGGTAATTTGTTGTAGGAAGAAGAGGAATAGTGTACTAATATTGGTACCAGAAGAACGCGCCTTCATAGGATGAAGAGGAATGTAGCGCGCTACGCCCCTGTCGAATCATGGAGAATCACATTTAGGTAGATATGGACACCAATTGCATTCGAGAGCGCCAGACTTTCTGGGCTATCAGGCACTATCCTATCTTTCACCTACATGATAGGAATACTTGGTGTGATAACACTTCTAAAAAATGCACCAATTCTGGAGATGGAATGGCCGGCTGAAGGGGCAGGAGGAGGCCGGATTTTTTCCTTTTATCACCATGTGTGCATGTCCTGAAGGCTTACATACATGTTGTTAAATAAATTTTTATCAGCCTGATAGTCCAGAATATATAAGAGTTTGTCGCATAATTGAGTCGGCGAATGTGTTTCAGTTCGAATTGGCGTTGTGCCCCTAATTCTTTCTCACATTGTGGGCAATGAATGGGTAATTTGTTGTAGGAAGAAGAGGAATAGTGTACTTTTATTGGTACCAGAAGAACGCGCCTCCGTAGGATGAAGAGGAATGTGGGGCGCTACGCCCCCGTTGGATCATGGAGAATCACATTTAGGTAGATATGGACACCAATTGCATTAGAGAGCGCCAGACTTTCTGGGCTTTCAGGCACTATCCTATCTTTCACCTACATGATAGGAATACTTGGTGTGATAACACTTCTAAAAAATGCACCAATTTTGGAGATGGAATGGCCGGCTGAAGGGGCAGGAGGAGGCCGGATTTTTTTCCTTTTATCACCATGTGTGCATGTCGTGAAGGCTTACATACATGTTGATAAATACATTTTTCTCAGCCTGATAGTCCAGAATATATAAGAGTTTGTCGCATAATTGAGTCGGCGAATGTGTTTCAGTTCGAATTGGCGTTGTGCCCCTAATTCTTTCTCACATTGTGGGCAAAGAATGGGTAATTTGTTGCAGGAAGAAGAGGAATAGTGTACTAATATTGGTACCAGAAGAACGCGCCTAGATAGGATGAAGAGGAATGTAGCGCGCTACGCCCCTGTCGAATCATGGAGAATCACATTTAGGTAGATATGGACACCAATTGCATTCGAGAGCGCCAGACTTTCTGGGCTATCAGGCACTATCCTATCTTTCACCTACATGATAGGAATACTTGGTGTGATAACACTTCTAAAAAATGCACCAATTCTGGAGATGGAATGGCCGGCTGAAGGGGCAGGAGGAGGCCGGATTTTTTCCTTTTATCACCATGTGTGCATGTCCTGAAGGCTTACATACATGTTGTTAAATAAACTTTTATCAGCCTGATAGTCCAGAATATATAAGAGTTTGTCGCATAATTGAGTCGGCGAATGTGTTTCAGTTCGAATTGGCGTTGTGCCCCTAATTCTTTCTCACATTGTGGGCAAAGAATGGGTAATTTGTTGCAGGAAGAAGAGGAATAGTGTACTAATATTGGTACCAGAAGAACGCGCCTCCATAGGATGAAGAGGAATGTAGCGCGCTACGCCCCTGTCGAATCATGGAGAATCACATTTAGGTAGATATGGACACCAATTGCATTCGAGAGCGCCAGACTTTCTGGGCTATCAGGCACTATCCTATCTTTCACCTACATGATAGGAATAATTGGTGTGATAACATTTCTAAAAAATGCACCAATTCTGGAGATGGAATGGCCGGCTGAAGGGGCAGGAGGAGGCCGGATTTTTTCCTTTTATCACCATGTGTGCATGTCCTGAAGGCTTACATACATGTTGTTAAATAAATTTTTCTCAGCCTGATAGTCCAGAATATATAAGAGTTTGTCGCATGTTGAGTCGGCGAATGTGTTTCAGTTCGAATTGGCGTTGTGCCCCTATTTCTTTCTCACATTGTGGGCAAAGAATGGGTAATTTGTTGTAGGAAGAAGAGGAATAGTGTACTAATATTGGTACCAGAAGAACGCGCCTCCATAGGATGAAGAGGAATGTAGCGCGCTACGCCCCTGTCGAATCATGGAGAATCACATTTAGGTAGATATGGACACCAATTGCATTCGAGAGCGCCAGACTTTCTGGGCTATCAGGCACTATCCTATCTTTCACCTACATGATAGGAATAATTGGTGTGATAACATTTCTAAAAAATGCACCAATTCTGGAGATGGAATGGCCGGCTGAAGGGGCAGGAGGAGGCCGGATTTTTTCCTTTTATCACCATGTGTGCATGTCCTGAAGGCTTACATACATGTTGTTAAATAAATTTTTCTCAGCCTGATAGTCCAGAATATATAAGAGTTTGTCGCATGTTGAGTCGGCGAATGTGTTTCAGTTCGAATTGGCGTTGTGCCCCTATTTCTTTCTCACATTGTGGGCAAAGAATGGGTAATTTGTTGTAGGAAGAAGAGGAATAGTGTACTAATATTGGTACCAGAAGAACGCGCCTCCATAGGATGAAGAGGAATGTAGCGCGCTACGCCCCTGTCGAATCATGGAGAATCACATTTAGGTAGATATGGACACCAATTGCATTCGAGAGCGCCAGACTTTCTGGGCCATCAGGCACTATCCTATCTTTCACCTACATGATAGGAATACTTGGTGTGATAACACTTCTAAAAAATGCACCAATTTTGGAGATGGAATGGCCGGCTGAAGGGGCAGGAGGAGGCCGGATTTTTTTCCTTTTATCACCATGTGTGCATGTCGTGAAGGCTTACATACATGTTGATAAATACATTTTTCTCAGCCTGATAGTCCAGAATATACAAGAGTTTGTCACATGTTGAGTCGGCGAATGTGTTTCAGTTCGAATTGGCGTTGTGCCCCTAATTCTTTCTCACATTGTGGGCAAAGAATGGGTAATTTGTTGTAGGAAGAAGAGCAATAGTGTACTTTTATTGGTACCAGAAGAACGCGCCTCCGTAGGATGAAGAGGAATGTGGGGCGCTACGCCCCCGTTGGATCATGGAGAATCACATTTAGGTAGATATGGACACCAATTGTGTTTGAGAGCATCAGACTTTCTGGGCCATCAGGCACTATCCTATCTTTCACCTACATGATAGGAATACTTGGTGTGATAACACTTCTAAAATATGCACCAATTCTGGAGATGGAATGGCCGGCTGTAGGGGCAGGAAGAGGCCGGATTTTTTTCCTTTTAACACTATGTGTGCATGTCCTGAAGGCTTACATACATGTTGTTAAATAAATTTTTCTCAGCCTGATAGTCCAGAATATATAAGAGTTTGTCGCATAATTGAGTCGGCGAATGTGTTTCAGTTCGAATTGGCGTTGTGCCCCTAATTCTTTCTCACATTGTGGGCAAAGAATGGGTAATTTGTTGCAGGAAGAAGAGGAATAGTGTACTAATATTGGTACCAGAAGAACGTGCCTCCATAGGATGAAGAGGAATGTAGCGCGCTACGCCCCTGTCGAATCATGGAGAATCACATTTAGGTAGATATGGACACCAATTGCATTCGAGAGCGCCAGACTTTCTGGGCCATCAGGCACTATCCTATCTTTCACCTACATGATAGGAATACTTGGTGTGATAACACTTCTAAAAAATGCACCAATTTTGGAGATGGAATGGCCGGCTGAAGGGGCAGGAGGAGGCCGGATTTTTTTCCTTTTATCACCATGTGTGCATGTCGTGAAGGCTTACATACATGTTGATAAATACATTTTTCTCAGCCTGATAGTCCAGAATATACAAGAGTTTGTCACATGTTGAGTCGGCGAATGTGTTTCAGTTCGAATTGGCGTTGTGCCCCTAATTCTTTCTCACATTGTGGGCAAAGAATGGGTAATTTGTTGCAGGAAGAAGAGGAATAGTGTACTTATATTGGTACCAGAAGAACGCGCCTCCATAGGATGAAGAGGAATGTAGCGCGCTACGCCCCTGTCGAATCATGGAGAATCACATTTAGGTAGATATGGACACCAATTGCATTCGAGAGCGCCAGACTTTCTGGGCTATCAGGCACTATCCTATCTTTCACCTACATGATAGGAATACTTGGTGTGATAACATTTCTAATAAATGCACCAATTCTGGAGATGGAATGGCTGGCTGAAGGGGCAGGAGGAGGCCGGATTTTTTCCTTTTATCACCATGTGTGCATGTCCTGAAGGCTTACATACATGTTGTTAAATAAATTTTTCTCAGCCTGATAGTCCAGAATATATAAGAGTTTGTCACATGTTGAGTCGGCGAATGTGTTTCAGTTCGAATTGGCGTTGTGCCCCTAATTCTTTCTCACATTGTGGGCAAAGAATGGGTAATTTGTTGTAGGAAGAAGAGGAATAGTGTACTTTAATTGGTACCAGAAGAACGCGCCTCCGTAGGATGAAGAGGAATGTGGGGCGCTACGCCCCTGTCGGATCATGGAGAATCACATTTAGGTAGATATGGACACCAATTGTGTTTGAGAGCATGAGACTTTCTGGGCCATCAGGCACTATCCTATCTTTCACCTACATGATAGGAATACTTGGTGTGATAACACTTCTAAAATATGCACTAATTCTGGAGATGGAATGGCCGGCTGTAGGGGCAGGAGGAGGCCGGATTTTTTTCCTTTTAACACTATGTGTGCATGTCCTGAAGGCTTACATACATGTTGTTAAATAAATTTTTCTCAGCCTGATAGTCCAGAATATATAAGAGTTTGTCGCATAATTGAGTCGGCGAATGTGTTTCAGTTCGAATTGGCGTTGTGCCCCTAATTCTTTCTCACATTGTGGGCAAAGAATGGGTAATTTGTTGCAGGAAGAAGAGGAATAGTGTACTAATATTGGTACCAGAAGAACGCGCCTCCATAGGATGAAGAGGAATGTAGCGCGCTACGCCCCTGTCGAATCATGGAGAATCACATTTAGGTAGATATGGACACCAATTGCATTCGAGAGCGCCAGACTTTCTGGGCTATCAGGCACTATCCTATCTTTCACCTACATGATAGGAATACTTGGTGTGATAACACTTCTAAAATATGCACCAATTCTGGAGATGGAATGGCCGGCTGTAGGGGCAGGAGGAGGCCGGATTTTTTTCTTTTTAACACCATGTGTGCATGTCCTGAAGGCTTACATACATGTTGTTAAATAAATTTTTCTCAGCCTGATAGTCCAGAATATACAAGAGTTTGTCTCATGTTGAGTCGGCGAATGTGTTTCAGTTCGAATTGGCGTTGTGCCCCTAATTCTTTCTCACATTGTGGGCAAAGAATGGGTAATTTGTTGTAGGAAGAAGAGGAATAGTGTACTAATATTGGTACCAGAAGAACGCGCCTTCATAGGATGAAGAGGAATGTAGCGCGCTACGCCCCTGTCGAATCATGGAGAATCACATTTAGGTAGATATGGACACCAATTGCATTCGAGAGCGCCAGACTTTCTGGGCTATCAGGCACTATCCTATCTTTCACCTACATGATAGGAATACTTGGTGTGATAACACTTCTAAAAAATGCACCAATTCTGGAGATGGAATGGCCGGCTGAAGGGGCAGGAGGAGGCCGGATTTTTTCCTTTTATCACCATGTGTGCATGTCCTGAAGGCTTACATACATGTTGTTAAATAAATTTTTATCAGCCTGATAGTCCAGAATATATAAGAGTTTGTCGCATAATTGAGTCGGCGAATGTGTTTCAGTTCGAATTGGCGTTGTGCCCCTAATTCTTTCTCACATTGTGGGCAAAGAATGGGTAATTTGTTGTAGGAAGAAGAGGAATAGTGTACTTTTATTGGTACCAGAAGAACGCGCCTCCGTAGGATGAAGAGGAATGTGGGGCGCTACGCCCCCGTCGGATCATGGAGAATCACATTTAGGTAGATATGGACACCAATTGTGTTTGAGAGCATCAGACTTTCTGGGCCATCAGGCACTATCCTATCTTTCACCTACATGATAGGAATACTTGGTGTGATAACACTTCTAAAATATGCACCAATTCTTGAGATGGAATGGCCGGCTGTAGGGGCAGGAGGAGGCCGGATTTTTTTCTTTTTAACACCATGTGTGCATGTCCTGAAGGCTTACATACATGTTGTTAAATAAATTTTTCTCAGCCTGATAGTCCAGAATATACAAGAGTTTGTCTCATGTTGAGTCGGCGAATGTGTTTCAGTTCGAATTGGCGTTGTGCCCCTAATTCTTTCTCACATTGTGGGCAAAGAATGGGTAATTTGTTGTAGGAAGAAGAGGAATAGTGTACTTTTATTGGTACCAGAAGAACGCGCCTCCGTAGGATGAAGAGGAATGTGGGGCGCTACGCCCCCGTTGGATCATGGAGAATCACATTTAGGTAGATATGGACACCAATTGCATTAGAGAGCGCCAGACTTTCTGGGCTATCAGGCACTATCCTATCTTTCACCTACATGATAGAAATACTTGGTGTGATAACACTTCTAAAAAATGCACCAATTCTGGAGATGGAATGGCCGGCTGAAGGGGCAGGAGGAGGCCGGAATTTTTCCTTTTATCACCATGTGTGCATGTCCTGAAGGCTTACATACATGTTGTTAAATAAATTTTTCTCAGCCTGATAGTCCAGAATATATAAGAGTTTGTCGCATGTTGAGTCGGCAAATGTGTTTCAGTTCGAATTGGCGTTGTGCCTCTAATTCTTTCTCACATTGTGGGCAAAGAATGGGTAATTTGTTGTAGGAAGAAGAGGAATAGTGTACTAATATTGGTACCAGAAGAACGCGCCTTCATAGGATGAAGAGGAATGTAGCGCGCTACGCCCCTGTCGAATCATGGAGAATCACATTTAGGTAGATATGGACACCAATTGCATTCGAGAGCGCCAGACTTTCTGGGCTATCAGGCACTATCCTATCTTTCACCTACATGATAGGAATACTTGGTGTGATAACACTTCTAAAAAATGCACCAATTCTGGAGATGGAATGGCCGGCTGAAGGGGCAGGAGGAGGCCGGATTTTTTCCTTTTATCACCATGTGTGCATGTCCTGAAGGCTTACATACATGTTGTTAAATAAATTTTTATCAGCCTGATAGTCCAGAATATATAAGAGTTTGTCGCATAATTGAGTCGGCGAATATGTTTCAGTTCGAATTGGCGTTGTGCCCCTAATTCTTTCTCACATTGTGGGCAATGAATGGGTAATTTGTTGTAGGAAGAAGAGGAATAGTGTACTTTTATTGGTACCAGAAGAACGCGCCTCCGTAGGATGAAGAGGAATGTGGGGCGCTACGCCCCCGTTGGATCATGGAGAATCACATTTAGGTAGATATGGACACCAATTGTGTTTGAGAGCATCAGACTTTCTGGGCCATCAGGCACTATCCTATCTTTCACCTACATGATAGGAATACTTGGTGTGATAACACTTCTAAAAAATGCACCAATTCTGGAGATGGAATGGCCGGCTGAAGGGGCAGGAGGAGGCCGGATTTTTTCCTTTTATCACCATGTGTGCATGTCCTGAAGGCTTACATACATGTTGTTAAATAAATTTTTCTCAGCCTGATAGTCCAGAATATATAAGAGTTTGTCGCATGTTGAGTCGGCAAATGTGTTTCAGTTCGAATTGGCGTTGTGCCTCTAATTCTTTCTCACATTGTGGGCAAAGAATGGGTAATTTGTTGTAGGAAGAAGAGGAATAGTGTACTAATATTGGTACCAGAAGAACGCGCCTTCATAGGATGAAGAGGAATGTAGCGCGCTACGCCCCTGTCGAATCATGGAGAATCACATTTAGGTAGATATGGACACCAATTGCATTCGAGAGCGCCAGACTTTCTGGGCTATCAGGCACTATCCTATCTTTCACCTACATGATAGGAATACTTGGTGTGATAACACTTCTAAAAAATGCACCAATTCTGGAGATGGAATGGCCGGCTGAAGGGGCAGGAGGAGGCCGGATTTTTTCCTTTTATCACCATGTGTGCATGTCCTGAAGGCTTACATACATGTTGTTAAATAAATTTTTATCAGCCTGATAGTCCAGAATATATAAGAGTTTGTCGCATAATTGAGTCGGCGAATATGTTTCAGTTCGAATTGGCGTTGTGCCCCTAATTCTTTCTCACATTGTGGGCAATGAATGGGTAATTTGTTGTAGGAAGAAGAGGAATAGTGTACTTTTATTGGTACCAGAAGAACGCGCCTCCGTAGGATGAAGAGGAATGTGGGGCGCTACGCCCCCGTTGGATCATGGAGAATCACATTTAGGTAGATATGGACACCAATTGTGTTTGAGAGCATCAGACTTTCTGGGCCATCAGGCACTATCCTATCTTTCACCTACATGATAGGAATACTTGGTGTGATAACACTTCTAAAAAATGCACCAATTCTGGAGATGGAATGGCCGGCTGAAGGGGCAGGAGGAGGCCGGATTTTTTCCTTTTATCACCATGTGTGCATGTCCTGAAGGCTTACATACATGTTGTTAAATAAATTTTTCTCAGCCTGATAGTCCAGAATATATAAGAGTTTGTCGCATGTTGAGTCGGCAAATGTGTTTCAGTTCGAATTGGCGTTGTGCCTCTAATTCTTTCTCACATTGTGGGCAAAGAATGGGTAATTTGTTGTAGGAAGAAGAGGAATAGTGTACTAATATTGGTACCAGAAGAACGCGCCTTCATAGGATGAAGAGGAATGTAGCGCGCTACGCCCCTGTCGAATCATGGAGAATCACATTTAGGTAGATATGGACACCAATTGCATTCGAGAGCGCCAGACTTTCTGGGCTATCAGGCACTATCCTATCTTTCACCTACATGATAGGAATACTTGGTGTGATAACACTTCTAAAAAATGCACCAATTCTGGAGATGGAATGGCCGGCTGAAGGGGCAGGAGGAGGCCGGATTTTTTCCTTTTATCACCATGTGTGCATGTCCTGAAGGCTTACATACATGTTGTTAAATAAATTTTTATCAGCCTGATAGTCCAGAATATATAAGAGTTTGTCGCATAATTGAGTCGGCGAATGTGTTTCAGTTCGAATTGGCGTTGTGCCCCTAATTCTTTCTCACATTGTGGGCAAAGAATGGGTAATTTGTTGTAGGAAGAAGAGGAATAGTGTACTTTTATTGGTACCAGAAGAACGCGCCTCCGTAGGATGAAGAGGAATGTGGGGCGCTACGCCCCCGTCGGATCATGGAGAATCACATTTAGGTAGATATGGACACCAATTGTGTTTGAGAGCATCAGACTTTCTGGGCCATCAGGCACTATCCTATCTTTCACCTACATGATAGGAATACTTGGTGTGATAACACTTCTAAAATATGCACCAATTCTTGAGATGGAATGGCCGGCTGTAGGAGCAGGAGGAGGCCGGATTTTTTTCTTTTTAACACCATGTGTGCATGTCCTGAAGGCTTACATACATGTTGTTAAATAAATTTTTCTCAGCCTGATAGTCCAGAATATACAAGAGTTTGTCTCATGTTGAGTCGGCGAATGTGTTTCAGTTCGAATTGGCGTTGTGCCCCTAATTCTTTCTCACATTGTGGGCAAAGAATGGGTAATTTGTTGTAGGAAGAAGAGGAATAGTGTACTTTTATTGGTACCAGAAGAACGCGCCTCCGTAGGATGAAGAGGAATGTGGGGCGCTACGCCCCCGTCGGATCATGGAGAATCACATTTAGGTAGATATGGACACCAATTGTGTTTGAGAGCATCAGACTTTCTGGGCCATCAGGCACTATCCTATCTTTCACCTACATGATAGGAATACTTGGTGTGATAACACTTCTAAAATATGCACCAATTCTTGAGATGGAATGGCCGGCTGTAGGGGCAGGAGGAGGCCGGATTTTTTTCTTTTTAACACCATGTGTGCATGTCCTGAAGGCTTACATACATGTTGTTAAATAAATTTTTCTCAGCCTGATAGTCCAGAATATACAAGAGTTTGTCTCATGTTGAGTCGGCGAATGTGTTTCAGTTCGAATTGGCGTTGTGCCCCTAATTCTTTCTCACATTGTGGGCAAAGAATGGGTAATTTGTTGTAGGAAGAAGAGGAATAGTGTACTTTTATTGGTACCAGAAGAACGCGCCTCCGTAGGATGAAGAGGAATGTGGGGCGCTACGCCCCCGTTGGATCATGGAGAATCACATTTAGGTAGATATGGACACCAATTGCATTAGAGAGCGCCAGACTTTCTGGGCTATCAGGCACTATCCTATCTTTCACCTACATGATAGGAATACTTGGTGTGATAACACTTCTAAAAAATGCACCAATTCTGGAGATGGAATGGCCGGCTGAAGGGGCAGGAGGAGGCCGGAATTTTTCCTTTTATCACCATGTGTGCATGTCCTGAAGGCTTACATACATGTTGTTAAATAAATTTTTCTCAGCCTGATAGTCCAGAATATATAAGAGTTTGTCGCATGTTGAGTCGGCAAATGTGTTTCAGTTCGAATTGGCGTTGTGCCTCTAATTCTTTCTCACATTGTGGGCAAAGAATGGGTAATTTGTTGTAGGAAGAAGAGGAATAGTGTACTAATATTGGTACCAGAAGAACGCGCCTTCATAGGATGAAGAGGAATGTAGCGCGCTACGCCCCTGTCGAATCATGGAGAATCACATTTAGGTAGATATGGACACCAATTGCATTCGAGAGCGCCAGACTTTCTGGGCTATCAGGCACTATCCTATCTTTCACCTACATGATAGGAATACTTGGTGTGATAACACTTCTAAAAAATGCACCAATTCTGGAGATGGAATGGCCGGCTGAAGGGGCAGGAGGAGGCCGGATTTTTTCCTTTTATCACCATGTGTGCATGTCCTGAAGGCTTACATACATGTTGTTAAATAAATTTTTATCAGCCTGATAGTCCAGAATATATAAGAGTTTGTCGCATAATTGAGTCGGCGAATATGTTTCAGTTCGAATTGGCGTTGTGCCCCTAATTCTTTCTCACATTGTGGGCAATGAATGGGTAATTTGTTGTAGGAAGAAGAGGAATAGTGTACTTTTATTGGTACCAGAAGAACGCGCCTCCGTAGGATGAAGAGGAATGTGGGGCGCTACGCCCCCGTTGGATCATGGAGAATCACATTTAGGTAGATATGGACACCAATTGTGTTTGAGAGCATCAGACTTTCTGGGCCATCAGGCACTATCCTATCTTTCACCTACATGATAGGAATACTTGGTGTGATAACACTTCTAAAATATGCACCAATTCTGGAGATGGAATGGCCGGCTGTAGGGGCAGGAGGAGGCCGGATTTTTTTCCTTTTAACACTATGTGTGCATGTCCTGAAGGCTTACATACATGTTGTTAAATAAATTTTTCTCAGCCTGATAGTCCAGAATATATAAGAGTTTGTCGCATAATTGAGTCGGCGAATGTGTTTCAGTTCGAATTGGCGTTGTGCCCCTAATTCTTTCTCACATTGTGGGCAAAGAATGGGTAATTTGTTGCAGGAAGAAGAGGAATAGTGTACTAATATTGGTACCAGAAGAACGTGCCTCCATAGGATGAAGAGGAATGTAGCGCGCTACGCCCCTGTCGAATCATGGAGAATCACATTTAGGTAGATATGGACACCAATTGCATTCGAGAGCGCCAGACTTTCTGGGCCATCAGGCACTATCCTATCTTTCACCTACATGATAGGAATACTTGGTGTGATAACACTTCTAAAAAATGCACCAATTCTGGAGATGGAATGGCCGGCTGAAGGGGCAGGAGGAGGCCGGATTTTTTCCTTTTATCACCATGTGTGCATGTCGTGAAGGCTTACATACATGTTGATAAATACATTTTTCTCAGCCTGATAGTCCAGAATATACAAGAGTTTGTCTCATGTTGAGTTGGCGAATGTGTTTCAGTTCGAATTGGCGTTGTGCCCCTAATTCTTTCTCACATTGTGGGCAAAGAATGGGTAATTTGTTGTAGGAAGAAGAGGAATAGTGTACTTTTATTGGTACCAGAAGAACGCGCCTCCGTAGTATGAAGAGGAATGTGGGGCGCTACGCCCCCGTTGGATCATGGAGAATCACATTTAGGTAGATATGGACACCAATTGCATTCGAGAGCGCCAGACTTTCTGGGCTATCAGGCACTATCCTATCTTTCACCTACATGATAGGAATACTTGGTGTGATAACACTTCTAAAAAATGCACCAATTCTGGAGATGGAATGGCCGGCTGAAGGGGCAGGAGGAGGCCGGATTTTTTCCTTTTATCACCATGTGTGCATGTCCTGAAGGCTTACATACATGTTGTTAAATAAATTTTTCTCAGCCTGATAGTCCAGAATATATAAGAGTTTGTCGCATGTTGAGTCGGCAAATGTGTTTCAGTTCGAATTGGCGTTGTGCCTCTAATTCTTTCTCACATTGTGGGCAAAGAATGGGTAATTTGTTGTAGGAAGAAGAGGAATAGTGTACTAATATTGGTACCAGAAGAACGCGCCTCCATAGGATGAAGAGGAATGTAGCGCGCTACGCCCCTGTCGAATCATGGAGAATCACATTTAGGTAGATATGGACACCAATTGCATTCGAGAGCGCCAGACTTTCTGGGCCATCAGGCACTATCCTATCTTTCACCTACATGATAGGAATACTTGGTGTGATAACACTTCTAAAAAATGCACCAATTCTGGAGATGGAATGGCCGGCTGAAGGGGTAGGAGGAGGCCGGATTTTTTCCTTTTATCACCATGTGTGCATGTCCTGAAGGCTTACATACATGTTGTTAAATACATTTTTCTCAGCCTGATAGTCCAGAATATATAAGAGTTTGTCGCATGTTGAGTCGGCGAATGTGTTTCAATTCGAATTGGCGTTGTGCCCCTAATTCTTTCTCACATTGTGGGCAAAGAATGGGTAATTTGTTGTAGGAAGAAGAGGAATAGTGTACTTTTATTGGTACCAGAAGAACGCGCCTGTAAAGGATCTGCCAGGCACAGCATCGGGGTTAACTTCCAGAGGTAATCAGTCTTCAGTCTATCTCTCTGAAACTGACTCCAGCTTCAACCACTCAGGCTGGCAGGCTTAGGAGTGGGAGAGCCTATCGCAGCCTGGCCAGACTCAGCTAGCTCCCGCCCTCTGTCTATTTATACCTGTCTTTCCTGTTCCTCCTTGCTTGTGATTCTTTCCGTGTGGTTTCCTGGCCCAGCTACAGCTCCTACTATTTGATCCTGCTCCATACTGACCCTGGCTTTCTGACTACTCTTCTGCTCTGTGTTTGGTACCTCGTGCTCTCCCTTTGCTTTATATTCCCTTGTATGTTTGTCTCGTGCACTTACTGAGCGTAGGGACCGCCGCCCAGTTGTACCCCGTCGCCTAGGGCGGGTCGTTGCAAGTAGGCAGGGACAGAGTGGCGGGTAGATTAGGGCTCACTTGTCCGTTTCCCTACCCCTATCATTACATAATCACAAGCCCACATACCTAGTCTACCCTGGTCCCTGACACTACTATGGACCCCCTTGAGACCCTGGCTCAGCAAATGCAGGGTCTCTCCCTACAGGTCCAGGCCCTGGCTCAAAAGGTCAACCAGCCTGATGCTACCTTGGTAGTTCCCCTCACCTCTACTCCTGAACCCCACCTCAAGTTGCCCGACCGGTTCTCAGGGGACCGGAGGGCTTTTCTCTCCTTTCGGGAGAGTTGCAGGCTTTACTTTCGCTTAAAGCCCCACTCCTCAGGTTCTGAGAGCCAGCGAGTGGGTATAATTATGTCCCGGCTCCAGGACGGGCCCCAAGAATGGGCCTTCTCCTTGGCTCCTGACGCCCCTGAACTTTCCTCCGTTGATCTTTTCTTTTCTGCTCTCGGACTCATTTATGACGAGACTGACAAGACTGCCTTTGCCGAGAGTCAGCTGGTGACCTTACGTCAGGGTAAGAGACCTGTTGAGGAGTATTGTTCTGACTTTAGGAGGTGGTGCGTAGCTTCTCGGTGGAATGACCCTGCCTTAAGGTACCAGTTTAGGTTGGGTCTGTCGAATGCCCTGAAAGACCTGCTAGTTAGCTATCCCTCTTCTGACTCCCTAGACCAGGTTATGGCTTTAGCGGTACGACTTGACCGACGTCTCAGGGAACGACAACGCGAACGTTTATGTGTTTTCTCCTCTGACTCCCCCATGAGGCCTCCCGAGGTTCCGTTGCTTCGTTCTTCCCCGGAAGACTCAGAGGTACCTATGCAACTCGGGGCCTTCGTGTCCCCCCAACAACGCAGAGATTTCCGCAGGAAGAATGGTCTCTGCTTCTACTGTGGGGATGACAAGCATCAAGTGAACAACTGTCCTAAGCGTAAGAATGCAGCCGGAGAACTTCCGCGCCTAAGTGATCATCGGGGAGGTCACTTGGGCGCACAGGTATTTCCCGTAAATATGAAACGTAATAAGATCTTGCTTCCCTTTCAGGTCTCTTTTGGTGGTAGGTCTGCTACCGGCAGTGCCTTCGTGGATTCAGGGTCTTCTGCTAATATCATGTCTGTGGAATTTGCTATGTCTCTTGCTATGCCTTTGATTGATTTGCCTAAACCTGTCCCGGTAGTGGGTATCGACTCCACTCCTCTTGCTAATGGTTATTTTACACAGCATACCCCTGTTTTTGAACTCCTTGTTGGCTCCATGCATTTGGAGCAGTGCTCTGTACTGTTGATGCAGGGATTATCGTCCGATTTGGTTTTAGGCCTTCCCTGGTTGCAGTTGCATAATCCCACGTTTGACTGGAATACTGGGGAGCTTACCAAATGGGGTAATGAATGTTTGACGTCATGTTTTTCTGTTAATTCTATTTCTCCCCCTGAGGAGGTGAACACGCTACCTGAGTTTGTTCAGGACTTCGCTGATGTTTTCTCTAAGGAGGCCTCCGAAGTGTTACCGCCTCATAGAGAATACGATTGCGCTATCGAATTGGTACCAGGAGCTAAGCTTCCTAAGGGTAGGATATTTAATCTTTCTTGTCCCGAACGTGAAGCCATGAGAGAGTATATCCAGGAATGTCTGGCCAAGGGTTACATTCGCCCCTCTACTTCTCCGGTAGGTGCTGGCTTCTTCTTCGTAGGGAAGAAGGATGGTGGTCTTAGGCCATGCATTGACTACCGTAACCTGAATAAGGTCACTGTAAGGAACCAGTATCCCCTTCCTTTGATTCCTGATCTCTTTAATCAGGTTCAGGGGGCCCAATGGTTCTCTAAGTTTGATCTACGGGGGGCGTATAACCTTATCCGCATCAAAGAGGGGGATGAGTGGAAGACTGCGTTTAACACGCCCGAAGGTCATTTCGAATACCTCGTCATGCCCTTTGGGTTGTGTAATGCGCCGGCGGTCTTCCAGAATTTCATAAATGAGATTTTGAGAGATTACCTGGGGATATTTCTTGTAGTGTACCTTGATGACATACTGGTGTTTTCCAAGGACTGGCCCTCCCACATTGAGCATGTCAGGAAGGTGCTCCAGGTCCTTCGGGAAAACAAACTGTTTGCAAAAACCGAAAAATGTGTGTTTGGGGTACAGGAGATACCATTTTTGGGTCAAATCCTCACTCCTCATGAATTCCGCATGGACCCCGCCAAGGTTCAGGCTGTGGCGGAATGGGTCCAACCTGCCTCCCTGAAGGCGTTACAGTGTTTTTTGGGGTTCGCTAATTATTACAGGAGATTCATTGCTAACTTCTCGGTCATCGCTAAGCCTCTTACGGACCTCACTCGCAAAGGTGCTGATCTCCTCCACTGGTCTCCAGAGGCTGTCCAGGCTTTTGAGGTCCTTAAGAAGTGCTTTATCTCGGCCCCGGTGCTGGTTCAGCCCAACCAAATGGAGCCATTTATCGTGGAAGTTGACGCATCCGAGGTGGGAGTGGGGGCTGTCTTGTCCCAGGGTACCAGGTCCCTCACCCATCTCCGCCCCTGTGCCTACTTCTCCAGGACGTTTTCGCCCACTGAGAGTAACTATGATATCGGCAACCGCGAACTCTTAGCCATTAAATGGGCATTTGAAGAGTGGCGCCACTTCCTGGAGGGGGCTAGGCACCAGGTAACGGTCCTTACCGACCACAAGAATCTGGTTTTCCTAGAATCTGCCCGGAGGCTAAACCCGAGACAAGCTCGATGGGCGCTATTTTTTACCAGATTCAACTTTTTGGTTACCTATAGGGCTGGGTCTAAAAATATTAAGGCCGATGCACTGTCGCGTAGCTTCATGGCCAGCCCTCCTTCGGAGGAAGATCCTGCTTGTATTTTGCCTCCCCGTATAATCATTTCTTCTATTGATTCTGATTTAGTCTCTGAAATTGCAGCTGATCAAGGTTCAGCTCCCGGGAACCTTCCTGAGGACAAGCTGTTTGTTCCCCTGCAATATCGGCTAAGGGTACTTAGGGAAAATCATGACTCCGCACTATCTGGTCATCCAGGCATCCTGGGTACCAAACACCTCATTGCCAGAAACTATTGGTGGCCTGGGTTGCCTAAAGATGTTAAGGCCTACGTCGCCGCTTGTGAGGTTTGTGCTAGGTCCAATACTCCCAGGTCCCGACCAGCGGGCTTATTACGTTCGTTGCCCATTCCCCAGAGACCTTGGACACATATCTCCATGGATTTTATCACCGATTTGCCTCCATCCCAAGGCAAGTCGGTGGTGTGGGTGGTAGTAGACCGCTTCAGTAAGATGTGCCACTTTGTGCCCCTCAAGAAACTACCCAACGCCAAGACGTTAGCTACCTTGTTTGTCAAACACATCCTCCGTCTCCATGGGGTCCCTGCCAATATTGTTTCGGACAGAGGGGTACAATTTGTTTCTTTGTTTTGGAGAGCCTTCTGTAAGAAGTTGGAGATTGATCTGTCCTTCTCCTCTGCTTTCCATCCTGAAACCAATGGCCAAACTGAGAGGACTAATCAATCTCTTGAACAATATTTAAGGTGTTTTATCTCTGACTGTCAATATGATTGGGTCTCATTCATTCCCCTCGCTGAATTTTCCCTTAATAACCGGGTCAGTAACTCGTCAGGGGTCTCCCCCTTTTTCTGTAAGTTTGGGTTTAATCCACGATTCTCCTCCGTTTCACCTGGTAGTTCCAACAATCCCGAGGTAGAGGTCGTTCATCGGGAACTGTGCAGTCTGGGCCCAGGTTCAGAAGAACCTAGAGGCGTCCCAGAGCGTACAAAAAACTCAGGCTGATAGAAAACGTTCTGCTAACCCCTTGTTTATGGTCGGGGATCTGGTGTGGTTATCGTCTAGGAACTTGCGTCTTAAGGTCCCGTCCAAGAAGTTTGCTCCCCGGTTTATTGGGCCGTATAAGGTCATTGAAGTCCTCAATCCTGTCTCCTTCCGGCTGGAGTTACCCCCATCTTTTCGTATACACGACGTGTTTCATGCCTCCCTCCTTAAACGCTGCTCCCCGTCCTTGGCTCCCTCGAGGAAACCTCCTGTTCCCGTTCTCACCCCTGAGGGGGTGGAATTCGAGGTGGCCAAGATTGTGGACAGCAAGATGGTCCAAGGCTCCCTCCAGTACCTGGTCCATTGGAGAGGATACGGGCCTGAGGAGAGGACTTGGGTACCCGCCCGGGATGTTCACGCTGGGGTATTGGTCAGGAAGTTCCACCTTCGTTTCCCCAGTAAACCAGGTCCACTTAGAAAGGGTCCGGTGGCCCCTCATAAAAGGGGGGGTACTGTAAAGGATCTGCCAGGCACAGCTTCGGGGTTAACTTCCAGAGTTAATCAGTCTTCACCTGAGTCTATCTCTCTGAGACTGACTCCAGCTTCCACCACTCAGGCTGGCAGGCTTAGGAGTGGGAGAGCCTATCGCAGCCTGGCCAGACTCAGCTAGGTCCCGCCCTCTGTCTATTTATACCTGCCTTTCCTGTTCCTCCTTGCTTGTGATTCTTTCCGTGTGGTTTCCTGGCCCAGCTACAGCTCCTACTATTTGATCCTGCTCCATACTGACCCTGGCTTTCTGACTACTCTTCTGCTCTGCGTTTGGTACCTCGTGCTCTCCTGGTTTGACTTGGCTCGTTCACCACTCTGTTGCTCACGGTGTTGCCGTGGGCAACTGGCCCTTTCCCTTTGCTTTATATTCCCTTGTATGTTTGTCTCGTGCACTTACTGAGCGTAGGGACCGCCGCCCAGTTGTACCCCGTCGCCTAGGGCGGGTCATTGCAAGTAGGCAAGGACAGAGTGGCGGGTAGATTAGGGCTCACTTGTCCGTTTCCCTACCCCTATCATTACAGCGCCTCCGTAGGATGAAGAGGAATGTAGCGCGCTACGCCCCTGTCGAATCATGGAGAATCACATTTAGGTAGATATGGACACCAATTGCATTCGAGAGCGCGAGACTTTCTGGGCTATCAGGCACTATCCTATCTTTCACCTACATGATAGGAATACTTGGTGTGATAACACTTCTAAAAAATGCACCAATTCTGGAGATGGAATGGCCGGCTGAAGGGGCAGGAGGAGGCCGGATTTTTTCCTTTTATCACCATGTGTTCATGTCCTGAAGGCTTACATACATGTTGTTAAATACATTTTTATCAGCCTGATAGTCCAGAATATATAAGAGTTTGTCGCATAATTGAGTCGGCGAATGTGTTTCAATTCGAATTGGCGTTGTGCCCCTAATTCTTTCTCACATTGTGGGCAAAGAATGGGTAATTTGTTGTAGGAAGAAGAGGAATAGTGTACTAATATTGGTACCAGAAGAACGCGCCTCCGTAGGATGAAGAGGAATGTGGGGCGCTACGCCCCCGTCGGATCATGGAGAATCACATTTTGGTAGATATGGACACCAATTGTGTTTGAGAGCATCAGACTTTCTGGGCCATCAGGCACTATCCTATCTTTCACCTACATGATAGGAATACTTGGTGTGATAACACTTCTAAAATATGCACCAATTCTGGAGATGGAATGGCCGGCTGTAGGGGCAGGAGGAGGCCGGATTTTTTTCCTTTTATTACCATGTGTGCATGTCGTAAAGGCTTACATACATGTTGATAAATACATTTTTCTCAGCCTGATAGTCCAGAATATACAAGAGTTTGTCACATGTTGAGTCGGCGAATGTGTTTCAGTTCGAATTGGCGTTGTGCCCCTAATTCTTTCTCACATTGTGGGCAAAGAATGGGTAATTTGTTGTAGGAAGAAGTGCAATAGTGTACTTTTATTGGTACCAGAAGAACGCGCCTCCGTAGGATGAAGAGGAATGTGGGGCGCTACGCCCCCGTTGGATCATGGAGAATCACATTTAGGTAGATATGGACACCAATTGTGTTTGAGAGCATCAGACTTTCTGGGCCATCAGGCACTATCCTATCTTTCACCTACATGATAGGAATACTTGGTGTGATAACACTTCTAAAATATGCACTAATTCTGGAGATGGAATGGCCGGCTGTAGGGGCAGGAGGAGGCCGGATTTTTTTCCTTTTAACACTATGTGTGCATGTCCTGAAGGCTTACATACATGTTGTTAAATAAATTTTTCTCAGCCTGATAGTCCAGAATATATAAGAGTTTGTCGCATAATTGAGTCGGCGAATGTGTTTCAGTTCGAATTGGCGTTGTGCCCCTAATTCTTTCTCACATTGTGGGCAAAGAATGGGTAATTTGTTGCAGGAAGAAGAGGAATAGTGTACTAATATTGGTACCAGAAGAACGCGCCTCCATAGGATGAAGAGGAATGTAGCGCGCTACGCCCCTGTCGAATCATGGAGAATCACATTTAGGTAGATATGGACACCAATTGCATTCGAGAGCGCCAGACTTTCTGGGCTATCAGGCACTATCCTATCTTTCACCTACATGATAGGAATAATTGGTGTGATAACATTTCTAAAAAATGCACCAATTCTGGAGATGGAATGGCCGGCTGAAGGGGCAGGAGGAGGCCGGATTTTTTTCCTTTTAACACTATGTGTGCATGTCCTGAAGGCTTACATACATGTTGTTAAATAAATTTTTCTCAGCCTGATAGTCCAGAATATATAAGAGTTTGTCGCATAATTGAGTCGGCGAATGTGTTTCAGTTCGAATTGGCGTTGTGCCCCTAATTCTTTCTCACATTGTGGGCAAAGAATGGGTAATTTGTTGCAGGAAGAAGAGGAATAGTGTACTAATATTGGTACCAGAAGAACGCGCCTCCGTAGGATGAAGAGGAATGTAGCGCGCTACGCCCATGTCGAATCATGGAGAATCACATTTAGGTAGATATGGACACCAATTGCATTCGAGAGCGCCAGACTTTCTGGGCTATCAGGCACTATCCTATCTTTCACCTACATGATAGGAATACTTGGTGTGATAACACTTCTAAAAAATGCACCAATTCTGGAGATGGAATGGCCGGCTGAAGGGGCAGGAGGAGGCCGGATTTTTTCCTTTTATCACCATGTGTGCATGTCCTGAAGGCTTACATACATGTTGTTAAATACATTTTTCTCAGCCTGATAGTCCAGAATATATAAGAGTTTGTCGCATAATTGAGTCGGCGAATGTGTTTTAGTTCGAATTGGCGTTGTGCCCCTAATTCTTTCTCACATTGTGGGCAAAGAATGGGTAATTTGTTGCAGGAAGAAGAGGAATAGTGTACTAATATTGGTACCAGAAGAACGCGCCTCCGTAGGATGAAGAGGAATGTAGCGCGCTACGCCCATGTCGAATCATGGAGAATCACATTTAGGTAGATATGGACACCAATTGCATTCGAGAGCGCCAGACTTTCTGGGCTATCAGGCACTATCCTATCTTTCACCTACATGATAGGAATACTTGGTGTGATAACACTTCTAAAAAATGCACCAATTCTGGAGATGGAATGGCCGGCTGAAGGGGCAGGAGGAGGCCGGATTTTTTTCCTTTTAACACTATGTGTGCATGTCCTGAAGGCTTACATACATGTTGTTAAATAAATTTTTCTCAGCCTGATAGTCCAGAATATATAAGAGTTTGTCGCATAATTGAGTCGGCGAATGTGTTTCAGTTCGAATTGGCGTTGTGCCCCTAATTCTTTCTCACATTGTGGGCAAAGAATGGGTAATTTGTTGCAGGAAGAAGAGGAATAGTGTACTTTTATTGGTACCAGAAGAACGCGCCTCCGTAGGATGAAGAGGAATGTGGGGCGCTACGCCCCCGTCGGATCATGGAGAATCACATTTAGGTAGATATGGACACCAATTGTGTTTGAGAGCATCAGACTTTCTGGGCCATCAGGCACTATCCTATCTTTCACCTACATGATAGGAATACTTGGTGTGATAACACTTCTAAAATATGCACCAATTCTGGAGATGGAATGGCCGGCTGTAGGGGCAGGAGGAGGCCGGATTTTTTTCTTTTTAACACCATGTGTGCATGTCCTGAAGGCTTACATACATGTTGTTAAATAAATTTTTCTCAGCCTGATAGTCCAGAATATACAAGAGTTTGTCTCATGTTGAGTCGGCGAATGTGTTTCAGTTCGAATTGGCGTTGTGCCCCTAATTCTTTCTCACATTGTGGGCAAAGAATGGGTAATTTGTTGTAGGAAGAAGAGGAATAGTGTACTAATATTGGTACCAGAAGAACGCGCCTCCATAGGATGAAGAGGAATGTAGCGCGCTACGCCCCTGTCGAATCATGGAGAATCACATTTAGGTAGATATGGACACCAATTGCATTCGAGAGCGCCAGACTTTCTGGGCCATCAGGCACTATCCTATCTTTCACCTACATGATAGGAATACTTGGTGTGATAACACTTCTAAAAAATGCACCAATTCTGGAGATGGAATGGCCGGCTGAAGGGGTAGGAGGAGGCCGGATTTTTTCCTTTTATCACCATGTGTGCATGTCCTGAAGGCTTACATACATGTTGTTAAATACATTTTTCTCAGCCTGATAGTCCAGAATATATAAGAGTTTGTCGCATGTTGAGTCGGCGAATGTGTTTCAATTCGAATTGGCGTTGTGCCCCTAATTCTTTCTCACATTGTGGGCAAAGAATGGGTAATTTGTTGTAGGAAGAAGAGGAATAGTGTACTTTTATTGGTACCAGAAGAACGCGCCTGTAAAGGATCTGCCAGGCACAGCATCGGGGTTAACTTCCAGAGGTAATCAGTCTTCAGTCTATCTCTCTGAAACTGACTCCAGCTTCAACCACTCAGGCTGGCAGGCTTAGGAGTGGGAGAGCCTATCGCAGCCTGGCCAGACTCAGCTAGCTCCCGCCCTCTGTCTATTTATACCTGTCTTTCCTGTTCCTCCTTGCTTGTGATTCTTTCCGTGTGGTTTCCTGGCCCAGCTACAGCTCCTACTATTTGATCCTGCTCCATACTGACCCTGGCTTTCTGACTACTCTTCTGCTCTGCGTTTGGTACCTCGTGCTCTCCCTTTGCTTTATATTCCCTTGTATGTTTGTCTCGTGCACTTACTGAGCGTAGGGACCGCCGCCCAGTTGTACCCCGTCGCCTAGGGCGGGTCGTTGCAAGTAGGCAGGGACAGAGTGGCGGGTAGATTAGGGCTCACTTGTCCGTTTCCCTACCCCTATCATTACATAATCACAAGCCCATATACCTAGTCTACCCTGGTCCCTGACACTACTATGGACCCCCTTGAGACCCTGGCTCAGCAAATGCAGGGTCTCTCCCTACAGGTCCAGGCCCTGGCTCAGAAGGTCAACCAGCCTGATGCTACCTTGGTAGTTCCCCTCACCTCTACTCCTGAACCCCACCTCAAGTTGCCCGACCGGTTCTCAGGGGACCGGAGGGCTTTTCTCTCCTTTCGGGAGAGTTGCAGGCTTTACTTTCGCTTAAAGCCCCACTCCTCAGGTTCTGAGAGCCAGCGAGTGGGTATAATTATGTCCCGGCTCCAGGACGGGCCCCAAGAATGGGCCTTCTCCTTGGCTCCTGACGCCCCTGAACTTTCCTCCGTTGATCTTTTCTTTTCTGCTCTCGGACTCATTTATGACGAGACTGACAAGACTGCCTTTGCCGAGAGTCAGCTGGTGACCTTACGTCAGGGTAAGAGACCTGTTGAGGAGTATTGTTCTGACTTTAGGAGGTGGTGCGTAGCTTCTCGGTGGAATGACCCTGCCTTAAGGTGCCAGTTTAGGTTGGGTCTGTCGAATGCCCTGAAAGACCTGCTAGTTAGCTATCCCTCTTCTGACTCCCTAGACCAGGTTATGGCTTTAGCGGTACGACTTGACCGACGTCTCAGGGAACGACAACGCGAACGTTTATGTGTTTTCTCCTCTGACTCCCCCATGAGGCCTCCCGAGGTTCCGTTGCTTCGTTCTTCCCCGGAAGACTCAGAGGTACCTATGCAACTCGGGGCCTTCGTGTCCCCCCAACAACGCAGAGATTTCCGCAGGAAGAATGGTCTCTGCTTCTACTGTGGGGATGACAAGCATCAAGTGAACAACTGTCCTAAGCGTAAGAATGCAGCCGGAGAACTTCCGCGCCTAAGTGATCATCGGGGAGGTCACTTGGGCGCACAGGTATTTCCCGTAAATATGAAACGTAATAAGATCTTGCTTCCCTTTCAGGTCTCTTTTGGTGGTAGGTCTGCTACCGGCAGTGCCTTTGTGGATTCAGGGTCTTCTGCTAATATCATGTCTGTGGAATTTGCTATGTCTCTTGCTATGCCTTTGATTGATTTGCCTAAACCTGTCCCGGTAGTGGGTATCGACTCCACTCCTCTTGCTAATGGTTATTTTACACAGCATACCCCTGTTTTTGAACTCCTTGTTGGCTCCATGCATTTGGAGCAGTGCTCTGTACTGTTGATGCAGGGATTATCGTCCGATTTGGTTTTAGGCCTTCCCTGGTTGCAGTTGCATAATCCCACGTTTGACTGGAATACTGGGGAGCTTACCAAATGGGGTAATGAATGTTTGACGTCATGTTTTTCTGTTAATTCTATTTCTCCCCCTGAGGAGGTGAACACGCTACCTGAGTTTGTTCAGGACTTCGCTGATGTTTTCTCTAAGGAGGCCTCCGAAGTGTTACCGCCTCATAGAGAATACGATTGCGCTATCGAATTGGTACCAGGAGCTAAGCTTCCTAAGGGTAGGATATTTAATCTTTCTTGTCCCGAACGTGAAGCCATGAGAGAGTATATCCAGGAATGTCTGGCCAAGGGTTACATTCGCCCCTCTACTTCTCCGGTAGGTGCTGGCTTCTTCTTCGTAGGGAAGAAGGATGGTGGTCTTAGGCCATGCATTGACTACCGTAACCTGAATAAGGTCACTGTAAGGAACCAGTATCCCCTTCCTTTGATTCCTGATCTCTTTAATCAGGTTCAGGGGGCCCAATGGTTCTCTAAGTTTGATCTACGGGGGGCGTATAACCTTATCCGCATCAAAGAGGGGGATGAGTGGAAGACTGCGTTTAACACGCCCGAAGGTCATTTCGAATACCTCGTCATGCCCTTTGGGTTGTGTAATGCGCCGGCGGTCTTCCAGAATTTCATAAATGAGATTTTGAGAGATTACCTGGGGATATTTCTTGTAGTGTACCTTGATGACATACTGGTGTTTTCCAAGGACTGGCCCTCCCACATTGAGCATGTCAGGAAGGTGCTCCAGGTCCTTCGGGAAAACAAACTGTTTGCAAAAACCGAAAAATGTGTGTTTGGGGTACAGGAGATACCATTTTTGGGTCAAATCCTCACTCCTCATGAATTCCGCATGGACCCCGCCAAGGTTCAGGCTGTGGCGGAATGGGTCCAACCTGCCTCCCTGAAGGCGTTACAGTGTTTTTTGGGGTTCGCTAATTATTACAGGAGATTCATTGCTAACTTCTCGGTCATCGCTAAGCCTCTTACGGACCTCACTCGCAAAGGTGCTGATCTCCTCCACTGGTCTCCAGAGGCTGTCCAGGCTTTTGAGGTCCTTAAGAAGTGCTTTATCTCGGCCCCGGTGCTGGTTCAGCCCAACCAAATGGAGCCATTTATCGTGGAAGTTGACGCATCCGAGGTGGGAGTGGGGGCTGTCTTGTCCCAGGGTACCAGGTCCCTCACCCATCTCCGCCCCTGTGCCTACTTCTCCAGGACGTTTTCGCCCACTGAGAGTAACTATGATATCGGCAACCGCGAACTCTTAGCCATTAAATGGGCATTTGAAGAGTGGCGCCACTTCCTGGAGGGGGCTAGGCACCAGGTAACGGTCCTTACCGACCACAAGAATCTGGTTTTCCTAGAATCTGCCCGGAGGCTAAACCCGAGACAAGCTCGATGGGCGCTATTTTTTACCAGATTCAACTTTTTGGTTACCTATAGGGCTGGGTCTAAAAATATTAAGGCCGATGCACTGTCGCGTAGCTTCATGGCCAGCCCTCCTTCGGAGGAAGATCCTGCTTGTATTTTGCCTCCCCGTATAATCATTTCTTCTATTGATTCTGATTTAGTCTCTGAAATTGCAGCTGATCAAGGTTCAGCTCCCGGGAACCTTCCTGAGGACAAGCTGTTTGTTCCCCTGCAATATCGGCTAAGGGTACTTAGGGAAAATCATGACTCCGCACTATCTGGTCATCCAGGCATCCTGGGTACCAAACACCTCATTGCCAGAAACTATTGGTGGCCTGGGTTGCCTAAAGATGTTAAGGCTTACGTCGCCGCTTGTGAGGTTTGTGCTAGGTCCAATACTCCCAGGTCCCGACCAGCGGGCTTATTACGTTCGTTGCCCATTCCCCAGAGACCTTGGACACATATCTCCATGGATTTTATCACCGATTTGCCTCCATCCCAAGGCAAGTCGGTGGTGTGGGTGGTAGTAGACCGCTTCAGTAAGATGTGCCACTTTGTGCCCCTCAAGAAACTACCCAACGCCAAGACGCTAGCTACCTTGTTTGTCAAACACATCCTCCGTCTCCATGGGGTCCCTGCCAATATTGTTTCGGACAGAGGGGTACAATTTGTTTCTTTGTTTTGGAGAGCCTTCTGTAAGAAGTTGGAGATTGATCTGTCCTTCTCCTCTGCTTTCCATCCTGAAACCAATGGCCAAACTGAGAGGACTAATCAATCTCTTGAACAATATTTAAGGTGTTTTATCTCTGACTGTCAATATGATTGGGTCTCATTCATTCCCCTCGCTGAATTTTCCCTTAATAACCGGGTCAGTAACTCGTCAGGGGTCTCCCCCTTTTTCTGTAAGTTTGGGTTTAATCCACGATTCTCCTCCGTTTCACCTGGTAGTTCCAACAATCCCGAGGTAGAGGTCGTTCATCGGGAACTGTGCAGTCTGGGCCCAGGTTCAGAAGAACCTAGAGGCGTCCCAGAGCGTACAAAAAACTCAGGCTGATAGAAAACGTTCTGCTAACCCCTTGTTTATGGTCGGGGATCTGGTGTGGTTATCGTCTAGGAACTTGCGTCTTAAGGTCCCGTCCAAGAAGTTTGCTCCCCGGTTTATTGGGCCGTATAAGGTCATTGAAGTCCTCAATCCTGTCTCCTTCCGGCTGGAGTTACCCCCATCTTTTCGTATACACGACGTGTTTCATGCCTCCCTCCTTAAACGCTGCTCCCCGTCCTTGGCTCCCTCGAGGAAACCTCCTGTTCCCGTTCTCACCCCTGAGGGGGTGGAATTCGAGGTGGCCAAGATTGTGGACAGCAAGATGGTCCAAGGCTCCCTCCAGTACCTGGTCCATTGGAGAGGATACGGGCCTGAGGAGAGGACTTGGGTACCCGCCCGGGATGTTCACGCTGGGGTATTGGTCAGGAAGTTCCACCTTCGTTTCCCCAGTAAACCAGGTCCACTTAGAAAGGGTCCGGTGGCCCCTCATAAAAGGGGGGGTACTGTAAAGGATCTGCCAGGCACAGCTTCGGGGTTAACTTCCAGAGTTAATCAGTCTTCACCTGAGTCTATCTCTCTGAGACTGACTCCAGCTTCCACCACTCAGGCTGGCAGGCTTAGGAGTGGGAGAGCCTATCGCAGCCTGGCCAGACTCAGCTAGCTCCCGCCCTCTGTCTATTTATACCTGCCTTTCCTGTTCCTCCTTGCTTGTGATTCTTTCCGTGTGGTTTCCTGGCCCAGCTACAGCTCCTACTATTTGATCCTGCTCCATACTGACCCTGGCTTTCTGACTACTCTTCTGCTCTGCGTTTGGTACCTCGTGCTCTCCTGGTTTGACTTGGCTCGTTCACCACTCTGTTGCTCACGGTGTTGCCGTGGGCAAGTGCCCCTTTCCCTTTGCTTTATATTCCCTTGTATGTTTGTCTCGTGCACTTACTGAGCGTAGGGACCGCCGCCCAGTTGTACCCCGTCGCCTAGGGCGGGTCGTTGCAAGTAGGCAAGGACAGAGTGGCGGGTAGATTAGGGCTCACTTGTCCGTTTCCCTACCCCTATCATTACAGCGCCTCCGTAGGATGAAGAGGAATGTAGCGCGCTACGCCCCTGTCGAATCATGGAGAATCACATTTAGGTAGATATGGACACCAATTGCATTCGAGAGCACGAGACTTTCTGGGCTATCAGGCACTATCCTATCTTTCACCTACATGATAGGAATACTTGGTGTGATAACACTTCTAAAAAATGCACCAATTCTGGAGATGGAATGGTCGGCTGAAGGGGCAGGAGGAGGCCGGATTTTTTCCTTTTATCACCATGTGTTCATGTCCTGAAGGCTTACATACATGTTGTTAAATACATTTTTATCAGCCTGATAGTCCAGAATATATAAGAGTTTGTCGCATAATTGAGTCGGCAAATGTGTTTCAATTCGAATTGGCGTTGTGCCCCTAATTCTTTCTCACATTGTGGGCAAAGAATGGGTAATTTGTTGTAGGAAGAAGAGGAATAGTGTACTTTTATTGGTACCAGAAGAACGCGCCTCCGTAGGATGAAGAGGAATGTGGGGCGCTACGCCCCCGTCGGATCATGGAGAATCACATTTTGGTAGATATGGACACCAATTGTGTTTGAGAGCATCAGACTTTCTGGGCCATCAGGCACTATCCTATCTTTCACCTACATGATAGGAATACTTGGTGTGATAACACTTCTAAAATATGCACCAATTCTGGAGATGGAATGGCCGGCTGTAGGGGCAGGAGGAGGCCGGATTTTTTTCCTTTTAACACTATGTGTGCATGTCCTGAAGGCTTACATACATGTTGTTAAATAAATTTTTCTCAGCCTGATAGTCCAGAATATATAAGAGTTTGTCGCATAATTGAGTCGGCGAATGTGTTTCAGTTCGAATTGGCGTTGTGCCCCTAATTCTTTCTCACATTGTGGGCAAAGAATGGGTAATTTGTTGCAGGAAGAAGAGGAATAGTGTACTAATATTGGTACCAGAAGAACGTGCCTCCATAGGATGAAGAGGAATGTAGCGCGCTACGCCCCTGTCGAATCATGGAGAATCACATTTAGGTAGATATGGACACCAATTGCATTCCAGAGCGCCAGACTTTCTGGGCCATCAGGCACTATCCTATCTTTCACCTACATGATAGGAATACTTGGTGTGATAACACTTCTAAAAAATGCACCAATTCTGGAGATGGAATGGCCGGCTGAAGGGGCAGGAGGAGGCCGGATTTTTTCCTTTTATCACCATGTGTGCATGTCGTGAAGGCTTACATACATGTTGATAAATACATTTTTCTCAGCCTGATAGTCCAGAATATACAAGAGTTTGTCTCATGTTGAGTCGGCGAATGTGTTTCAGTTCGAATTGGCGTTGTGCCCCTAATTCTTTCTCACATTGTGGGCAAAGAATGGGTAATTTGTTGTAGGAAGAAGAGGAATAGTGTACTTTTATTGGTACCAGAAGAACGCGCCTCCGTAGTATGAAGAGGAATGTGGGGCGCTACGCCCCCGTTGGATCATGGAGAATCACATTTAGGTAGATATGGACACCAATTGTGTTTGAGAGCATGAGACTTTCTGGGCCATCAGGCACTATCCTATCTTTCACCTACATGATAGGAATACTTGGTGTGATAACACTTCTAAAATATGCACTAATTCTGGAGATGGAATGGCCGGCTGTAGGGGCAGGAGGAGGCCGGATTTTTTTCCTTTTAACACTATGTGTGCATGTCCTGAAGGCTTACATACATGTTGTTAAATAAATTTTTCTCAGCCTGATAGTCCAGAATATATAAGAGTTTGTCGCATAATTGAGTCGGCGAATGTGTTTCAGTTCGAATTGGCGTTGTGCCCCTAATTCTTTCTCACATTGTGGGCAAAGAATGGGTAATTTGTTGCAGGAAGAAGAGGAATAGTGTACTAATATTGGTACCAGAAGAACGCGCCTCCATAGGATGAAGAGGAATGTAGCGCGCTACGCCCCTGTCGAATCATGGAGAATCACATTTAGGTAGATATGGACACCAATTGCATTCGAGAGCGCCAGACTTTCTGGGCTATCAGGCACTATCCTATCTTTCACCTACATGATAGGAATAATTGGTGTGATAACATTTCTAAAAAATGCACCAATTCTGGAGATGGAATGGCCGGCTGAAGGGGCAGGACGAGGCCGGATTTTTTTCCTTTTAACACTATGTGTGCATGTCCTGAAGGCTTACATACATGTTGTTAAATAAATTTTTCTCAGCCTGATAGTCCAGAATATATAAGAGTTTGTCGCATAATTGAGTCGGCGAATGTGTTTCAGTTCGAATTGGCGTTGTGCCCCTAATTCTTTCTCACATTGTGGGCAAAGAATGGGTAATTTGTTGCAGGAAGAAGAGGAATAGTGTACTAATATTGGTACCAGAAGAACGCGCCTCCGTAGGATGAAGAGGAATGTAGCGCGCTACGCCCATGTCGAATCATGGAGAATCACATTTAGGTAGATATGGACACCAATTGCATTCGAGAGCGCCAGACTTTCTGGGCTATCAGGCACTATCCTATCTTTCACCTACATGATAGGAATACTTGGTGTGATAACACTTCTAAAAAATGCACCAATTCTGGAGATGGAATGGCCGGCTGAAGGGGCAGGAGGAGGCCGGATTTTTTCCTTTTATCACCATGTGTGCATGTCCTGAAGGCTTACATACATGTTGTTAAATAAATTTTTCTCAGCCTGATAGTCCAGAATATATAAGAGTTTGTCGCATAATTGAGTCGGCGAATGTGTTTTAGTTCGAATTGGCGTTGTGCCCCTAATTCTTTCTCACATTGTGGGCAAAGAATGGGTAATTTGTTGCAGGAAGAAGAGGAATAGTGTACTAATATTGGTACCAGAAGAACGCGCCTCCGTAGGATGAAGAGGAATGTAGCGCGCTACGCCCATGTCGAATCATGGAGAATCACATTTAGGTAGATATGGACACCAATTGCATTCGAGAGCGCCAGACTTTCTGGGCTATCAGGCACTATCCTATCTTTCACCTACATGATAGGAATACTTGGTGTGATAACACTTCTAAAAAATGCACCAATTCTGGAGATGGAATGGCCGGCTGTAGGGGCAGGAGGAGGCCGGATTTTTTTCCTTTTAACACTATGTGTGCATGTCCTGAAGGCTTACATACATGTTGTTAAATAAATTTTTCTCAGCCTGATAGTCCAGAATATACAAGAGTTTGTCTCATGTTGAGTCGGCGAATGTGTTTCAGTTCGAATTGGCGTTGTGCCCCTAATTCTTTCTCACATTGTGGGCAAAGAATGGGTAATTTGTTGTAGGAAGAAGAGGAATAGTGTACTAATATTGGTACCAGAAGAAAGCGCCTCCATAGGATGAAGAGGAATGTAGCGCGCTACGCCCCTGTCGAATCATGGAGAATCACATTTAGGTAGATATGGACACCAATTGCATTCGAGAGCGCCAGACTTTCTGGGCCATCAGGCACTATCCTATCTTTCACCTACATGATAGGAATACTTGGTGTGATAACACTTCTAAAAAATGCACCAATTCTGGAGATGGAATGGCCGGCTGAAGGGGCAGGAGGAGGCCGGATTTTTTCCTTTTATCACCATGTGTGCATGTCGTGAAGGCTTACATACATGTTGATAAATACATTTTTCTCAGCCTGATAGTCCAGAATATACAAGAGTTTGTCTCATGTTGAGTCGGCGAATGTGTTTCAGTTCGAATTGGCGTTGTGCCCCTAATTCTTTCTCACATTGTGGGCAAAGAATGGGTAATTTGTTGTAGGAAGAAGAGGAATAGTGTACTAATATTGGTACCAGAAGAAAGCGCCTCCATAGGATGAAGAGGAATGTAGCGCGCTACGCCCCTGTCGAATCATGGAGAATCACATTTAGGTAGATATGGACACCAATTGCATTCGAGAGCGCCAGACTTTCTGGGCTATCAGGCACTATCCTATCTTTCACCTACATGATAGGAATACTTGGTGTGATAACACTTCTAAAAAATGCACCAATTCTGGAGATGGAATGGCCGGCTGAAGGGGCAGGAGGAGGCCGGATTTTTTCCTTTTATCACCATGTGTGCATGTCCTGAAGGCTTACATACATGTTGTTAAATAAATTTTTATCAGCCTGATAGTCCAGAATATATAAGAGTTTGTCGCATAATTGAGTCGGCGAATGTGTTTCAGTTCGAATTGGCGTTGTGCCCCTATTTCTTTCTCACATTGTGGGCAATGAATGGGTAATTTGTTGTAGGAAGAAGAGGAATAGTGTACTTTTATTGGTACCAGAAGAACGCGCCTCCGTAGGATGAAGAGGAATGTGGGGCGCTACGCCCCCGTTGGATCATGGAGAATCACATTTAGGTAGATATGGACACCAATTGTGTTTGAGAGCATCAGACTTTCTGGGCCATCAGGCACTATCCTATCTTTCACCTACATGATAGGAATACTTGGTGTGATAACACTCACCAATTCTGGAGATGGAATGGCCGGCTGAAGGGGCAGGAGGAGGCCGGATTTTTTCCTTTTATCACCATGTGTGCATGTCGTGAAGGCTTACATACATGTTGATAAATACATTTTTCTCAGCCTGATAGTCCAGAATATACAAGAGTTTGTCTCATGTTGAGTCGGCGAATGTGTTTCAGTTCGAATTGGCGTTGTGCCCCTAATTCTTTCTCACATTGTGGGCAAAGAATGGGTAATTTGTTGTAGGAAGAAGAGGAATAGTGTACTTTTATTGGTACCAGAAGAACGCGCCTCCGTAGTATGAAGAGGAATGTGGGGCGCTACGCCCCCGTCGGATCATGGAGAATCACATTTAGGTAGATATGGACACCAATTGTGTTTGAGAGCATCAGACTTTCTGGGCCATCAGGCACTATCCTATCTTTCACCTACATGATAGGAATACTTGGTGTGATAACACTTCTAAAATATGCACCAATTCTTGAGATGGAATGGCCGGCTGTAGGGGCAGGAGGAGGCCGGATTTTTTTCTTTTTAACACCATGTGTGCATGTCCTGAAGGCTTACATACATGTTGTTAAATAAATTTTTCTCAGCCTGATAGTCCAGAATATACAAGAGTTTGTCTCATGTTGAGTCGGCGAATGTGTTTCAGTTCGAATTGGCGTTGTGCCCCTAATTCTTTCTCACATTGTGGGCAAAGAATGGGTAATTTGTTGTAGGAAGAAGAGGAATAGTGTACTTTTATTGGTACCAGAAGAACGCGCCTCCGTAGGATGAAGAGGAATGTGGGGCGCTACGCCCCCGTCGGATCATGGAGAATCACATTTAGGTAGATATGGACACCAATTGTGTTTGAGAGCATCAGACTTTCTGGGCCATCAGGCACTATCCTATCTTTCACCTACATGATAGGATGATAGGAATACTTGGTGTGATAACACTTCTAAAATATGCACCAATTCTTGAGATGGAATGGCCGGCTGTAGGGGCAGGAGGAGGCCGGATTTTTTTCTTTTTAACACCATGTGTGCATGTCCTGAAGGCTTACATACATGTTGTTAAATAAATTTTTCTCAGCCTGATAGTCCAGAATATACAAGAGTTTGTCTCATGTTGAGTCGGCGAATGTGTTTCAGTTCGAATTGGCGTTGTGCCCCTAATTCTTTCTCACATTGTGGGCAAAGAATGGGTAATTTGTTGTAGGAAGAAGAGGAATAGTGTACTTTTATTGGTACCAGAAGAACGCGCCTCCGTAGGATGAAGAGGAATGTGGGGCGCTACGCCCCCGTTGGATCATGGAGAATCACATTTAGGTAGATATGGACACCAATTGCATTAGAGAGCGCCAGACTTTCTGGGCTATCAGGCACTATCCTATCTTTCACCTACATGATAGAAATACTTGGTGTGATAACACTTCTAAAAAATGCACCAATTCTGGAGATGGAATGGCCGGCTGAAGGGGCAGGAGGAGGCCGGAATTTTTCCTTTTATCACCATGTGTGCATGTCCTGAAGGCTTACATACATGTTGTTAAATAAATTTTTCTCAGCCTGATAGTCCAGAATATATAAGAGTTTGTCGCATGTTGAGTCGGCAAATGTGTTTCAGTTCGAATTGGCGTTGTGCCTCTAATTCTTTCTCACATTGTGGGCAAAGAATGGGTAATTTGTTGTAGGAAGAAGAGGAATAGTGTACTAATATTGGTACCAGAAGAACGCGCCTTCATAGGATGAAGAGGAATGTAGCGCGCTACGCCCCTGTCGAATCATGGAGAATCACATTTAGGTAGATATGGACACCAATTGCATTCGAGAGCGCCAGACTTTCTGGGCTATCAGGCACTATCCTATCTTTCACCTACATGATAGGAATACTTGGTGTGATAACACTTCTAAAAAATGCACCAATTCTGGAGATGGAATGGCCGGCTGAAGGGGCAGGAGGAGGCCGGATTTTTTCCTTTTATCACCATGTGTGCATGTCCTGAAGGCTTACATACATGTTGTTAAATAAATTTTTATCAGCCTGATAGTCCAGAATATATAAGAGTTTGTCGCATAATTGAGTCGGCGAATATGTTTCAGTTCGAATTGGCGTTGTGCCCCTAATTCTTTCTCACATTGTGGGCAATGAATGGGTAATTTGTTGTAGGAAGAAGAGGAATAGTGTACTTTTATTGGTACCAGAAGAACGCGCCTCCGTAGGATGAAGAGGAATGTGGGGCGCTACGCCCCCGTTGGATCATGGAGAATCACATTTAGGTAGATATGGACACCAATTGTGTTTGAGAGCATCAGACTTTCTGGGCCATCAGGCACTATCCTATCTTTCACCTACATGATAGGAATACTTGGTGTGATAACACTTCTAAAAAATGCACCAATTCTGGAGATGGAATGGCCGGCTGAAGGGGCAGGAGGAGGCCGGATTTTTTCCTTTTATCACCATGTGTGCATGTCCTGAAGGCTTACATACATGTTGTTAAATAAATTTTTCTCAGCCTGATAGTCCAGAATATATAAGAGTTTGTCGCATGTTGAGTCGGCAAATGTGTTTCAGTTCGAATTGGCGTTGTGCCTCTAATTCTTTCTCACATTGTGGGCAAAGAATGGGTAATTTGTTGTAGGAAGAAGAGGAATAGTGTACTAATATTGGTACCAGAAGAACGCGCCTTCACAGGATGAAGAGGAATGTAGCGCGCTACGCCCCTGTCGAATCATGGAGAATCACATTTAGGTAGATATGGACACCAATTGCATTCGAGAGCGCCAGACTTTCTGGGCTATCAGGCACTATCCTATCTTTCACCTACATGATAGGAATACTTGGTGTGATAACACTTCTAAAAAATGCACCAATTCTGGAGATGGAATGGCCGGCTGAAGGGGCAGGAGGAGGCCGGATTTTTTCCTTTTATCACCATGTGTGCATGTCCTGAAGGCTTACATACATGTTGTTAAATAAATTTTTATCAGCCTGATAGTCCAGAATATATAAGAGTTTGTCGCATAATTGAGTCGGCGAATATGTTTCAGTTCGAATTGGCGTTGTGCCCCTAATTCTTTCTCACATTGTGGGCAATGAATGGGTAATTTGTTGTAGGAAGAAGAGGAATAGTGTACTTTTATTGGTACCAGAAGAACGCGCCTCCGTAGGATGAAGAGGAATGTGGGGCGCTACGCCCCCGTTGGATCATGGAGAATCACATTTAGGTAGATATGGACACCAATTGTGTTTGAGAGCATCAGACTTTCTGGGCCATCAGGCACTATCCTATCTTTCACCTACATGATAGGAATACTTGGTGTGATAACACTTCTAAAAAATGCACCAATTCTGGAGATGGAATGGCCGGCTGAAGGGGCAGGAGGAGGCCGGATTTTTTCCTTTTATCACCATGTGTGCATGTCCTGAAGGCTTACATACATGTTGTTAAATAAATTTTTCTCAGCCTGATAGTCCAGAATATATAAGAGTTTGTCGCATGTTGAGTCGGCAAATGTGTTTCAGTTCGAATTGGCGTTGTGCCTCTAATTCTTTCTCACATTGTGGGCAAAGAATGGGTAATTTGTTGTAGGAAGAAGAGGAATAGTGTACTAATATTGGTACCAGAAGAACGCGCCTTCATAGGATGAAGAGGAATGTAGCGCGCTACGCCCCTGTCGAATCATGGAGAATCACATTTAGGTAGATATGGACACCAATTGCATTCGAGAGCGCCAGACTTTCTGGGCTATCAGGCACTATCCTATCTTTCACCTACATGATAGGAATACTTGGTGTGATAACACTTCTAAAAAATGCACCAATTCTGGAGATGGAATGGCCGGCTGAAGGGGCAGGAGGAGGCCGGATTTTTTCCTTTTATCACCATGTGTGCATGTCCTGAAGGCTTACATACATGTTGTTAAATAAATTTTTATCAGCCTGATAGTCCAGAATATATAAGAGTTTGTCGCATAATTGAGTCGGCGAATGTGTTTCAGTTCGAATTGGCGTTGTGCCCCTAATTCTTTCTCACATTGTGGGCAAAGAATGGGTAATTTGTTGTAGGAAGAAGAGGAATAGTGTACTTTTATTGGTACCAGAAGAACGCGCCTCCGTAGGATGAAGAGGAATGTGGGGCGCTACGCCCCCGTCGGATCATGGAGAATCACATTTAGGTAGATATGGACACCAATTGTGTTTGAGAGCATCAGACTTTCTGGGCCATCAGGCACTATCCTATCTTTCACCTACATGATAGGAATACTTGGTGTGATAACACTTCTAAAATATGCACCAATTCTTGAGATGGAATGGCCGGCTGTAGGGGCAGGAGGAGGCCGGATTTTTTTCTTTTTAACACCATGTGTGCATGTCCTGAAGGCTTACATACATGTTGTTAAATAAATTTTTCTCAGCCTGATAGTCCAGAATATACAAGAGTTTGTCTCATGTTGAGTCGGCGAATGTGTTTCAGTTCGAATTGGCGTTGTGCCCCTAATTCTTTCTCACATTGTGGGCAAAGAATGGGTAATTTGTTGTAGGAAGAAGAGGAATAGTGTACTTTTATTGGTACCAGAAGAACGCGCCTCCGTAGGATGAAGAGGAATGTGGGGCGCTACGCCCCCGTTGGATCATGGAGAATCACATTTAGGTAGATATGGACACCAATTGTGTTTGAGAGCATCAGACTTTCTGGGCCATCAGGCACTATCCTATCTTTCACCTACATGATAGGAATACTTGGTGTGATAACACTTCTAAAATATGCACCAATTCTGGAGATGGAATGGCCGGCTGTAGGGGCAGGAGGAGGCCGGATTTTTTTCCTTTTAACACTATGTGTGCATGTCCTGAAGGCTTACATACATGTTGTTAAATAAATTTTTCTCAGCCTGATAGTCCAGAATATATAAGAGTTTGTCGCATAATTGAGTCGGCGAATGTGTTTCAGTTCGAATTGGCGTTGTGCCCCTAATTCTTTCTCACATTGTGGGCAAAGAATGGGTAATTTGTTGCAGGAAGAAGAGGAATAGTGTACTAATATTGGTACCAGAAGAACGTGCCTCCATAGGATGAAGAGGAATGTAGCGCGCTACGCCCCTGTCGAATCATGGAGAATCACATTTAGGTAGATATGGACACCAATTGCATTCGAGAGCGCCAGACTTTCTGGGCCATCAGGCACTATCCTATCTTTCACCTACATGATAGGAATACTTGGTGTGATAACACTTCTAAAAAATGCACCAATTCTGGAGATGGAATGGCCGGCTGAAGGGGCAGGAGGAGGCCGGATTTTTTCCTTTTATCACCATGTGTGCATGTCGTGAAGGCTTACATACATGTTGATAAATACATTTTTCTCAGCCTGATAGTCCAGAATATACAAGAGTTTGTCTCATGTTGAGTTGGCGAATGTGTTTCAGTTCGAATTGGCGTTGTGCCCCTAATTCTTTCTCACATTGTGGGCAAAGAATGGGTAATTTGTTGTAGGAAGAAGAGGAATAGTGTACTTTTATTGGTACCAGAAGAACGCGCCTCCGTAGTATGAAGAGGAATGTGGGGCGCTACGCCCCCGTTGGATCATGGAGAATCACATTTAGGTAGATATGGACACCAATTGCATTCGAGAGCGCCAGACTTTCTGGGCTATCAGGCACTATCCTATCTTTCACCTACATGATAGGAATACTTGGTGTGATAACACTTCTAAAAAATGCACCAATTCTGGAGATGGAATGGCCGGCTGAAGGGGCAGGAGGAGGCCGGATTTTTTCCTTTTATCACCATGTGTGCATGTCCTGAAGGCTTACATACATGTTGTTAAATAAATTTTTCTCAGCCTGATAGTCCAGAATATATAAGAGTTTGTCGCATGTTGAGTCGGCAAATGTGTTTCAGTTCGAATTGGCGTTGTGCCTCTAATTCTTTCTCACATTGTGGGCAAAGAATGGGTAATTTGTTGTAGGAAGAAGAGGAATAGTGTACTAATATTGGTACCAGAAGAACGCGCCTCCATAGGATGAAGAGGAATGTAGCGCGCTACGCCCCTGTCGAATCATGGAGAATCACATTTAGGTAGATATGGACACCAATTGCATTCGAGAGCGCCAGACTTTCTGGGCCATCAGGCACTATCCTATCTTTCACCTACATGATAGGAATACTTGGTGTGATAACACTTCTAAAAAATGCACCAATTCTGGAGATGGAATGGCCGGCTGAAGGGGTAGGAGGAGGCCGGATTTTTTCCTTTTATCACCATGTGTGCATGTCCTGAAGGCTTACATACATGTTGTTAAATACATTTTTCTCAGCCTGATAGTCCAGAATATATAAGAGTTTGTCGCATGTTGAGTCGGCGAATGTGTTTCAATTCGAATTGGCGTTGTGCCCCTAATTCTTTCTCACATTGTGGGCAAAGAATGGGTAATTTGTTGTAGGAAGAAGAGGAATAGTGTACTTTTATTGGTACCAGAAGAACGCGCCTGTAAAGGATCTGCCAGGCACAGCATCGGGGTTAACTTCCAGAGGTAATCAGTCTTCAGTCTATCTCTCTGAAACTGACTCCAGCTTCAACCACTCAGGCTGGCAGGCTTAGGAGTGGGAGAGCCTATCGCAGCCTGGCCAGACTCAGCTAGCTCCCGCCCTCTGTCTATTTATACCTGTCTTTCCTGTTCCTCCTTGCTTGTGATTCTTTCCGTGTGGTTTCCTGGCCCAGCTACAGCTCCTACTATTTGATCCTGCTCCATACTGACCCTGGCTTTCTGACTACTCTTCTGCTCTGTGTTTGGTACCTCGTGCTCTCCCTTTGCTTTATATTCCCTTGTATGTTTGTCTCGTGCACTTACTGAGCGTAGGGACCGCCGCCCAGTTGTACCCCGTCGCCTAGGGCGGGTCGTTGCAAGTAGGCAGGGACAGAGTGGCGGGTAGATTAGGGCTCACTTGTCCGTTTCCCTACCCCTATCATTACATAATCACAAGCCCACATACCTAGTCTACCCTGGTCCCTGACACTACTATGGACCCCCTTGAGACCCTGGCTCAGCAAATGCAGGGTCTCTCCCTACAGGTCCAGGCCCTGGCTCAAAAGGTCAACCAGCCTGATGCTACCTTGGTAGTTCCCCTCACCTCTACTCCTGAACCCCACCTCAAGTTGCCCGACCGGTTCTCAGGGGACCGGAGGGCTTTTCTCTCCTTTCGGGAGAGTTGCAGGCTTTACTTTCGCTTAAAGCCCCACTCCTCAGGTTCTGAGAGCCAGCGAGTGGGTATAATTATGTCCCGGCTCCAGGACGGGCCCCAAGAATGGGCCTTCTCCTTGGCTCCTGACGCCCCTGAACTTTCCTCCGTTGATCTTTTCTTTTCTGCTCTCGGACTCATTTATGACGAGACTGACAAGACTGCCTTTGCCGAGAGTCAGCTGGTGACCTTACGTCAGGGTAAGAGACCTGTTGAGGAGTATTGTTCTGACTTTAGGAGGTGGTGCGTAGCTTCTCGGTGGAATGACCCTGCCTTAAGGTACCAGTTTAGGTTGGGTCTGTCGAATGCCCTGAAAGACCTGCTAGTTAGCTATCCCTCTTCTGACTCCCTAGACCAGGTTATGGCTTTAGCGGTACGACTTGACCGACGTCTCAGGGAACGACAACGCGAACGTTTATGTGTTTTCTCCTCTGACTCCCCCATGAGGCCTCCCGAGGTTCCGTTGCTTCGTTCTTCCCCGGAAGACTCAGAGGTACCTATGCAACTCGGGGCCTTCGTGTCCCCCCAACAACGCAGAGATTTCCGCAGGAAGAATGGTCTCTGCTTCTACTGTGGGGATGACAAGCATCAAGTGAACAACTGTCCTAAGCGTAAGAATGCAGCCGGAGAACTTCCGCGCCTAAGTGATCATCGGGGAGGTCACTTGGGCGCACAGGTATTTCCCGTAAATATGAAACGTAATAAGATCTTGCTTCCCTTTCAGGTCTCTTTTGGTGGTAGGTCTGCTACCGGCAGTGCCTTCGTGGATTCAGGGTCTTCTGCTAATATCATGTCTGTGGAATTTGCTATGTCTCTTGCTATGCCTTTGATTGATTTGCCTAAACCTGTCCCGGTAGTGGGTATCGACTCCACTCCTCTTGCTAATGGTTATTTTACACAGCATACCCCTGTTTTTGAACTCCTTGTTGGCTCCATGCATTTGGAGCAGTGCTCTGTACTGTTGATGCAGGGATTATCGTCCGATTTGGTTTTAGGCCTTCCCTGGTTGCAGTTGCATAATCCCACGTTTGACTGGAATACTGGGGAGCTTACCAAATGGGGTAATGAATGTTTGACGTCATGTTTTTCTGTTAATTCTATTTCTCCCCCTGAGGAGGTGAACACGCTACCTGAGTTTGTTCAGGACTTCGCTGATGTTTTCTCTAAGGAGGCCTCCGAAGTGTTACCGCCTCATAGAGAATACGATTGCGCTATCGAATTGGTACCAGGAGCTAAGCTTCCTAAGGGTAGGATATTTAATCTTTCTTGTCCCGAACGTGAAGCCATGAGAGAGTATATCCAGGAATGTCTGGCCAAGGGTTACATTCGCCCCTCTACTTCTCCGGTAGGTGCTGGCTTCTTCTTCGTAGGGAAGAAGGATGGTGGTCTTAGGCCATGCATTGACTACCGTAACCTGAATAAGGTCACTGTAAGGAACCAGTATCCCCTTCCTTTGATTCCTGATCTCTTTAATCAGGTTCAGGGGGCCCAATGGTTCTCTAAGTTTGATCTACGGGGGGCGTATAACCTTATCCGCATCAAAGAGGGGGATGAGTGGAAGACTGCGTTTAACACGCCCGAAGGTCATTTCGAATACCTCGTCATGCCCTTTGGGTTGTGTAATGCGCCGGCGGTCTTCCAGAATTTCATAAATGAGATTTTGAGAGATTACCTGGGGATATTTCTTGTAGTGTACCTTGATGACATACTGGTGTTTTCCAAGGACTGGCCCTCCCACATTGAGCATGTCAGGAAGGTGCTCCAGGTCCTTCGGGAAAACAAACTGTTTGCAAAAACCGAAAAATGTGTGTTTGGGGTACAGGAGATACCATTTTTGGGTCAAATCCTCACTCCTCATGAATTCCGCATGGACCCCGCCAAGGTTCAGGCTGTGGCGGAATGGGTCCAACCTGCCTCCCTGAAGGCGTTACAGTGTTTTTTGGGGTTCGCTAATTATTACAGGAGATTCATTGCTAACTTCTCGGTCATCGCTAAGCCTCTTACGGACCTCACTCGCAAAGGTGCTGATCTCCTCCACTGGTCTCCAGAGGCTGTCCAGGCTTTTGAGGTCCTTAAGAAGTGCTTTATCTCGGCCCCGGTGCTGGTTCAGCCCAACCAAATGGAGCCATTTATCGTGGAAGTTGACGCATCCGAGGTGGGAGTGGGGGCTGTCTTGTCCCAGGGTACCAGGTCCCTCACCCATCTCCGCCCCTGTGCCTACTTCTCCAGGACGTTTTCGCCCACTGAGAGTAACTATGATATCGGCAACCGCGAACTCTTAGCCATTAAATGGGCATTTGAAGAGTGGCGCCACTTCCTGGAGGGGGCTAGGCACCAGGTAACGGTCCTTACCGACCACAAGAATCTGGTTTTCCTAGAATCTGCCCGGAGGCTAAACCCGAGACAAGCTCGATGGGCGCTATTTTTTACCAGATTCAACTTTTTGGTTACCTATAGGGCTGGGTCTAAAAATATTAAGGCCGATGCACTGTCGCGTAGCTTCATGGCCAGCCCTCCTTCGGAGGAAGATCCTGCTTGTATTTTGCCTCCCCGTATAATCATTTCTTCTATTGATTCTGATTTAGTCTCTGAAATTGCAGCTGATCAAGGTTCAGCTCCCGGGAACCTTCCTGAGGACAAGCTGTTTGTTCCCCTGCAATATCGGCTAAGGGTACTTAGGGAAAATCATGACTCCGCACTATCTGGTCATCCAGGCATCCTGGGTACCAAACACCTCATTGCCAGAAACTATTGGTGGCCTGGGTTGCCTAAAGATGTTAAGGCCTACGTCGCCGCTTGTGAGGTTTGTGCTAGGTCCAATACTCCCAGGTCCCGACCAGCGGGCTTATTACGTTCGTTGCCCATTCCCCAGAGACCTTGGACACATATCTCCATGGATTTTATCACCGATTTGCCTCCATCCCAAGGCAAGTCGGTGGTGTGGGTGGTAGTAGACCGCTTCAGTAAGATGTGCCACTTTGTGCCCCTCAAGAAACTACCCAACGCCAAGACGTTAGCTACCTTGTTTGTCAAACACATCCTCCGTCTCCATGGGGTCCCTGCCAATATTGTTTCGGACAGAGGGGTACAATTTGTTTCTTTGTTTTGGAGAGCCTTCTGTAAGAAGTTGGAGATTGATCTGTCCTTCTCCTCTGCTTTCCATCCTGAAACCAATGGCCAAACTGAGAGGACTAATCAATCTCTTGAACAATATTTAAGGTGTTTTATCTCTGACTGTCAATATGATTGGGTCTCATTCATTCCCCTCGCTGAATTTTCCCTTAATAACCGGGTCAGTAACTCGTCAGGGGTCTCCCCCTTTTTCTGTAAGTTTGGGTTTAATCCACGATTCTCCTCCGTTTCACCTGGTAGTTCCAACAATCCCGAGGTAGAGGTCGTTCATCGGGAACTGTGCAGTCTGGGCCCAGGTTCAGAAGAACCTAGAGGCGTCCCAGAGCGTACAAAAAACTCAGGCTGATAGAAAACGTTCTGCTAACCCCTTGTTTATGGTCGGGGATCTGGTGTGGTTATCGTCTAGGAACTTGCGTCTTAAGGTCCCGTCCAAGAAGTTTGCTCCCCGGTTTATTGGGCCGTATAAGGTCATTGAAGTCCTCAATCCTGTCTCCTTCCGGCTGGAGTTACCCCCATCTTTTCGTATACACGACGTGTTTCATGCCTCCCTCCTTAAACGCTGCTCCCCGTCCTTGGCTCCCTCGAGGAAACCTCCTGTTCCCGTTCTCACCCCTGAGGGGGTGGAATTCGAGGTGGCCAAGATTGTGGACAGCAAGATGGTCCAAGGCTCCCTCCAGTACCTGGTCCATTGGAGAGGATACGGGCCTGAGGAGAGGACTTGGGTACCCGCCCGGGATGTTCACGCTGGGGTATTGGTCAGGAAGTTCCACCTTCGTTTCCCCAGTAAACCAGGTCCACTTAGAAAGGGTCCGGTGGCCCCTCATAAAAGGGGGGGTACTGTAAAGGATCTGCCAGGCACAGCTTCGGGGTTAACTTCCAGAGTTAATCAGTCTTCACCTGAGTCTATCTCTCTGAGACTGACTCCAGCTTCCACCACTCAGGCTGGCAGGCTTAGGAGTGGGAGAGCCTATCGCAGCCTGGCCAGACTCAGCTAGGTCCCGCCCTCTGTCTATTTATACCTGCCTTTCCTGTTCCTCCTTGCTTGTGATTCTTTCCGTGTGGTTTCCTGGCCCAGCTACAGCTCCTACTATTTGATCCTGCTCCATACTGACCCTGGCTTTCTGACTACTCTTCTGCTCTGCGTTTGGTACCTCGTGCTCTCCTGGTTTGACTTGGCTCGTTCACCACTCTGTTGCTCACGGTGTTGCCGTGGGCAACTGGCCCTTTCCCTTTGCTTTATATTCCCTTGTATGTTTGTCTCGTGCACTTACTGAGCGTAGGGACCGCCGCCCAGTTGTACCCCGTCGCCTAGGGCGGGTCATTGCAAGTAGGCAAGGACAGAGTGGCGGGTAGATTAGGGCTCACTTGTCCGTTTCCCTACCCCTATCATTACAGCGCCTCCGTAGGATGAAGAGGAATGTAGCGCGCTACGCCCCTGTCGAATCATGGAGAATCACATTTAGGTAGATATGGACACCAATTGCATTCGAGAGCGCGAGACTTTCTGGGCTATCAGGCACTATCCTATCTTTCACCTACATGATAGGAATACTTGGTGTGATAACACTTCTAAAAAATGCACCAATTCTGGAGATGGAATGGCCGGCTGAAGGGGCAGGAGGAGGCCGGATTTTTTCCTTTTATCACCATGTGTTCATGTCCTGAAGGCTTACATACATGTTGTTAAATACATTTTTATCAGCCTGATAGTCCAGAATATATAAGAGTTTGTCGCATAATTGAGTCGGCGAATGTGTTTCAATTCGAATTGGCGTTGTGCCCCTAATTCTTTCTCACATTGTGGGCAAAGAATGGGTAATTTGTTGTAGGAAGAAGAGGAATAGTGTACTAATATTGGTACCAGAAGAACGCGCCTCCGTAGGATGAAGAGGAATGTGGGGCGCTACGCCCCCGTCGGATCATGGAGAATCACATTTTGGTAGATATGGACACCAATTGTGTTTGAGAGCATCAGACTTTCTGGGCCATCAGGCACTATCCTATCTTTCACCTACATGATAGGAATACTTGGTGTGATAACACTTCTAAAATATGCACCAATTCTGGAGATGGAATGGCCGGCTGTAGGGGCAGGAGGAGGCCGGATTTTTTTCCTTTTATTACCATGTGTGCATGTCGTAAAGGCTTACATACATGTTGATAAATACATTTTTCTCAGCCTGATAGTCCAGAATATACAAGAGTTTGTCACATGTTGAGTCGGCGAATGTGTTTCAGTTCGAATTGGCGTTGTGCCCCTAATTCTTTCTCACATTGTGGGCAAAGAATGGGTAATTTGTTGTAGGAAGAAGTGCAATAGTGTACTTTTATTGGTACCAGAAGAACGCGCCTCCGTAGGATGAAGAGGAATGTGGGGCGCTACGCCCCCGTTGGATCATGGAGAATCACATTTAGGTAGATATGGACACCAATTGTGTTTGAGAGCATCAGACTTTCTGGGCCATCAGGCACTATCCTATCTTTCACCTACATGATAGGAATACTTGGTGTGATAACACTTCTAAAATATGCACTAATTCTGGAGATGGAATGGCCGGCTGTAGGGGCAGGAGGAGGCCGGATTTTTTTCCTTTTAACACTATGTGTGCATGTCCTGAAGGCTTACATACATGTTGTTAAATAAATTTTTCTCAGCCTGATAGTCCAGAATATATAAGAGTTTGTCGCATAATTGAGTCGGCGAATGTGTTTCAGTTCGAATTGGCGTTGTGCCCCTAATTCTTTCTCACATTGTGGGCAAAGAATGGGTAATTTGTTGCAGGAAGAAGAGGAATAGTGTACTAATATTGGTACCAGAAGAACGCGCCTCCATAGGATGAAGAGGAATGTAGCGCGCTACGCCCCTGTCGAATCATGGAGAATCACATTTAGGTAGATATGGACACCAATTGCATTCGAGAGCGCCAGACTTTCTGGGCTATCAGGCACTATCCTATCTTTCACCTACATGATAGGAATAATTGGTGTGATAACATTTCTAAAAAATGCACCAATTCTGGAGATGGAATGGCCGGCTGAAGGGGCAGGAGGAGGCCGGATTTTTTTCCTTTTAACACTATGTGTGCATGTCCTGAAGGCTTACATACATGTTGTTAAATAAATTTTTCTCAGCCTGATAGTCCAGAATATATAAGAGTTTGTCGCATAATTGAGTCGGCGAATGTGTTTCAGTTCGAATTGGCGTTGTGCCCCTAATTCTTTCTCACATTGTGGGCAAAGAATGGGTAATTTGTTGCAGGAAGAAGAGGAATAGTGTACTAATATTGGTACCAGAAGAACGCGCCTCCGTAGGATGAAGAGGAATGTAGCGCGCTACGCCCATGTCGAATCATGGAGAATCACATTTAGGTAGATATGGACACCAATTGCATTCGAGAGCGCCAGACTTTCTGGGCTATCAGGCACTATCCTATCTTTCACCTACATGATAGGAATACTTGGTGTGATAACACTTCTAAAAAATGCACCAATTCTGGAGATGGAATGGCCGGCTGAAGGGGCAGGAGGAGGCCGGATTTTTTCCTTTTATCACCATGTGTGCATGTCCTGAAGGCTTACATACATGTTGTTAAATACATTTTTCTCAGCCTGATAGTCCAGAATATATAAGAGTTTGTCGCATAATTGAGTCGGCGAATGTGTTTTAGTTCGAATTGGCGTTGTGCCCCTAATTCTTTCTCACATTGTGGGCAAAGAATGGGTAATTTGTTGCAGGAAGAAGAGGAATAGTGTACTAATATTGGTACCAGAAGAACGCGCCTCCGTAGGATGAAGAGGAATGTAGCGCGCTACGCCCATGTCGAATCATGGAGAATCACATTTAGGTAGATATGGACACCAATTGCATTCGAGAGCGCCAGACTTTCTGGGCTATCAGGCACTATCCTATCTTTCACCTACATGATAGGAATACTTGGTGTGATAACACTTCTAAAAAATGCACCAATTCTGGAGATGGAATGGCCGGCTGAAGGGGCAGGAGGAGGCCGGATTTTTTTCCTTTTAACACTATGTGTGCATGTCCTGAAGGCTTACATACATGTTGTTAAATAAATTTTTCTCAGCCTGATAGTCCAGAATATATAAGAGTTTGTCGCATAATTGAGTCGGCGAATGTGTTTCAGTTCGAATTGGCGTTGTGCCCCTAATTCTTTCTCACATTGTGGGCAAAGAATGGGTAATTTGTTGCAGGAAGAAGAGGAATAGTGTACTTTTATTGGTACCAGAAGAACGCGCCTCCGTAGGATGAAGAGGAATGTGGGGCGCTACGCCCCCGTCGGATCATGGAGAATCACATTTAGGTAGATATGGACACCAATTGTGTTTGAGAGCATCAGACTTTCTGGGCCATCAGGCACTATCCTATCTTTCACCTACATGATAGGAATACTTGGTGTGATAACACTTCTAAAATATGCACCAATTCTGGAGATGGAATGGCCGGCTGTAGGGGCAGGAGGAGGCCGGATTTTTTTCTTTTTAACACCATGTGTGCATGTCCTGAAGGCTTACATACATGTTGTTAAATAAATTTTTCTCAGCCTGATAGTCCAGAATATACAAGAGTTTGTCTCATGTTGAGTCGGCGAATGTGTTTCAGTTCGAATTGGCGTTGTGCCCCTAATTCTTTCTCACATTGTGGGCAAAGAATGGGTAATTTGTTGTAGGAAGAAGAGGAATAGTGTACTAATATTGGTACCAGAAGAACGCGCCTCCATAGGATGAAGAGGAATGTAGCGCGCTACGCCCCTGTCGAATCATGGAGAATCACATTTAGGTAGATATGGACACCAATTGCATTCGAGAGCGCCAGACTTTCTGGGCCATCAGGCACTATCCTATCTTTCACCTACATGATAGGAATACTTGGTGTGATAACACTTCTAAAAAATGCACCAATTCTGGAGATGGAATGGCCGGCTGAAGGGGTAGGAGGAGGCCGGATTTTTTCCTTTTATCACCATGTGTGCATGTCCTGAAGGCTTACATACATGTTGTTAAATACATTTTTCTCAGCCTGATAGTCCAGAATATATAAGAGTTTGTCGCATGTTGAGTCGGCGAATGTGTTTCAATTCGAATTGGCGTTGTGCCCCTAATTCTTTCTCACATTGTGGGCAAAGAATGGGTAATTTGTTGTAGGAAGAAGAGGAATAGTGTACTTTTATTGGTACCAGAAGAACGCGCCTGTAAAGGATCTGCCAGGCACAGCATCGGGGTTAACTTCCAGAGGTAATCAGTCTTCAGTCTATCTCTCTGAAACTGACTCCAGCTTCAACCACTCAGGCTGGCAGGCTTAGGAGTGGGAGAGCCTATCGCAGCCTGGCCAGACTCAGCTAGCTCCCGCCCTCTGTCTATTTATACCTGTCTTTCCTGTTCCTCCTTGCTTGTGATTCTTTCCGTGTGGTTTCCTGGCCCAGCTACAGCTCCTACTATTTGATCCTGCTCCATACTGACCCTGGCTTTCTGACTACTCTTCTGCTCTGCGTTTGGTACCTCGTGCTCTCCCTTTGCTTTATATTCCCTTGTATGTTTGTCTCGTGCACTTACTGAGCGTAGGGACCGCCGCCCAGTTGTACCCCGTCGCCTAGGGCGGGTCGTTGCAAGTAGGCAGGGACAGAGTGGCGGGTAGATTAGGGCTCACTTGTCCGTTTCCCTACCCCTATCATTACATAATCACAAGCCCATATACCTAGTCTACCCTGGTCCCTGACACTACTATGGACCCCCTTGAGACCCTGGCTCAGCAAATGCAGGGTCTCTCCCTACAGGTCCAGGCCCTGGCTCAGAAGGTCAACCAGCCTGATGCTACCTTGGTAGTTCCCCTCACCTCTACTCCTGAACCCCACCTCAAGTTGCCCGACCGGTTCTCAGGGGACCGGAGGGCTTTTCTCTCCTTTCGGGAGAGTTGCAGGCTTTACTTTCGCTTAAAGCCCCACTCCTCAGGTTCTGAGAGCCAGCGAGTGGGTATAATTATGTCCCGGCTCCAGGACGGGCCCCAAGAATGGGCCTTCTCCTTGGCTCCTGACGCCCCTGAACTTTCCTCCGTTGATCTTTTCTTTTCTGCTCTCGGACTCATTTATGACGAGACTGACAAGACTGCCTTTGCCGAGAGTCAGCTGGTGACCTTACGTCAGGGTAAGAGACCTGTTGAGGAGTATTGTTCTGACTTTAGGAGGTGGTGCGTAGCTTCTCGGTGGAATGACCCTGCCTTAAGGTGCCAGTTTAGGTTGGGTCTGTCGAATGCCCTGAAAGACCTGCTAGTTAGCTATCCCTCTTCTGACTCCCTAGACCAGGTTATGGCTTTAGCGGTACGACTTGACCGACGTCTCAGGGAACGACAACGCGAACGTTTATGTGTTTTCTCCTCTGACTCCCCCATGAGGCCTCCCGAGGTTCCGTTGCTTCGTTCTTCCCCGGAAGACTCAGAGGTACCTATGCAACTCGGGGCCTTCGTGTCCCCCCAACAACGCAGAGATTTCCGCAGGAAGAATGGTCTCTGCTTCTACTGTGGGGATGACAAGCATCAAGTGAACAACTGTCCTAAGCGTAAGAATGCAGCCGGAGAACTTCCGCGCCTAAGTGATCATCGGGGAGGTCACTTGGGCGCACAGGTATTTCCCGTAAATATGAAACGTAATAAGATCTTGCTTCCCTTTCAGGTCTCTTTTGGTGGTAGGTCTGCTACCGGCAGTGCCTTTGTGGATTCAGGGTCTTCTGCTAATATCATGTCTGTGGAATTTGCTATGTCTCTTGCTATGCCTTTGATTGATTTGCCTAAACCTGTCCCGGTAGTGGGTATCGACTCCACTCCTCTTGCTAATGGTTATTTTACACAGCATACCCCTGTTTTTGAACTCCTTGTTGGCTCCATGCATTTGGAGCAGTGCTCTGTACTGTTGATGCAGGGATTATCGTCCGATTTGGTTTTAGGCCTTCCCTGGTTGCAGTTGCATAATCCCACGTTTGACTGGAATACTGGGGAGCTTACCAAATGGGGTAATGAATGTTTGACGTCATGTTTTTCTGTTAATTCTATTTCTCCCCCTGAGGAGGTGAACACGCTACCTGAGTTTGTTCAGGACTTCGCTGATGTTTTCTCTAAGGAGGCCTCCGAAGTGTTACCGCCTCATAGAGAATACGATTGCGCTATCGAATTGGTACCAGGAGCTAAGCTTCCTAAGGGTAGGATATTTAATCTTTCTTGTCCCGAACGTGAAGCCATGAGAGAGTATATCCAGGAATGTCTGGCCAAGGGTTACATTCGCCCCTCTACTTCTCCGGTAGGTGCTGGCTTCTTCTTCGTAGGGAAGAAGGATGGTGGTCTTAGGCCATGCATTGACTACCGTAACCTGAATAAGGTCACTGTAAGGAACCAGTATCCCCTTCCTTTGATTCCTGATCTCTTTAATCAGGTTCAGGGGGCCCAATGGTTCTCTAAGTTTGATCTACGGGGGGCGTATAACCTTATCCGCATCAAAGAGGGGGATGAGTGGAAGACTGCGTTTAACACGCCCGAAGGTCATTTCGAATACCTCGTCATGCCCTTTGGGTTGTGTAATGCGCCGGCGGTCTTCCAGAATTTCATAAATGAGATTTTGAGAGATTACCTGGGGATATTTCTTGTAGTGTACCTTGATGACATACTGGTGTTTTCCAAGGACTGGCCCTCCCACATTGAGCATGTCAGGAAGGTGCTCCAGGTCCTTCGGGAAAACAAACTGTTTGCAAAAACCGAAAAATGTGTGTTTGGGGTACAGGAGATACCATTTTTGGGTCAAATCCTCACTCCTCATGAATTCCGCATGGACCCCGCCAAGGTTCAGGCTGTGGCGGAATGGGTCCAACCTGCCTCCCTGAAGGCGTTACAGTGTTTTTTGGGGTTCGCTAATTATTACAGGAGATTCATTGCTAACTTCTCGGTCATCGCTAAGCCTCTTACGGACCTCACTCGCAAAGGTGCTGATCTCCTCCACTGGTCTCCAGAGGCTGTCCAGGCTTTTGAGGTCCTTAAGAAGTGCTTTATCTCGGCCCCGGTGCTGGTTCAGCCCAACCAAATGGAGCCATTTATCGTGGAAGTTGACGCATCCGAGGTGGGAGTGGGGGCTGTCTTGTCCCAGGGTACCAGGTCCCTCACCCATCTCCGCCCCTGTGCCTACTTCTCCAGGACGTTTTCGCCCACTGAGAGTAACTATGATATCGGCAACCGCGAACTCTTAGCCATTAAATGGGCATTTGAAGAGTGGCGCCACTTCCTGGAGGGGGCTAGGCACCAGGTAACGGTCCTTACCGACCACAAGAATCTGGTTTTCCTAGAATCTGCCCGGAGGCTAAACCCGAGACAAGCTCGATGGGCGCTATTTTTTACCAGATTCAACTTTTTGGTTACCTATAGGGCTGGGTCTAAAAATATTAAGGCCGATGCACTGTCGCGTAGCTTCATGGCCAGCCCTCCTTCGGAGGAAGATCCTGCTTGTATTTTGCCTCCCCGTATAATCATTTCTTCTATTGATTCTGATTTAGTCTCTGAAATTGCAGCTGATCAAGGTTCAGCTCCCGGGAACCTTCCTGAGGACAAGCTGTTTGTTCCCCTGCAATATCGGCTAAGGGTACTTAGGGAAAATCATGACTCCGCACTATCTGGTCATCCAGGCATCCTGGGTACCAAACACCTCATTGCCAGAAACTATTGGTGGCCTGGGTTGCCTAAAGATGTTAAGGCTTACGTCGCCGCTTGTGAGGTTTGTGCTAGGTCCAATACTCCCAGGTCCCGACCAGCGGGCTTATTACGTTCGTTGCCCATTCCCCAGAGACCTTGGACACATATCTCCATGGATTTTATCACCGATTTGCCTCCATCCCAAGGCAAGTCGGTGGTGTGGGTGGTAGTAGACCGCTTCAGTAAGATGTGCCACTTTGTGCCCCTCAAGAAACTACCCAACGCCAAGACGCTAGCTACCTTGTTTGTCAAACACATCCTCCGTCTCCATGGGGTCCCTGCCAATATTGTTTCGGACAGAGGGGTACAATTTGTTTCTTTGTTTTGGAGAGCCTTCTGTAAGAAGTTGGAGATTGATCTGTCCTTCTCCTCTGCTTTCCATCCTGAAACCAATGGCCAAACTGAGAGGACTAATCAATCTCTTGAACAATATTTAAGGTGTTTTATCTCTGACTGTCAATATGATTGGGTCTCATTCATTCCCCTCGCTGAATTTTCCCTTAATAACCGGGTCAGTAACTCGTCAGGGGTCTCCCCCTTTTTCTGTAAGTTTGGGTTTAATCCACGATTCTCCTCCGTTTCACCTGGTAGTTCCAACAATCCCGAGGTAGAGGTCGTTCATCGGGAACTGTGCAGTCTGGGCCCAGGTTCAGAAGAACCTAGAGGCGTCCCAGAGCGTACAAAAAACTCAGGCTGATAGAAAACGTTCTGCTAACCCCTTGTTTATGGTCGGGGATCTGGTGTGGTTATCGTCTAGGAACTTGCGTCTTAAGGTCCCGTCCAAGAAGTTTGCTCCCCGGTTTATTGGGCCGTATAAGGTCATTGAAGTCCTCAATCCTGTCTCCTTCCGGCTGGAGTTACCCCCATCTTTTCGTATACACGACGTGTTTCATGCCTCCCTCCTTAAACGCTGCTCCCCGTCCTTGGCTCCCTCGAGGAAACCTCCTGTTCCCGTTCTCACCCCTGAGGGGGTGGAATTCGAGGTGGCCAAGATTGTGGACAGCAAGATGGTCCAAGGCTCCCTCCAGTACCTGGTCCATTGGAGAGGATACGGGCCTGAGGAGAGGACTTGGGTACCCGCCCGGGATGTTCACGCTGGGGTATTGGTCAGGAAGTTCCACCTTCGTTTCCCCAGTAAACCAGGTCCACTTAGAAAGGGTCCGGTGGCCCCTCATAAAAGGGGGGGTACTGTAAAGGATCTGCCAGGCACAGCTTCGGGGTTAACTTCCAGAGTTAATCAGTCTTCACCTGAGTCTATCTCTCTGAGACTGACTCCAGCTTCCACCACTCAGGCTGGCAGGCTTAGGAGTGGGAGAGCCTATCGCAGCCTGGCCAGACTCAGCTAGCTCCCGCCCTCTGTCTATTTATACCTGCCTTTCCTGTTCCTCCTTGCTTGTGATTCTTTCCGTGTGGTTTCCTGGCCCAGCTACAGCTCCTACTATTTGATCCTGCTCCATACTGACCCTGGCTTTCTGACTACTCTTCTGCTCTGCGTTTGGTACCTCGTGCTCTCCTGGTTTGACTTGGCTCGTTCACCACTCTGTTGCTCACGGTGTTGCCGTGGGCAACTGCCCCTTTCCCTTTGCTTTATATTCCCTTGTATGTTTGTCTCGTGCACTTACTGAGCGTAGGGACCGCCGCCCAGTTGTACCCCGTCGCCTAGGGCGGGTCGTTGCAAGTAGGCAAGGACAGAGTGGCGGGTAGATTAGGGCTCACTTGTCCGTTTCCCTACCCCTATCATTACAGCGCCTCCGTAGGATGAAGAGGAATGTAGCGCGCTACGCCCCTGTCGAATCATGGAGAATCACATTTAGGTAGATATGGACACCAATTGCATTCGAGAGCACGAGACTTTCTGGGCTATCAGGCACTATCCTATCTTTCACCTACATGATAGGAATACTTGGTGTGATAACACTTCTAAAAAATGCACCAATTCTGGAGATGGAATGGTCGGCTGAAGGGGCAGGAGGAGGCCGGATTTTTTCCTTTTATCACCATGTGTTCATGTCCTGAAGGCTTACATACATGTTGTTAAATACATTTTTATCAGCCTGATAGTCCAGAATATATAAGAGTTTGTCGCATAATTGAGTCGGCAAATGTGTTTCAATTCGAATTGGCGTTGTGCCCCTAATTCTTTCTCACATTGTGGGCAAAGAATGGGTAATTTGTTGTAGGAAGAAGAGGAATAGTGTACTTTTATTGGTACCAGAAGAACGCGCCTCCGTAGGATGAAGAGGAATGTGGGGCGCTACGCCCCCGTCGGATCATGGAGAATCACATTTTGGTAGATATGGACACCAATTGTGTTTGAGAGCATCAGACTTTCTGGGCCATCAGGCACTATCCTATCTTTCACCTACATGATAGGAATACTTGGTGTGATAACACTTCTAAAATATGCACCAATTCTGGAGATGGAATGGCCGGCTGTAGGGGCAGGAGGAGGCCGGATTTTTTTCCTTTTAACACTATGTGTGCATGTCCTGAAGGCTTACATACATGTTGTTAAATAAATTTTTCTCAGCCTGATAGTCCAGAATATATAAGAGTTTGTCGCATAATTGAGTCGGCGAATGTGTTTCAGTTCGAATTGGCGTTGTGCCCCTAATTCTTTCTCACATTGTGGGCAAAGAATGGGTAATTTGTTGCAGGAAGAAGAGGAATAGTGTACTAATATTGGTACCAGAAGAACGTGCCTCCATAGGATGAAGAGGAATGTAGCGCGCTACGCCCCTGTCGAATCATGGAGAATCACATTTAGGTAGATATGGACACCAATTGCATTCCAGAGCGCCAGACTTTCTGGGCCATCAGGCACTATCCTATCTTTCACCTACATGATAGGAATACTTGGTGTGATAACACTTCTAAAAAATGCACCAATTCTGGAGATGGAATGGCCGGCTGAAGGGGCAGGAGGAGGCCGGATTTTTTCCTTTTATCACCATGTGTGCATGTCGTGAAGGCTTACATACATGTTGATAAATACATTTTTCTCAGCCTGATAGTCCAGAATATACAAGAGTTTGTCTCATGTTGAGTCGGCGAATGTGTTTCAGTTCGAATTGGCGTTGTGCCCCTAATTCTTTCTCACATTGTGGGCAAAGAATGGGTAATTTGTTGTAGGAAGAAGAGGAATAGTGTACTTTTATTGGTACCAGAAGAACGCGCCTCCGTAGTATGAAGAGGAATGTGGGGCGCTACGCCCCCGTTGGATCATGGAGAATCACATTTAGGTAGATATGGACACCAATTGTGTTTGAGAGCATGAGACTTTCTGGGCCATCAGGCACTATCCTATCTTTCACCTACATGATAGGAATACTTGGTGTGATAACACTTCTAAAATATGCACTAATTCTGGAGATGGAATGGCCGGCTGTAGGGGCAGGAGGAGGCCGGATTTTTTTCCTTTTAACACTATGTGTGCATGTCCTGAAGGCTTACATACATGTTGTTAAATAAATTTTTCTCAGCCTGATAGTCCAGAATATATAAGAGTTTGTCGCATAATTGAGTCGGCGAATGTGTTTCAGTTCGAATTGGCGTTGTGCCCCTAATTCTTTCTCACATTGTGGGCAAAGAATGGGTAATTTGTTGCAGGAAGAAGAGGAATAGTGTACTAATATTGGTACCAGAAGAACGCGCCTCCATAGGATGAAGAGGAATGTAGCGCGCTACGCCCCTGTCGAATCATGGAGAATCACATTTAGGTAGATATGGACACCAATTGCATTCGAGAGCGCCAGACTTTCTGGGCTATCAGGCACTATCCTATCTTTCACCTACATGATAGGAATAATTGGTGTGATAACATTTCTAAAAAATGCACCAATTCTGGAGATGGAATGGCCGGCTGAAGGGGCAGGACGAGGCCGGATTTTTTTCCTTTTAACACTATGTGTGCATGTCCTGAAGGCTTACATACATGTTGTTAAATAAATTTTTCTCAGCCTGATAGTCCAGAATATATAAGAGTTTGTCGCATAATTGAGTTGGCGAATGTGTTTCAGTTCGAATTGGCGTTGTGCCCCTAATTCTTTCTCACATTGTGGGCAAAGAATGGGTAATTTGTTGCAGGAAGAAGAGGAATAGTGTACTAATATTGGTACCAGAAGAACGCGCCTCCGTAGGATGAAGAGGAATGTAGCGCGCTACGCCCATGTCGAATCATGGAGAATCACATTTAGGTAGATATGGACACCAATTGCATTCGAGAGCGCCAGACTTTCTGGGCTATCAGGCACTATCCTATCTTTCACCTACATGATAGGAATACTTGGTGTGATAACACTTCTAAAAAATGCACCAATTCTGGAGATGGAATGGCCGGCTGTAGGGGCAGGAGGAGGCCGGATTTTTTTCCTTTTAACACTATGTGTGCATGTCCTGAAGGCTTACATACATGTTGTTAAATAAATTTTTCTCAGCCTGATAGTCCAGAATATACAAGAGTTTGTCTCATGTTGAGTCGGCGAATGTGTTTCAGTTCGAATTGGCGTTGTGCCCCTAATTCTTTCTCACATTGTGGGCAAAGAATGGGTAATTTGTTGTAGGAAGAAGAGGAATAGTGTACTAATATTGGTACCAGAAGAACGCGCCTTCATAGGATGAAGAGGAATGTAGCGCGCTACGCCCCTGTCGAATCATGGAGAATCACATTTAGGTAGATATGGACACCAATTGCATTCGAGAGCGCCAGACTTTCTGGGCTATCAGGCACTATCCTATCTTTCACCTACATGATAGGAATACTTGGTGTGATAACACTTCTAAAAAATGCACCAATTCTGGAGATGGAATGGCCGGCTGAAGGGGCAGGAGGAGGCCGGATTTTTTCCTTTTATCACCATGTGTGCATGTCCTGAAGGCTTACATACATGTTGTTAAATAAATTTTTCTCAGCCTGATAGTCCAGAATATATAAGAGTTTGTCGCATGTTGAGTCGGCAAATGTGTTTCAGTTCGAATTGGCGTTGTGCCTCTAATTCTTTCTCACATTGTGGGCAAAGAATGGGTAATTTGTTGTAGGAAGAAGAGGAATAGTGTACTAATATTGGTACCAGAAGAAAGCGCCTCCATAGGATGAAGAGGAATGTAGCGCGCTACGCCCCTGTCGAATCATGGAGAATCACATTTAGGTAGATATGGACACCAATTGCATTCGAGAGCGCCAGACTTTCTGGGCCATCAGGCACTATCCTATCTTTCACCTACATGATAGGAATACTTGGTGTGATAACACTTCTAAAAAATGCACCAATTCTGGAGATGGAATGGCCGGCTGAAGGGGCAGGAGGAGGCCGGATTTTTTCCTTTTATCACCATGTGTGCATGTCGTGAAGGCTTACATACATGTTGATAAATACATTTTTCTCAGCCTGATAGTCCAGAATATACAAGAGTTTGTCTCATGTTGAGTCGGCGAATGTGTTTCAGTTCGAATTGGCGTTGTGCCCCTAATTCTTTCTCACATTGTGGGCAAAGAATGGGTAATTTGTTGTAGGAAGAAGAGGAATAGTGTACTAATATTGGTACCAGAAGAAAGCGCCTCCATAGGATGAAGAGGAATGTAGCGCGCTACGCCCCTGTCGAATCATGGAGAATCACATTTAGGTAGATATGGACACCAATTGCATTCGAGAGCGCCAGACTTTCTGGGCTATCAGGCACTATCCTATCTTTCACCTACATGATAGGAATACTTGGTGTGATAACACTTCTAAAAAATGCACCAATTCTGGAGATGGAATGGCCGGCTGAAGGGGCAGGAGGAGGCCGGATTTTTTCCTTTTATCACCATGTGTGCATGTCCTGAAGGCTTACATACATGTTGTTAAATAAATTTTTATCAGCCTGATAGTCCAGAATATATAAGAGTTTGTCGCATAATTGAGTCGGCGAATGTGTTTCAGTTCGAATTGGCGTTGTGCCCCTATTTCTTTCTCACATTGTGGGCAATGAATGGGTAATTTGTTGTAGGAAGAAGAGGAATAGTGTACTTTTATTGGTACCAGAAGAACGCGCCTCCGTAGGATGAAGAGGAATGTGGGGCGCTACGCCCCCGTTGGATCATGGAGAATCACATTTAGGTAGATATGGACACCAATTGTGTTTGAGAGCATCAGACTTTCTGGGCCATCAGGCACTATCCTATCTTTCACCTACATGATAGGAATACTTGGTGTGATAACACTTCTAAAATATGCACCAATTCTGGAGATGGAATGGCCGGCTGTAGGGGCAGGAGGAGGCCGGATTTTTTTCCTTTTAACACTATGTGTGCATGTCCTGAAGGCTTACATACATGTTGTTAAATAAATTTTTCTCAGCCTGATAGTCCAGAATATATAAGAGTTTGTCGCATAATTGAGTCGGCGAATGTGTTTCAGTTCGAATTGGCGTTGTGCCCCTAATTCTTTCTCACATTGTGGGCAAAGAATGGGTAATTTGTTGCAGGAAGAAGAGGAATAGTGTACTAATATTGGTACCAGAAGAACGTGCCTCCATAGGATGAAGAGGAATGTAGCGCGCTACGCCCCTGTCGAATCATGGAGAATCACATTTAGGTAGATATGGACACCAATTGCATTCGAGAGCGCCAGACTTTCTGGGCCATCAGGCACTATCCTATCTTTCACCTACATGATAGGAATACTTGGTGTGATAACACTTCTAAAAAAATGCACCAATTCTGGAGATGGAATGGCCGGCTGAAGGGGCAGGAGGAGGCCGGATTTTTTCCTTTTATCACCATGTGTTCATGTCCTGAAGGCTTACATACATGTTGTTAAATACATTTTTATCAGCCTGATAGTCCAGAATATATAAGAGTTTGTCGCATAATTGAGTCGGCAAATGTGTTTCAATTCGAATTGGCGTTGTGCCCCTAATTCTTTCTCACATTGTGGGCAAAGAATGGGTAATTTGTTGTAGGAAGAAGAGGAATAGTGTACTTTTATTGGTACCAGAAGAACGCGCCTCCGTAGGATGAAGAGGAATGTGGGGCGCTACGCCCCCGTCGGATCATGGAGAATCACATTTTGGTAGATATGGACACCAATTGTGTTTGAGAGCATCAGACTTTCTGGGCCATCAGGCACTATCCTATCTTTCACCTACATGATAGGAATACTTGGTGTGATAACACTTCTAAAATATGCACCAATTCTGGAGATGGAATGGCCGGCTGTAGGGGCAGGAGGAGGCCGGATTTTTTTCCTTTTAACACTATGTGTGCATGTCCTGAAGGCTTACATACATGTTGTTAAATAAATTTTTCTCAGCCTGATAGTCCAGAATATATAAGAGTTTGTCGCATAATTGAGTCGGCGAATGTGTTTCAGTTCGAATTGGCGTTGTGCCCCTAATTCTTTCTCACATTGTGGGCAAAGAATGGGTAATTTGTTGCAGGAAGAAGAGGAATAGTGTACTAATATTGGTACCAGAAGAACGTGCCTCCATAGGATGAAGAGGAATGTAGCGCGCTACGCCCCTGTCGAATCATGGAGAATCACATTTAGGTAGATATGGACACCAATTGCATTCCAGAGCGCCAGACTTTCTGGGCCATCAGGCACTATCCTATCTTTCACCTACATGATAGGAATACTTGGTGTGATAACACTTCTAAAAAATGCACCAATTCTGGAGATGGAATGGCCGGCTGAAGGGGCAGGAGGAGGCCGGATTTTTTCCTTTTATCACCATGTGTGCATGTCGTGAAGGCTTACATACATGTTGATAAATACATTTTTCTCAGCCTGATAGTCCAGAATATACAAGAGTTTGTCTCATGTTGAGTCGGCGAATGTGTTTCAGTTCGAATTGGCGTTGTGCCCCTAATTCTTTCTCACATTGTGGGCAAAGAATGGGTAATTTGTTGTAGGAAGAAGAGGAATAGTGTACTTTTATTGGTACCAGAAGAACGCGCCTCCGTAGTATGAAGAGGAATGTGGGGCGCTACGCCCCCGTTGGATCATGGAGAATCACATTTAGGTAGATATGGACACCAATTGTGTTTGAGAGCATGAGACTTTCTGGGCCATCAGGCACTATCCTATCTTTCACCTACATGATAGGAATACTTGGTGTGATAACACTTCTAAAATATGCACTAATTCTGGAGATGGAATGGCCGGCTGTAGGGGCAGGAGGAGGCCGGATTTTTTTCCTTTTAACACTATGTGTGCATGTCCTGAAGGCTTACATACATGTTGTTAAATAAATTTTTCTCAGCCTGATAGTCCAGAATATATAAGAGTTTGTCGCATAATTGAGTCGGCGAATGTGTTTCAGTTCGAATTGGCGTTGTGCCCCTAATTCTTTCTCACATTGTGGGCAAAGAATGGGTAATTTGTTGCAGGAAGAAGAGGAATAGTGTACTAATATTGGTACCAGAAGAACGCGCCTCCATAGGATGAAGAGGAATGTAGCGCGCTACGCCCCTGTCGAATCATGGAGAATCACATTTAGGTAGATATGGACACCAATTGCATTCGAGAGCGCCAGACTTTCTGGGCTATCAGGCACTATCCTATCTTTCACCTACATGATAGGAATAATTGGTGTGATAACATTTCTAAAAAATGCACCAATTCTGGAGATGGAATGGCCGGCTGAAGGGGCAGGACGAGGCCGGATTTTTTTCCTTTTAACACTATGTGTGCATGTCCTGAAGGCTTACATACATGTTGTTAAATAAATTTTTCTCAGCCTGATAGTCCAGAATATATAAGAGTTTGTCGCATAATTGAGTTGGCGAATGTGTTTCAGTTCGAATTGGCGTTGTGCCCCTAATTCTTTCTCACATTGTGGGCAAAGAATGGGTAATTTGTTGCAGGAAGAAGAGGAATAGTGTACTAATATTGGTACCAGAAGAACGCGCCTCCGTAGGATGAAGAGGAATGTAGCGCGCTACGCCCATGTCGAATCATGGAGAATCACATTTAGGTAGATATGGACACCAATTGCATTCGAGAGCGCCAGACTTTCTGGGCTATCAGGCACTATCCTATCTTTCACCTACATGATAGGAATACTTGGTGTGATAACACTTCTAAAAAATGCACCAATTCTGGAGATGGAATGGCCGGCTGTAGGGGCAGGAGGAGGCCGGATTTTTTTCCTTTTAACACTATGTGTGCATGTCCTGAAGGCTTACATACATGTTGTTAAATAAATTTTTCTCAGCCTGATAGTCCAGAATATACAAGAGTTTGTCTCATGTTGAGTCGGCGAATGTGTTTCAGTTCGAATTGGCGTTGTGCCCCTAATTCTTTCTCACATTGTGGGCAAAGAATGGGTAATTTGTTGTAGGAAGAAGAGGAATAGTGTACTAATATTGGTACCAGAAGAACGCGCCTTCATAGGATGAAGAGGAATGTAGCGCGCTACGCCCCTGTCGAATCATGGAGAATCACATTTAGGTAGATATGGACACCAATTGCATTCGAGAGCGCCAGACTTTCTGGGCTATCAGGCACTATCCTATCTTTCACCTACATGATAGGAATACTTGGTGTGATAACACTTCTAAAAAATGCACCAATTCTGGAGATGGAATGGCCGGCTGAAGGGGCAGGAGGAGGCCGGATTTTTTCCTTTTATCACCATGTGTGCATGTCCTGAAGGCTTACATACATGTTGTTAAATAAATTTTTCTCAGCCTGATAGTCCAGAATATATAAGAGTTTGTCGCATGTTGAGTCGGCAAATGTGTTTCAGTTCGAATTGGCGTTGTGCCTCTAATTCTTTCTCACATTGTGGGCAAAGAATGGGTAATTTGTTGTAGGAAGAAGAGGAATAGTGTACTAATATTGGTACCAGAAGAAAGCGCCTCCATAGGATGAAGAGGAATGTAGCGCGCTACGCCCCTGTCGAATCATGGAGAATCACATTTAGGTAGATATGGACACCAATTGCATTCGAGAGCGCCAGACTTTCTGGGCCATCAGGCACTATCCTATCTTTCACCTACATGATAGGAATACTTGGTGTGATAACACTTCTAAAAAATGCACCAATTCTGGAGATGGAATGGCCGGCTGAAGGGGCAGGAGGAGGCCGGATTTTTTCCTTTTATCACCATGTGTGCATGTCGTGAAGGCTTACATACATGTTGATAAATACATTTTTCTCAGCCTGATAGTCCAGAATATACAAGAGTTTGTCTCATGTTGAGTCGGCGAATGTGTTTCAGTTCGAATTGGCGTTGTGCCCCTAATTCTTTCTCACATTGTGGGCAAAGAATGGGTAATTTGTTGTAGGAAGAAGAGGAATAGTGTACTAATATTGGTACCAGAAGAAAGCGCCTCCATAGGATGAAGAGGAATGTAGCGCGCTACGCCCCTGTCGAATCATGGAGAATCACATTTAGGTAGATATGGACACCAATTGCATTCGAGAGCGCCAGACTTTCTGGGCTATCAGGCACTATCCTATCTTTCACCTACATGATAGGAATACTTGGTGTGATAACACTTCTAAAAAATGCACCAATTCTGGAGATGGAATGGCCGGCTGAAGGGGCAGGAGGAGGCCGGATTTTTTCCTTTTATCACCATGTGTGCATGTCCTGAAGGCTTACATACATGTTGTTAAATAAATTTTTATCAGCCTGATAGTCCAGAATATATAAGAGTTTGTCGCATAATTGAGTCGGCGAATGTGTTTCAGTTCGAATTGGCGTTGTGCCCCTATTTCTTTCTCACATTGTGGGCAATGAATGGGTAATTTGTTGTAGGAAGAAGAGGAATAGTGTACTTTTATTGGTACCAGAAGAACGCGCCTCCGTAGGATGAAGAGGAATGTGGGGCGCTACGCCCCCGTTGGATCATGGAGAATCACATTTAGGTAGATATGGACACCAATTGTGTTTGAGAGCATCAGACTTTCTGGGCCATCAGGCACTATCCTATCTTTCACCTACATGATAGGAATACTTGGTGTGATAACACTTCTAAAATATGCACCAATTCTGGAGATGGAATGGCCGGCTGTAGGGGCAGGAGGAGGCCGGATTTTTTTCCTTTTAACACTATGTGTGCATGTCCTGAAGGCTTACATACATGTTGTTAAATAAATTTTTCTCAGCCTGATAGTCCAGAATATATAAGAGTTTGTCGCATAATTGAGTCGGCGAATGTGTTTCAGTTCGAATTGGCGTTGTGCCCCTAATTCTTTCTCACATTGTGGGCAAAGAATGGGTAATTTGTTGCAGGAAGAAGAGGAATAGTGTACTAATATTGGTACCAGAAGAACGTGCCTCCATAGGATGAAGAGGAATGTAGCGCGCTACGCCCCTGTCGAATCATGGAGAATCACATTTAGGTAGATATGGACACCAATTGCATTCGAGAGCGCCAGACTTTCTGGGCCATCAGGCACTATCCTATCTTTCACCTACATGATAGGAATACTTGGTGTGATAACACTTCTAAAAAATGCACCAATTCTGGAGATGGAATGGCCGGCTGAAGGGGCAGGAGGAGGCCGGATTTTTTCCTTTTATCACCATGTGTGCATGTCCTGAAGGCTTACATACATGTTGTTAAATAAATTTTTCTCAGCCTGATAGTCCAGAATATATAAGAGTTTGTCGCATGTTGAGTCGGCAAATGTGTTTCAGTTCGAATTGGCGTTGTGCCTCTAATTCTTTCTCACATTGTGGGCAAAGAATGGGTAATTTGTTGTAGGAAGAAGAGGAATAGTGTACTAATATTGGTACCAGAAGAACGCGCCTTCATAGGATGAAGAGGAATGTAGCGCGCTACGCCCCTGTCGAATCATGGAGAATCACATTTAGGTAGATATGGACACCAATTGCATTCGAGAGCGCCAGACTTTCTGGGCTATCAGGCACTATCCTATCTTTCACCTACATGATAGGAATACTTGGTGTGATAACACTTCTAAAAAATGCACCAATTCTGGAGATGGAATGGCCGGCTGAAGGGGCAGGAGGAGGCCGGATTTTTTTCCTTTTATCACCATGTGTGCATGCCCTGAAGGCTTACATACATGTTGTTAAATAAATTTTTATCAGCCTGGTAGTCCAGAATATATAAGAGTTTGTCGCATAATTTAGTCGGCGAATGTGTTTCAGTTCGAATTGGCGTTGTGCCCCTAATTCTTTCTCACATTGTGGGCAAAGAATGGGTAATTTGTTGTAGGAAGAAGAGGAATAGTGTACTTTTATTGGTACCAGAAGAACGTGCCTCCATAGGATGAAGAGGAATGTAGCGCGCTACGCCCCTGTCGAATCATGGAGAATCACATTTAGGTAGATATGGACACCAATTGCATTCGAGAGCGCCAGACTTTCTGGGCCATCAGGCACTATCCTATCTTTCACCTACATGATAGGAATACTTGGTGTGATAACACTCACCAATTCTGGAGATGGAATGGCCGGCTGAAGGGGCAGGAGGAGGCCGGATTTTTTCCTTTTATCACCATGTGTGCATGTCGTGAAGGCTTACATACATGTTGATAAATACATTTTTCTCAGCCTGATAGTCCAGAATATACAAGAGTTTGTCTCATGTTGAGTCGGCGAATGTGTTTCAGTTCGAATTGGCGTTGTGCCCCTAATTCTTTCTCACATTGTGGGCAAAGAATGGGTAATTTGTTGTAGGAAGAAGAGGAATAGTGTACTTTTATTGGTACCAGAAGAACGCGCCTCCGTAGTATGAAGAGGAATGTGGGGCGCTACGCCCCCGTCGGATCATGGAGAATCACATTTAGGTAGATATGGACACCAATTGTGTTTGAGAGCATCAGACTTTCTGGGCCATCAGGCACTATCCTATCTTTCACCTACATGATAGGAATACTTGGTGTGATAACACTTCTAAAATATGCACCAATTCTTGAGATGGAATGGCCGGCTGTAGGGGCAGGAGGAGGCCGGATTTTTTTCTTTTTAACACCGTGTGTGCATGTCCTGAAGGCTTACATACATGTTGTTAAATAAATTTTTCTCAGCCTGATAGTCCAGAATATACAAGAGTTTGTCTCATGTTGAGTCGGCGAATGTGTTTCAGTTCGAATTGGCGTTGTGCCCCTAATTCTTTCTCACATTGTGGGCAAAGAATGGGTAATTTGTTGTAGGAAGAAGAGGAATAGTGTACTTTTATTGGTACCAGAAGAACGCGCCTCCGTAGGATGAAGAGGAATGTGGGGCGCTACGCCCCCGTCGGATCATGGAGAATCACATTTAGGTAGATATGGACACCAATTGTGTTTGAGAGCATCAGACTTTCTGGGCCATCAGGCACTATCCTATCTTTCACCTACATGATAGGAATACTTGGTGTGATAACACTTCTAAAATATGCACCAATTCTTGAGATGGAATGGCCGGCTGTAGGGGCAGGAGGAGGCCGGATTTTTTTCTTTTTAACACCATGTGTGCATGTCCTGAAGGCTTACATACATGTTGTTAAATAAATTTTTCTCAGCCTGATAGTCCAGAATATACAAGAGTTTGTCTCATGTTGAGTCGGCGAATGTGTTTCAGTTCGAATTGGCGTTGTGCCCCTAATTCTTTCTCACATTGTGGGCAAAGAATGGGTAATTTGTTGCAGGAAGAAGAGGAATAGTGTACTTTTATTGGTACCAGAAGAACGCGCCTCCGTAGGATGAAGAGGAATGTGGGGCGCTACGCCCCCGTTGGATCATGGAGAATCACATTTAGGTAGATATGGACACCAATTGCATTCGAGAGCGCCAGACTTTCTGGGCTATCAGGCACTATCCTATCTTTCACCTACATGATAGGAATACTTGGTGTGATAACACTTCTAAAAAATGCACCAATTCTGGAGATGGAATGGCCGGCTGAAGGGGCAGGAGGAGGCCGGATTTTTTCCTTTTATCACCATGTGTGCATGTCCTGAAGGCTTACATACATGTTGTTAAATAAATTTTTATCAGCCTGATAGTCCAGAATATATAAGTTTGTCGCATGTTGAGTCGGCGAATGTGTTTCAGTTCGAATTGGCATTGTGCCCCTAATTCTTTCTCACATTGTGGGCAAAGAATGGGTAATTTGTTGTAGGAAGAAGAGGAATAGTGTACTAATATTGGTACCAGAAGAACGTGCCTCCATAGGATGAAGAGGAATGTAGCGCGCTACGCCCCTGTCGAATCATGGAGAATCACATTTAGGTAGATATGGACACCAATTGCATTCGAGAGCGCCAGACTTTCTGGGCCATCAGGCACTATCCTATCTTTCACCTACATGATAGGAATACTTGGTGTGATAACACTTCTAAAAAATGCACCAATTCTGGAGATGGAATGGCCGGCTGAAGGGGTAGGAGGAGGCCGGATTTTTTCCTTTTATCACCATGTGTGCATGTCCTGAAGGCTTACATACATGTTGTTAAATACATTTTTCTCAGCCTGATAGTCCAGAATATATAAGAGTTTGTCGCATGTTGAGTCGGCGAATGTGTTTCAATTCGAATTGGCGTTGCGCCCCTAATTCTTTCTCACATTGTGGGCAAAGAATGGGTAATTTGTTGTAGGAAGAAGAGGAATAGTGTACTTTTATTGGTACCAGAAGAACGCGCCTGTAAAGGATCTGCCAGGCACAGCATCGGGGTTAACTTCCAGAGGTAATCAGTCTATCTCTCTGAAACTGACTCCAGCTTCAACCACTCAGGCTGGCAGGCTTAGGAGTGGGAGAGCCTATCGCAGCCTGGCCAGACTCAGCTAGCTCCCGCCCTCTGTCTATTTATACCTGTCTTTCCTGTTCCTCCTTGCTTGTGATTCTTTCCGTGTGGTTTCCTGGCCCAGCTACAGCTCCTACTATTTGATCCTGCTCCATACTGACCCTGGCTTTCTGACTACTCTTCTGCTCTGCGTTTGGTACCTCGTGCTCTGCCTTTGCTTTATATTCCCTTGTATGTTTGTCTCGTGCACTTACTGAGCGTAGGGACCGCCGCCCAGTTGTACCCCGTCGCCTAGGGCGGGTCGTTGCAAGTAGGCAGGGACAGAGTGGCGGGTAGATTAGGGCTCACTTGTCCGTTTCCCTACCCCTATCATTACATAATCACAAGCCCATATACCTAGTCTACCCTGGTCCCTGACACTACTATGGACCCCCTTGAGACCCTGGCTCAGCAAATGCAGGGTCTCTCCCTACAGGTCCAGGCCCTGGCTCAGAAGGTCAACCAGCCTGATGCTACCTTGGTAGTTCCCCTCACCTCTACTCCTGAACCCCACCTCAAGTTGCCCGACCGGTTCTCAGGGGACCGGAGGGCTTTTCTCTCCTTTCGGGAGAGTTGCAGGCTTTACTTTCGCTTAAAGCCCCACTCCTCAGGTTCTGAGAGCCAGCGAGTGGGTATAATTATGTCCCGGCTCCAGGACGGGCCCCAAGAATGGGCCTTCTCCTTGGCTCCTGACGCCCCTGAACTTTCCTCCGTTGATCTTTTCTTTTCTGCTCTCGGACTCATTTATGACGAGACTGACAAGACTGCCTTTGCCGAGAGTCAGCTGGTGACCTTACGTCAGGGTAAGAGACCTGTTGAGGAGTATTGTTCTGACTTTAGGAGGTGGTGCGTAGCTTCTCGGTGGAATGACCCTGCCTTAAGGTGCCAGTTTAGGTTGGGTCTGTCGAATGCCCTGAAAGACCTGCTAGTTAGCTATCCCTCTTCTGACTCCCTAGACCAGGTTATGGCTTTAGCGGTACGACTTGACCGACGTCTCAGGGAACGACAACGCGAACGTTTATGTGTTTTCTCCTCTGACTCCCCCATGAGGCCTCCCGAGGTTCCGTTGCTTCGTTCTTCCCCGGAAGACTCAGAGGTACCTATGCAACTCGGGGCCTTCGTGTCCCCCCAACAACGCAGAGATTTCCGCAGGAAGAATGGTCTCTGCTTCTACTGTGGGGATGACAAGCATCAAGTGAACAACTGTCCTAAGCGTAAGAATGCAGCCGGAGAACTTCCGCGCCTAAGTGATCATCGGGGAGGTCACTTGGGCGCACAGGTATTTCCCGTAAATATGAAACGTAATAAGATCTTGCTTCCCTTTCAGGTCTCTTTTGGTGGTAGGTCTGCTACCGGCAGTGCCTTCGTGGATTCAGGGTCTTCTGCTAATATCATGTCTGTGGAATTTGCTATGTCTCTTGCTATGCCTTTGATTGATTTGCCTAAACCTGTCCCGGTAGTGGGTATCGACTCCACTCCTCTTGCTAATGGTTATTTTACACAGCATACCCCTGTTTTTGAACTCCTTGTTGGCTCCATGCATTTGGAGCAGTGCTCTGTATTGTTGATGCAGGGATTATCGTCCGATTTGGTTTTAGGCCTTCCCTGGTTGCAGTTGCATAATCCCACGTTTGACTGGAATACTGGGGAGCTTACCAAATGGGGTAATGAATGTTTGACGTCATGTTTTTCTGTTAATTCTATTTCTCCCCCTGAGGAGGTGAACACGCTACCTGAGTTTGTTCAGGACTTCGCTGATGTTTTCTCTAAGGAGGCCTCCGAAGTGTTACCGCCTCATAGAGAATACGATTGCGCTATCGAATTGGTACCAGGAGCTAAGCTTCCTAAGGGTAGGATATTTAATCTTTCTTGTCCCGAACGTGAAGCCATGAGAGAGTATATCCAGGAATGCCTGGCCAAGGGTTACATTCGCCCCTCTACTTCTCCGGTAGGTGCTGGCTTCTTCTTCGTAGGGAAGAAGGATGGTGGTCTTAGGCCATGCATTGACTACCGTAACCTGAATAAGGTCACTGTAAGGAACCAGTATCCCCTTCCTTTGATTCCTGATCTCTTTAATCAGGTTCAGGGGGCCCAATGGTTCTCTAAGTTTGATCTACGGGGGGCGTATAACCTTATCCGCATCAAAGAGGGGGATGAGTGGAAGACTGCGTTTAACACGCCCGAAGGTCATTTCGAATACCTCGTCATGCCCTTTGGGTTGTGTAATGCGCCGGCGGTCTTCCAGAATTTCATAAATGAGATTTTGAGAGATTACCTGGGGATATTTCTTGTAGTGTACCTTGATGACATACTGGTGTTTTCCAAGGACTGGCCCTCCCACATTGAGCATGTCAGGAAGGTGCTCCAGGTCCTTCGGGAAAACAAACTGTTTGCAAAAACCGAAAAATGTGTGTTTGGGGTACAGGAGATACCATTTTTGGGTCAAATCCTCACTCCTCATGAATTCCGCATGGACCCCGCCAAGGTTCAGGCTGTGGCGGAATGGGTCCAACCTGCCTCCCTGAAGGCGTTACAGTGTTTTTTGGGGTTCGCTAATTATTACAGGAGATTCATTGCTAACTTCTCGGTCATCGCTAAGCCTCTTACGGACCTCACTCGCAAAGGTGCTGATCTCCTCCACTGGTCTCCAGAGGCTGTCCAGGCTTTTGAGGTCCTTAAGAAGTGCTTTATCTCGGCCCCGGTGCTGGTTCAGCCCAACCAAATGGAGCCATTTATCGTGGAAGTTGACGCATCCGAGGTGGGAGTGGGGGCTGTCTTGTCCCAGGGTACCAGGTCCCTCACCCATCTCCGCCCCTGTGCCTACTTCTCCAGGACGTTTTCGCCCACTGAGAGTAACTATGATATCGGCAACCGCGAACTCTTAGCCATTAAATGGGCATTTGAAGAGTGGCGCCACTTCCTGGAGGGGGCTAGGCACCAGGTAACGGTCCTTACCGACCACAAGAATCTGGTTTTCCTAGAATCTGCCCGGAGGCTAAACCCGAGACAAGCTCGATGGGCGCTATTTTTTACCAGATTCAACTTTTTGGTTACCTATAGGGCTGGGTCTAAAAATATTAAGGCCGATGCACTGTCGCGTAGCTTCATGGCCAGCCCTCCTTCGGAGGAAGATCCTGCTTGTATTTTGCCTCCCCGTATAATCATTTCTTCTATTGATTCTGATTTAGTCTCTGAAATTGCAGCTGATCAAGGTTCAGCTCCCGGGAACCTTCCTGAGGACAAGCTGTTTGTTCCCCTGCAATATCGGCTAAGGGTACTTAGGGAAAATCATGACTCTGCACTATCTGGTCATCCAGGCATCCTGGGTACCAAACACCTCATTGCCAGAAACTATTGGTGGCCTGGGTTGCCTAAAGATGTTAAGGCCTACGTCGCCGCTTGTGAGGTTTGTGCTAGGTCCAATACTCCCAGGTCCCGACCAGCGGGCTTATTACGTTCGTTGCCCTTTCCCCAGAGACCTTGGACACATATCTCCATGGATTTTATCACCGATTTGCCTCCATCCCAAGGCAAGTCGGTGGTGTGGGTGGTAGTAGACCGCTTCAGTAAGATGTGCCACTTTGTGCCCCTCAAGAAACTACCCAACGCCAAGACGTTAGCTACCTTGTTTGTCAAACACATCCTCCGTCTCCATGGGGTCCCTGCCAATATTGTTTCGGACAGAGGGGTACAATTTGTTTCTTTGTTTTGGAGAGCCTTCTGTAAGAAGTTGGAGATTGATCTGTCCTTCTCCTCTGCTTTCCATCCTGAAACCAATGGCCAAACTGAGAGGACTAATCAATCTCTTGAACAATATTTAAGGTGTTTTATCTCTGACTGTCAATATGATTGGGTCTCATTCATTCCCCTCGCTGAATTTTCCCTTAATAACCGGGTCAGTAACTCGTCAGGGGTCTCCCCCTTTTTCTGTAAGTTTGGGTTTAATCCACGATTCTCCTCCGTTTCACCTGGTAGTTCCAACAATCCTGAGGTAGAGGTCGTTCATCGGGAACTGTGCAGTCTGGGCCCAGGTTCAGAAGAACCTAGAGGCGTCCCAGAGCGTACAAAAAACTCAGGCTGATAGAAAACGTTCTGCTAACCCCTTGTTTATGGTCGGGGATCTGGTGTGGTTATCGTCTAGGAACGTCTAGTTGATGATGAGGTTTGCACACATGTTAGATGGAATTTTGGCCCACTCCTCTTTGCAGATCATCTGTAAATCATTATTAAGATTTCGAGGCTGTCGCTTGGCAACTCGGATCTTCAGCTCCCTCCATAAGTTTTCGATGGGATTAAGGTCTGGAGACTGGCTAGGCCACTCCATGACCTTAATGTGCTTCTTTTTGAGCCACTCCTTTGTTGCCTTGGCTGTATGTTTCGGGTCATTGTCGTGCTGGAAGACCCAGAAACGAGCCATTTTTAATGTCCTGGTGGAGGGAAGGAGGTTGTCACTCAGGATTTGACGGTACATGGCTCCATCCATGCTCCCATTGATGCGGTGAAGTAGTCCTGTGCCCTTAGCAGAGAAACACCCCCAAAACATAATGTTTCCACCTCCATGCTTGACAGTGGGGATGGTGTTCTTTGGGTTATAGGCAGCATTTCTCTTCCTCCAAACACGGCGAGTTGAGTTAATGCCAAAGAGCTCAATTTTAGTCTCATCTGACCACAGCACCTTCTCCCAATCACTCTCAGAATAATCCAGATGTTCACTTGCAAACTTCAGACGGGCCTGTACATGTGCCTTCTTGAGCAGGGGTACCTTGCGGGCACTGCAGGATTTTAATCCATTACGGCGTAGTGTGTTACCAATGGTTTTCTTGGTGACTGTGGTTCCAGCTGCCTTGAGATCATTAACAAGTTCCCCCCGTGTAGTTTTCGGCTGAGCTCTCACCTTCCTCAGGATCAAGGATACCGCATGAGGTGAGATTTTGCATGGAGCCCCAGATTGATGTCGATTGACAGTCATTTTGAATGTATTCCATTTTCTTACTATTGCACCAACAGTTGTCTCCTTCTCACCCAGCGTCTTACTTATGGTTTTGTAGCCCATTCCAGCCTTGTGCAGGTCTATGATCTTGTCCCTGCCATCCTTAGAAAGCTCTTTGGTCTTGCCCATGTTGTAGAGGTTAGAGTCAGACTGATTAATTGAGTCTGTGGACAGGAGTCTTTTATACAGGTGACCATTTAAGACAGCTGTCTTTAATGCAGGCACCAAGTTGATTTGGAGCGTGTAACTAGTCTGGAGGAGGCTGAGCTCTTAATGGTTGGTAGGGGATCAAATACTTATTTCTCTGTGCACAATGCAAATAAATATATAGAATTTTGACTGTGATTTTCTTTTTTTTATATATATATATATATATATATATATATATATATATATATATATAAATAATCTATCTCTCACTGGTAAAATTAACCTAGCCTAAAAATTCTAGACTGTTCATGACTTTGACAGTGGGCAAACTTACAAAATCAGCAAGGGATCAAATACTTATTTCCTTCACTGTACATGTTGTTAAATACATATTTCTATGCCTGATAGTCCAGAATATATAGAAGTTTGTCGCACGTTGTGTCGGCAAATGTGTTTCAGTTCGAATTGGTGTTGTGCCCCTAATTCTCTCTCACATTGTGGGCAAAGAATGGGTAATTTGTTGTAGGAAGAAGAGGAATAGTGTACTAATATTGGTACCAGAAGAACGCACCTCCATAGGATGAAAAGGAACGTGGCGCGCTACGCTCCTGTCAGATCATGGAGAATCAGATTTAGGTAGATATGGACACTGGGCCATCAGGCACTATCTTAACTTTCACCTACATGATAGGAATTCTTGGTGTGATAAGACTTCAAAAAAATGCACCAATTCTGGAGATGTAATGGCTGGCTGAAGGGGTAGGAGGAGGCCGGATTTTTTTATTTTAACACCATGTGTGCATGTCCTAAAGGTTTACATACATGTTGTTAAATAGAAAAATTTCAGCCTCATAGTCCAGAATATATAGAAGTTTGTCGCACGTTGAGTCGGCGAATGTGTTTCTGTTCGAATTGGCGTTGTACCCCTAATTCTCTCTCACATTGTGGGCAAAGAATGGGTAATTTGTTGTAGGAAGAGGAATAGTGTACTAATATTGGTACCAGAAGAACGCGCCTCCATAGGATGAAGAGGAACGTGGTGCGCTACGCCCCCTTCGGATCATGTAAAATCACATTTAGGTAGGTATAGACACCAATTGCGTTCAAGAGCGTCAGACTTTCTGGGCCATCACGCACTATCCCAATCTTTCACCTCCAGTACATGATAGGAATTCTTGGTGTGAGAACACTTCTAAAAAATGCACCAATTCTGGAGATAGAATGGCCGGCTTAAGGTGTAGGAGGAGGCCGGATTTTTTTCTTTAAACACCATGTGTAAATGTCCTGAAGTCTTACATACATGCTGTTGAATACATTTTTCTCAGCCCGATAGTCCAGAACATATAGAAGTTTGTCGCACGTTCAGTCGGCGAATGTGTTTCAGTTCGAATTGTCATTGTGCCCCTAATTCCTTTCTCACATTGTGGGCAAGGAATGGGTAAGTTGTTGTAGGAAGAGGAATAGTGTACTAATATTGATTTCATTATGTATTTGTACACATGATGTGATATTACTGCTTTTGATTGTTGTACAAATTGTATTTCATTGGCTGTAAAATTAGTTTAAAAAGAAAAAATTTGCAGTACATAATACATCTGCTTATACCTGGAAGGGGAGTCGGACAGCAGTTCTTACAGAAATGCCAGACCCTGCCGCTTGAGGCGAAGGGCTCATCTCACCTCATGCATCCCTGCCAGTCAGGTTGTTAACCCGTTAGTGACCGCCAATACACCTTTTAACGGCGGCCACTAACAGGCTTTATTCTGATGCAGTGCCGTGAAAAGGCCTATGCATCAGGATAAAGTAAACAAAGCAGGGAGCCGTCAAATCTCCCTGCTCTCAGCTGCCAGAGGCAGCTGGGGTCGTCCCTGCTCTGCCGGGTGAGATTGAGATTAGTATCGATCTCACCCGTTTAACCCCTCAGATGCGGTGCACAATAGCGTGCACCACATCTGAGTGGTTTTGGAGGGAGGGAGCTCCCTCTCTCTCCCACCGACACCCGGCGATAAGATCGCCTAGAGTTTGTCTCTAATGGCAGCCGGGGGACTAATAAAGGCCCCCAGGTCTGCCTGGAGCGAATGCCTGCTAGGTAATGCCGGAGGCATGACCTAGCAGATGCCTGTCTGTTTTAAAAAGACAGGCAGTAATACACTGCAATACAAAAGTATTGCAGTTTATTATAATAACTATCGGAGAATCGCATATTAAAGTCCCCTAGTGGGACTAGTAAAAAAAAAAAAAAAAGTTTATTGAAGTTAATTTAAAAAAAAAAAAAAAAAGGTGGAAAAAAAAAATTAAGAACCCAGCTTTTCCCCTTACAAAATGCTTTATTAAAAAAACAAAATAAAGTAAAAAAGTTACACATATTTGGTATCGCCGCGTCCATAACCACCCCGACTATAAAGCTATTACATTATTTAATCCGCACAGTGAACGCCGTAAAAAATTGAATAAAAAACTATGGAAAAATTGCTGTTTTCTGTGAATACTGGCTTAAAAAAAATGTGATAAAAATTGATCAAAAAGTCGCATCTACTCCAAAATGGTACCAATAAAAACGACCAGTCTTCCCGCAAAAAAAGCCCTCATGCAACTGCATCGGCGGAACAATAAAAACGTTACAGCTCTTCAAATATGGAGACACAAACAAATAATTTTGAAAAAAAAAGCGTTTTTACTGTGTAAAAGTAGTAAAACATACAAAAACTATACAAATTTGGTATCGTTGCAATCGTAACAACCCGCTAAATAAAGTTATTGTGTTATTTATACCACACGGTAAACGGCGTAGATTTAAGACGCGAAAAAGAGTGGCAAAATTTCGGGGTTTTTTCTACCCCCCCCCCCCCCCCCCCCAAAAAAAAAAGCTTATAAAAGTTAATCAATAAATATGTACCTCAAAATGGTGCTATTAAAAAATACAACTTGTTCCGCAAAAAACAAGACCTTACACAGCTATGTCGACGCAAAAATAAAAAAGTTATAGCTCTTGGAATGCGACGATGGAAAAACTTAAAAAATGGCTTGGTCATTAAGGTCTAAAATAGGCTGGTCATTAAGGGGTTAAGAATGCAATTCAGCTACTGTATTACCCAGTCATGTAGCTAGGCAGACTTGCTGTTTAGAGTTAGCAAACTGCTGGGGGGGGGGGGCAGTTGTAGGAGCTGTAGTTGTGGACAGGTCATCCAGCTTACCTATAAATATGTATGGCTAACAACCTGATGCCCGGGTGCACTGGATGCTTATGTGCAGGAGAGACGTTAACCTCAGTGGCTTGATGGCAGGATGCGCCCCTACTCCCAGAGTTCCTGGGCAGAGACAGGAAGAGTCCCCCCCCCCCCCGAAGAATTAGTCCCGGGAAAATAAAAGCGAGTGATGGGTTTGTAGTACAACACAACAGGGAGCATCTGTACCAGAGTGCACCCTGAAAATCAGCACGTACCCCACAATCTCTATAAGGGGGAGTTCACGGGAGTTCTTGGACGAGTTTTTTTTTTTACTCAGAATCCGCGTGGGAAAACGCGCAAAAAAAAGTCCAGAAATGCCTCCCATTGATTTCAATAGGAGGCGAAGGCGTTTTTTTTCCCCCGCGAGCGGAAATACCGTCTCGCGGGCAAAAGAAGGGGACATGCCCGATCTTCGGGCGTTTATGCCTCTGACATCAATGGGAGGCAGAGAAAGCGTATTTTACAATGTTTTTTGCCCACGGCGCTCAATGGCCACGGGCGAAAAACCATCGCAAAAATCAGCGTGCAGGCAGAGCAAAATCTGCCTCAAAATTCCAAACAGAATTTTGAGGCAGATTTTCAACCTGCAAAAAAAAAAAAAAAACTCTGTGTGAACCCAGCTTTAACAGAGTACAGCTCAGATACAATGCCTTCTAGATTTGCACAGTTTTAGGATGTATTCACGCACAGGTTTAGTTTAGGTTTTATTATGCCGTTTTCGAAGCCAAAACCAGGAGTTGATTCAAGTAAGAGAAATAGTATCTGCCTTTTATACTTTATCTCCCTTTATGAAACACTCCTGATTTTTAAAGGACCTTTTACTTGGGCCAATAATCGGGCAATTTAGAGTTCACAGAACGCTCGTTCCCGATCATTGCGCTGTGTAAACATGTCAACGATCAGCTGATGAACGAGAAGACTGCTTCATTGGTTGGTTGTATAGTTTAAATTCTAACGTATATGTGAGAAGAAACCGCAGGACTTCAATGCAAAATTAAGTATTCATCCACCCCACAGCAATATTTCAAGCCCTAAGGGTCTTTATCAAGCAGGGGGGGTTAAAACGTCGCGGTCATGCTGTGGGGAATACTCACAACTTATTTCCGCATTGGAGTGTTGCAGCTTTTCCTTACATATTCCTATGGAAATCCGTGGACCGGATAGCTGCGTTGCACCCTCTTTACCCCATTGAAAGGACTTTGGATGTGCTGCTTTTTTTCTACATATAATAAACTATAATGTATGCCAGTAATACTAAGAGATACACCGGCCTCCACATACTTAAAGGGAAGTGACCGTTTACTTTTCCATGTCCTCTCTCAGTACATTCAGGATTAACAAATGATTAAAATCCAAAGAAACATTTATCAAAAGCAATTTAATTTTCACCGTGAAAAGTCCCGACCTAAAGTAAATGAATCCTCTTTGTTTGGAATGAGGTTACAGAATAAAAGATCACAATTTATCTAGTAGAAAGCGGTGATTTATGGAATTCAGCCTTTCACAAAGAGCCCTTCTGTTGGCCGACAGCACCAAAAGACTGGATATTAATAGAGGTTGGCTTGTTGGTAAAAGGGTGCCACTGTCCCTGAATGCTTGGGTTGTCTGTGTGGTAGGGTTTGCGAATACGGATGATATCCAGACCAGACTGGCTGGCCATTTTCTGTATGAGCTGTGCTATTTCCTCTGCAGTCTTGCTGTTGATGGCTTCTTCTCTGATGCTTCCATTCACTGGAGGCAAAAGACAGAGATACAGTATGTAAAATATTATATACGAGTAATATTTTTTTTTTAGAGCAATGAAAAATGTAGGAAAATGTGGCATCTTATAATGCCACGATTTAAGCACATCGTGTGAATAGACCCGGTCTCTGTTGGAGGTATACGACGGGAGGACTCCTGACGTATTCCTCTGATGAAAGGCTGCAACTTATCGAACTGTATAGGCATACAGTGGGATACGTCGCCTGAACCGCCCCAGGCAGAGCGCAACCTGGAGCTCCGTGCCGAGGGAAGTTCCCGACGATACTCTCCATATATGAACAGTCACGTCAGGAGCTACAATAATGGAATCCCCAGCCAGAGGGACAAAAGCGCTCTGGCCAGGGCTCCGATCCAGGGGAAGCCCTTGATGTCACTTTCCATATACAGATCCTGATGCCAAGAGCTTTACAATGCCAGAGCCGCTTCCCAGAGTATCGAAAGTGATCTGGCTGGGGACTCTGGCCCTGTGGAAGCCCTTGATGTCACGGTCCATTTGTGGATAGTGACGTCAAGAGCTTTGCGATGCAATAGTCCCAGTCGGCAGAAGCCTCGGACGTCACTGTCAATATCTGGACAGTGATGTCAAGAGCTTTGTGATGCCAGTCACTCTTTTTCGGTTTATCATAAACTTCGGGCACAAACGGGATGTGAAGGGGGCCTAATTTTAATAGCGCTGTATTGAAGGAGGTCTAAATGTGGAGTTGTCAGAAATAAGAGTACATCTCATTTTAACTTGGCAGTAACCAGTTTATGATTTTATTTTTCCATTATACTTAAATCGGGGGTTATTTCTCCTTTTATTTACCATTGAATGCCAATCCCATTTCCTCAGACGAAAATACAGCCATTACAGGGTTTGATACGCAGTTTTATATGGCAACTATTTAGATCCCTTATCCTGCAGCCCCCATATTTACACAGGGAAGATCCCCCCTCAATAAAAAGCATAATACAGTTTGCCTTCATGGCCTACACTGGCAATCATGCTCCTACAGTAAAGCCAATTACAGCTTTGGCTGTTGTCTGCAAAACATCAAGTCTCCGTCTAAGATCTCATTCACACTTGCGTGGTTTGATCAGTGTTTTCCATTCATTATTTATTTAATTTTTTTATAACTCTCCCAACATTTGACGTACGTGTACGTCAAGGCCGGAAAGGGTAAATCAGGAACAGGCTCACGAACGGAGCACGCTCCATACCCAAAGACTGTATGTTACAATCGACACCTCGACAATCACTTGTTCAAGTCCCATAGAGGGACTAGAAAAAATAAATTTCAAAAACTAGTTAAAGTTTTTACATACATAGGAAAAAAAAACAACACATTCACATAGTTACAGTACATAGGCTAAAAAGGTCCATCAATTCAACCTCTCAATCAATTGCATGTCTTACAAATTCAAAATAAAGCTTTTCCCATTATTTCCCTAATGTAAAAAAAATTTAAGTAAAAGTCCAAACTATTACATTTATCCTTCAATGTGAGCAGCATAAAAAAACTATTCAAAATTAAAACCGCCAGAATTGCTGTTTTTTTTAAATCACCTCACCAAAAAAAAAAAAAAAAACGATCAAAAAGTCACACTTCAAAATGGTACCATTGAAAACTACAGCTTGCCCCACAAAAAAAAATAATAATATGCCTTCACACAGCTCTATCTATATATATCTTCAGTATCGCCATAATCGCATTGACCCGCAGAATAAAGTGAACATGCATGGTGAATGCTGTAAAAACACAACCTAAAACACAATAGAAGAGTCACTGGTTTTTTTTTCTATTCCACCCCACAAAGTTTTCTTTTTCAGTATATTATATGGTAGAATAAATGATGTGAAAAACTATAACTCGTCCCACAAAAAAAACAAGCCCCCCTACAGCTTCGTCAATGGAAAAGTTATGGCTCTTGGAGAACGGCAAACAAAAATCAAAGTTTGACAAAGCAAAAAATGGCTGCGACTGTAAGGTGTTAGAGCCAAATGCAGAAGTGTAACCTAAACACAGAAACATTCAGATATTGGTGAAATAAAAAGGAATGCAAACTAATCAAGTACGCAAGTGTGAATGAGGCCTACAACCCACTAGCACCAAGTACAGTGCAACCTCATCATGATGAATGAGGTACGCAGCACCCTTTTTATTAGGTGCTAGTGGTGATCAGGAAAGCAGCTACAGAGCACAAATAAAACAAGCAATGTCTAAAGACGGCCTGGAACACAAGACAGGCGTCAAATCATTCTACCCTGGCACCACTTTGGCTTGACTCAAACGACCTGATATTCTATGGATAGAGGTAGATAAAGTGACCATAAGACACTTAAAATATTTTTGAGAAAAAGAAATGTTAGCTGTAGAGACCAGAAAAATCCTTAAAATTTGCATACAGGACAATGAAGGCATCACAGATCCATATACCAGCATATTAGCCTGAATTGACTTCTATATGGCAAATCGAGATCCATAATAGAAAATAAAATACGTGTGCAGTATCCAGATACTTACAATATTCCCCCACCAGTTTGGGCACTCTGCATGGCTTGGGACTGATATAAACAACAATGCCAGGATTCTGCTTGGCAAAGTCGACTACTTTCTCTTCAATAAATTCCCTGAAAATAAATGGATAAACAAATAAGTCATGGTCATTTCCAGATGTAATGCATAGACAGTAAAATTTCATCGGTTGGAAGCGGTCATTTCTAGTGCCATAGAGATAGTTATTACAATGAATAATTTGGGCACGGTATAGGTCATCGGTATGTGATCAATGGGCGTCTGACACCCGGACCGATCAGCTGTTCTGGCTGACTCCCGGCACCGGATGTTATACAGTGGCATGTCGGAAACAGATGGTTCCGGTCACAGAATAGCAGCCTCAAAGGAGACTGTCGGTATCACGATATACCGCAATAAATTAGTATTGCAGTATACCATGCAAGCGATCCAATGATCACAGGTTCAAGTCCCCTAGGAGGATTAATAAAGAAAGTTAAAAAAACAGTTAAATAGGTTTTTTTTTAATTTTCACAAAAAAGTATTCAAAGTTCAAAACAAAAACCTTTTTCCATTTTTTTCCCTAAAGCAATGTTAAAAAAAAAAAAAAAAAAAAAGTTAACATTACTAGTATCGCCACATCCGTAAAATAAAAAAAAATATATAAAAACATGCAAATGGCTGTTTTTGCTCACCTTAGCTCTCAAAAAAATAAAAAAAAGTTGCATATACCCCAAGATGGTATCAGTGAAAACTACAGATCGCCCCGCAAAAATTAAGCCTTCACATCGCTAAATTGACAGAAAATCTCAGAATACGGCGACACAAAACTATTATTATTTTTTTCTTTTAGTGATAAAACAAAACATATAAATTTGGTATAGACTGTAATCGTATCAACCTGTAGAATAAGGTGCACATGTAGTTTTTACTGCCTGATGGATGCCGTAGAAACAAAATTGCTGTTTTTTTCCTCGGTCACCCTACAAATAAAAAAATGTCAGCTTCCCATTACATTATGTGGTACAATAAATAGTGCCATGAAAAACTACAAACTTGTCCCACAAAAAACAAACCCTCATGTGGCTATGTCGACAAAAAAAAAAGAAAGAGGATATGGATTTTGGAATGCAGGGAGGAAAAAACGAAAGTGAAAAAACAAATTGGTCTGGTCTCCAAGGGGTTAAAAGTCTCCACTGTGCAGGATTTTTCTGCTAGGTGTGGATGGGGTCTTGAATTGAAACACAGACTTTATCACAAAGACGCAGAAAGACGAAAAAGCATGAAACCTCTTCTGTAAACAGATATAACATGGAGATCAGCTGTACCTGGCTCCCCGGGAGGGCTGCGCGTCCTTACTGAAGATCAGGGTGAGCCGCTTGAGCTGGCACACATATCTGCCCACTCCATTATGCAGCACACTCTGCAGGAAGCGGCTTGGAGAACCCCTGGCTGTCATCCTCAACACCCGCTGACCTGCTCCTTGCCAGGGGTGACCCACCACGCTCCACTACAGAGCAATCGACTAGAGGAGATATGACATCACTGTCACATGACCGGCCTGGAAGGGAAGGGGTGGAGTTTACTGGACACGCCCCTAAGTAGCTAAGTTGCAGCTCTCTGAGGTTATGTGACCCGGTGCCAGAGAGGATGCTACTCCCCCGGGCACTCAGAGCTCTTGTCTGGTGTCATTCCCACAATGTCGCCGTCTTGAAAGGAGTCCATGCCGGGTTATATGTCCCGCACTCTCTCAGGCGCCCCCTCCTTCCCCTTAGCAGAGACGTGCTTCATGCTCTAAGACCGCGGTGCCTGTGGAGCGGCATTACCCACTGCAGTGCTAAGAGACCTGGGGGGTGGCATGGAAGCGACGGAGGCTGGACCTCCACGGACGAGGACATGGACGACGAATATGATGAGGATGACGTCGAAGATATCTTAGCCTCTTATGCCCCGCCCCTTCAAGGGATACAAAAGATCTTTATAGTGCACCCAGATGTAAAGTGGGGCGCAAAGAAGCAGCACAGCACCACTGGTAACGCACACTTGTGTATGGTGCTGAAACACTGGTTTATATGGCGGAGAGGGTCATAGAGTTTTATGTATGATCTGTACCCATTTTTCACTTGTAGAAACGTGAACCTCAGCGTGCTTCCAGTTATACTCTAACGGGCAAGGCTCTCCTGCTCGCTGGATGGTACAGTTGGCATGGCATCTGTACGAAAGCCGGAGAGTATCGTGCATGGGTCCAACTAATTAGAATTGGACCTGTGAACGATACTCTCTGGGCGTTGTATGGTTTCCATGAAAACTTTTCCAGCCCTCCACAGTTGTTGGTCCTTCAGGCCAGAGAGTATAACTGGAGGGACACTTTAGGGGTATATTCACATGTGGTAGATGTGTTGCAGTAATTCATGTACCTGCAGCAGCAACATCCCCATTCACTTGAATGGAATTGGTTTTCGGTCGCAGAAATCTGCCGCATGTGAATATACACTAGGGTATTCTGGTTTCAGCAATGAAAAGTTCTGTGTCTTGTTAATATTCTTGTGTTTTATTTCCTTACAGTTCCAAGATCTTTGCTGGCAGTCATTCAACGATCGGTCATGTTCTGCTCACACAGGTGCACGGCTTGTAAAAAGAGTTCTGGAACGAGCCACGAGTGTGAGCATCACATGACCAGGAGAGATTTTCAGCCTTTGAGAGTGACAGCAAGCAGAGATCTTTAAGGGTAACTAAACTTTCAAAAAATTTCTGACATGTCAGTGCTCAGATCCTCACCGATCAAAACTTCTGAAACCCCCACCGATCGCTGAATCGAAGTGGCAGAGGCTGAGCTGCTTAGTTTCTGATTGGCTTTTCTCACAGACGAGCCCTTGGTGTACAGACTCATAGACTTTCTATTGAGCCTATGCACCAATTGCTCGGTTTTCGCCGATCAGAAACTAAGCGACTCGCCTGAGAGCTTCTGCAACTTCGTTTTAGCGATTTGGTAGGGGTCTCAGTGCTCAGATTCCCATCGATCAAAACTTCTAACATGTCGCTATGACATGTCAGAAGTTTTCTGAAAGTTTAGTTACACTTTAAGGCCCCATTCACACAAACTTATTTTTTTCCTCCCGTTAATAGTGGCGTAAATACGGGTCCTTTGTCACACGTATTCGACCCGTATTCCACCAGTATTTACCCGTGCCCGTAAATACGGGTCCGTTGTCAGCAGTATTCCACCCGTATTTACGGACCCATTTTCTCGGCACTTAACGGCAGCCCCTTCTCTCTATCCAGCACTGATAGAGAGAAGGGGCTGCCGATTAGTGCAGAGAAAACGGGTCCGTAAATACAGGTGGAATACGGGTAACACTGGACCCGTATTTACGGGAGTAAAAAAATACGTTTGTGTGCATGAGGCCTAAAAGGGAATTAACAAACTGGTGACAGAGCCTCTTTAACAATTTTTTTGGCAGAATGTTTCGTTTCTGTTTCCATAATCTGCCTTGTCGTGGAAATCCATCGCTCAAAATATATTAGACTGAAATTTATACGAGTCCCAACAGACTCTCAAGGCCAGACTCCATTAGTCAGAATCCTAATTAGGATATTTCACCGATATATATCGAGAGACGAGAAGAAAACACACAGACACGCTGAAATGTTCAAAATTCTCATCTGAAGGATTTATTACCAAACTCAAACTGTTAAACTGAAATTCAGAAGGGGTGTCGGCTTGAGGTTAACCAATCAGAGACAATGTAACAGTATTTGTTATTCAGTAAAAAGCATACAATAAAATACATCCCAGATACATCATTATAATTCTTCACACATTATGTTTACAAGTGTCTTATCTCTCTTTTGGACAGAATGTCCTCGTGGAGATGGGGGAGACCTTCCCTCACGCATACTTGCCATCCCCCCATCTCACTCCCTATCCAACTTCACATGGGAACCAAGGTCAAAGATAAAACATACGAAATCAACATTACTTGTATTAAAGGAACAATGACTTTCCTATTCACTACAAAAGAACCAAGATGGGAACTCCAGACAAGATGGCTGCTGCACGAAACTAAATCATTTAAACATTATCATCACTTTCACATATTACATATCTTAGTAATTCGGCATCCTGCTTGATAATTCACAATGTAATTTCATACAGAGAATATAAGCAAATAAATCATCCTTCACAAACCTCCCTTTTTCTCATATTAAATTACAGAAATTATATATATTATGATTATGAAACTCAAACAATATATCAATAGGGCCACAACTAATATGATGCCATCACCAATGTCCGGTTAGGGTATGGGGTCCCACCAGTGTATTGACAAGTCATGTACATCATCGTCCTCTTCTTCTCCTGTCTTCTGCACTTGATACTGCTGATGGATTCACTCAGGTCTTTGGTCCTTACTTGGAACTTTGCTGATGTCATCAGGACTTGATTTGGTCCTTTTCATCTGTCAGACACCGTCTCTTTTAGTTTACGTCACCGGGCTATACACAACACCTCATGCTGTGAGCCTGGTGTGAGATCCCACGTAGGCGGATTAGTGGGGTGTTATTGTGACCCCACAAACCCTCCGCTCAGCTGTCTTCTTACTTGTCTGGGCGGCTGCTTGGAATTGTGACACTGCCGTCAGTTCATGACAAACGCATTGTACTGGCTCCGGCTGCGCCTGCCGCACCTCAGTAATGGAGTTCATTGTATTAAAAATCTTTTAGTTCATGTTTAATGGCACTTGCTGGGGAACCCCAACCCTTGTCAATTGTTACTAATCTGGTGATAACATCTACGTACTATAAAAGTTGTTCTAAGTACATACAATAACAATGTCAGGCCCTTAAACTAAATCAAACAAACAAACACCTTTTATATAAGAAAAAAAACTTCTCTGTTCCAATGGACAGGGCACCTAGAAGATGTGTAATTATTGGGTACATTTCATATGCACTTGGTGTCACGCTTTCCAGCAGGATTTGTACCTTGATCTGAGCTGATTGCCTGGAACATCTCCAGCTCACCAAAATATACACAGATTCCACATGTTTATCTGACAAATGTCACAAACCAATTTTTCTTACTCTAATTTGTATTGCATGGGGAGGCCTCTCAAGGTCTGTTCTCTTCGTGGGAGGCGGGTATGATAAGGTTGGCACCGGTCTGCCAGGACTGTTCTGTAGGCAAATCAAACAGCTCTAACAGAATTTAGCAGCAACAGCTGTAAAGCCTGGGACATACCAATTAGATCTTACCAAATCGATCCTTGCAGTCTTGGGGCCTATGTGAGGTCATACACCATCAATGCAAAAGCCATCAAGAGTGCCTTGGGTCTTACCGATTCACGTTCCCTTATCCGTCCACATTCTGTTAGAATCTGGTTCTCACGCCTTCCGCTCCCAGTTGGACTCTTCCTGTGGAGAACAAACTTTTTCATTGTATAAACATTAATTGATCTTAATCAAATAATTAATTTGAAGAAAAACATTAACAAATAACATCTTTACATCAAACGTTCACATTGAGCAATAACTAGAAATTATACATGCAAACTCATTTTTCTTCTTTATATATATATATATATATATACACATACACACACACACACACAAACACTGCACAGAATTTTCCTTTCACAATAACAACGACAAAAAACAAATAACTAAAAATGTTTTCAAATGGGAATATTCCACTTCTGTACCTTTTATCTGACGCATGACTCTAATAGTCCAATGCTAAGGCTGATCCAGAACTTTACATAAAACTTAACTTCAGTATTTAATATTCCCACAACACTTCTTAAATACAATTATTAAACAAACTAACTTTGGAATAACATCTGGAGAACTGCTGATATCGTATTGTACAAACATCAGGTCAATACTTGGGATAAACCACTATTCCCCTGTCACTTACACACAACGTCTGCAGTGGGGAAAATACAGGCCGGGCTTCAAGCCCCCCCTGAGAACAGGTCTACACACACGAGCACCGCGTCATACACTTCTACCTCGGGTAGTTGTATGTTCTGCAGTCGCTGGGACTGTTAATCTGGCCGGGCTGCACTTTTCACAGGTACCTTTGCTGTTTTACCTATGTCATGCCATGTGCACATCATGCAGGCTGCTACAAACCTAGTGCTTGCATTATTGTATCCAGGGACAAGCCAATTTACTGACACCTGGCTGACTATACCCTTGTTGTCAGTTCTGTTTTCTCTTGCTCTCTCAATTGGCTTACCCAATGATCCAATAAAGTTCCTACTACCAATGGGCCCATAATTGTGGGCGATGCCAAAAGCGTACCTAGAGTCAGTGTATATGTCGGCCGTCTTACCTTCTGCCAGGTTACAAGCCTCAGCGAGCACCTCCAACTCCGCTCCTTGAGATGAACAAGAAGGTGAGAGTGGTTTCTGGGTAATTTACCTTGTGCCTCGTATCCTGTTCTACACATGCTGTATATGATAAAGTATGTCTACATTACAAATTTACATTGGAAACCCATGTCACATATAGAGAGAACATTTCAAAAGGGTGGAGTTTCATTATTCCACATTTATCTGATGATCCAGAACACTTGTAAATCCCACCCACCAGGTCCTGTAAATACCTGATTAATACAAAAACAAACAAATTATGTTACTGAAATCTGGCATAAAATAAACAATATTCAAACAATTTTTTTGTTTTGCCTTCTCCCCATCTAAATCTGTAAAGACTCATCTGTGAGTGACGTCACCTCGGCCTCCTGTGTAAATTGGCTGGAGGGGGGATCTGGAACCATCTACACAGAAAAACCTCAAAATATAAGTTACTGTCATACACATTTAATCTGGGTTACTCCTTGAAACTCATACACATTTTGTAGATCTCCTAGAACCAAATTCATTAATTCAAAACAAAATAAAACACAAAACAAAACTACCTGATCAGTCCCTTCAACATTGGGAAATCTTCAACCCTTTCTCAGCCACTGGGATAGGGCAGTGCTTGGCATAGCTCCCTCTGGCTGTGAAGGGGTTATAAAATTGCCTGTAAAAAAAAGGAGAACAAAAAAAACAAAAACTACCAATCAGTCCCTTCAACATTCCCTCCTATTTGGACTCTGCGAAAATAATGTAGCAGGGTTCAAAACTACATATCAACATAATGAAATTAGACACTCTATCTGGGGGGAGGGGGGGGGGGCACTAGTTTAACCCCCTGTAATACACAACAGCCTGGAACAAAAAAGATTACTTTCTCCTGACAAAAATACATTTTATCTTTAAAATGACCTGCAACCATTTACCTGTAAAACATCTCACATTTTTAAAAAATAACATTTAGGCAGCCCCATAGCACGCGCCTCATGTGTGAAAACAACAACAACAAAAAACAAGACAAATGTAATTAGTTATTCAATAACACAGAAAATAATATATCTGGTAATATTAATTACTGCAAACCAATAAGCTGTACATAAGAATAGGGAACAGAGGGGGCACATACATTTTCAAGACCCCGTGTCTCACAATATCTGTAGTTTAATACATTTGAATTAACATTAAAACATTCCAACATTAAATCTTATCACATTATAACACATTAATCTGCAGTATAACTTTTATCTTTTTACAAACAGATCCAGCCGGCTGTAATATTTTTCTCGCTTGGTGTAGTTACAGACGACTGCGCTGCGCGAAAATAAAACACGTTCCATAAAAAAATGAAAAAAAAAGTAGAACTGATTTTAACCCCATACACAAAACACTAACATTTTTAGACATTACTGCTGTTAAAAATAGGAAACATACAATATAGTTCTGCTTTTATTGTGGCCATTAGTTTCAAACTTCAGACATGTTACATTACACACATCACACAGATGTCTCATCACATCACACATGTTACATTGCACACATCACACAGATGTCTCATCACATCACACATGTTCACATTACACTCCCCCCGTTCTGACCCACGTTAGTCACTGCAATGTACCGGGCTGCTCCGTTTTCTTCACTCTTCCAATGAAAATTTACACCTGTATTTAAATTGTTCTTTCTCACATCATCTTACTTGTAACCACCTGTAATCACCTGCTTTGTCCTTTTAACTTATGCCTTGTCCTTGCCACTCCACTCCCTTTCTCAACTTTCCACAAACCATTGTCTTTATCACATGCAAACATCCTTCTTACGGCTGCCAGCCTATTCAACAATTTTTTTTTTTTTTTTCAGTGTGTTATTTTGCCTTCACATACTTTATAATTAAAGCCCCAGCTCCTTTTGCTCATTCTAATGTTGGCCGGGACCAGTTCCCCAAAGCATCTTTGTCCAACTTCCTCCTGACCCCATGGTCGGAGAGCAGTAGGGTGATTTCCGGTAAATCCCCCACCTCCAGGCAAACAGGCCACGTTTGCCGACAGATATCTCAGACCAGTCTATCTCGTAGACTGTCTTACCAATACGATATCAAAAGTCGTTCCTCCAGACATTCTAGCAGCAGGATCCTCTGATCCCTCACTGTATTGAACATCAAGAACAGACAAAATGCTGCCAATCAACAATTACAAGAGCAAATTCTTCAACACAATCGACATTCATGAACCTCCATTGATTCAAGCAGGAGTTGGTCACTTCACTTATGCAGAACACTTGCTGCCGGGGGGTGTCTTTCAGTTCATAGAGCCCATGATGTAACATATATCCCAAACTCTTTCCTCTAGCACTTTGCAATGGTTTCACATGCAAATTATATTTGGTAACATATATATATTATCCTCCCCGCTCAGCCGTTCACTCTGTGGGTTGTAGTTTAGGGGGCTGTTATCTATGTTGGTGATAATTTCTTTACGGGCTATGGGTCTGAGCCAATACCAATGTTCTTCACTGTAATTACTACTACAACACAGGTGGCACCTGGGATAAGTGTCAGGGTCATTCAATGAATACAGGATGTTATATTACAACGGTATTCAATCCAGCGGTCTGATGTTATACTACTACAGACTTAATTACTTGGATGTTATTTTACATCGAAGTGTATATGCCGGATTATCATGTGCTAGAAATCAGTCTGTACTGATTCCCACCTTATGCCAGTCTGGCAATGCATACAACTGGTTTATGGACCCTTACACACAATATCACTGTTTGGCAATGAGCCAGGAAAATATAAATGATTTTCTAATACAGTATTCAAAGTTTTCCCTGTTGCACTGGGTAATGGTATTTAGTGCAAATTCAATATAGACACAATTGCTTCTCCTTGCACTGGATTCTACATTATCAGGACTTAACCATTGAAGCCCCTGTGGTACTACAGGATATTACTCACAACTATCTCACCTACAAACAGTCAGTACCTCCCAACTATAATCCCAGACAAACGGGTAACAGAACAACTATTAATCCTCAACAATTTTACACAACTAAATAACAAATAACGCTACAACAAAGCAGCAAGCAGAAGTTTTGTTTTTTCCTCACAGTCCAAAACAACTCTTTGCATTTCAAATACTTCACATGTGAGTTACGACTTCTCTCTGCCATGCGCTACGTCACTGCATTCCAAAGGCTTCTCACAATTTTTCCTGGTTAACTATGTATTTGCTGGCAAAAATTCTCTCATGTCTTTCATATCAACAGTTTAAGATCACGTACACACCTGCAATCCTTCATCACACAAAAAGCTTCAACATACCTTTTTGGATCCATCTTGCAACCCACTGACTAAGGAGTCTCGTCCATAGAAGTGACGTTCTGACAGCTGGATTCCAAGGCTTACGCAATACATGTGTGAATGGTGTAAGAATAAGCTCCTTACCTACCGCGGTTTTTTGTAATTCACAGATGCAAAGCCAGACCTCTCCAGTGACAGCTTATCAGACGTGCAATCTTCCTGGGTTTTATCGGCACCATTACTGTCGTGGAAATCCATCGCTCAAAATATATTAGACTGAAATTTATACGAGTCCCAACAGACTCTCAAGGCCAGACTCCATTAGTCAGAATCCTAATTAGGATATTTCACCGATATATATCGAGAGACGAGAAGAAAACACACAGACACGCTGAAATGTTCAAAATTCTCATCTGAAGGATTTATTACCAAACTCAAACTGTTAAACTGAAATTCAGAAGGGGTGTCGGCTTGAGGTTAACCAATCAGAGACAATGTAACAGTATTTGTTATTCAGTAAAAAGCATACAATAAAATACATCCCAGATACATCATTATAATTCTTCACACATTATGTTTACAAGTGTCTTATCTCTCTTTTGGACAGAATGTCCTCGTGGAGATGGGGGAGACCTTCCCTCACGCATACTTGCCATCCCCCCATCTCACTCCCTATCCAACTTCACATGGGAACCAAGGTCAAAGATAAAACATACGAAATCAACATTACTTGTATTAAAGGAACAATGACTTTCCTATTCACTACAAAAGAACCAAGATGGGAACTCCAGACAAGATGGCTGCTGCACGAAACTAAATCATTTAAACATTATCATCACTTTCACATATTACATATCTTAGTAATTCGGCATCCTGCTTGATAATTCACAATGTAATTTCATACAGAGAATATAAGCAAATAAATCATCCTTCACAGCCTCAATAATAACACTTTATGTCCAAATGTGGTATTTGAGCTTAGGATCTGTTTACATTTGCGTGGTATCTTCTATTCATAACAGAATAACGCTGTGCCAGATCCTTAGGCTATGTTCACGCTGCCATTCGAGGTTCTTTTCTGAGCCTGTTGGCAGTGTCTTTAAAACAACGAAAGCCTAATGCACCTCATTGTAAGTCAATGGGGTCCGTCGGCGATTGTTAAGATTTGTGGTTATAAATGGAAGCCCCAACACAGATGTGGGAAGATAGGGAGGGACCTCTGCTTTTTGTTCTCAATATTCTATATTTTTTTCTTTCTTCCAGCTGCGTTGCAGGTCGCTGAGGCTGTTGCTCTTGTAGAGAGCATTCCAAACTGGACGGTTCAGGATAAGTTAATCATGTCTACAAAAACACCTGATAATAAATTCATTTTTGGCAAAGGAAATTTTCAGATTCTTACAGGTACTGTCTAAAATAGTGTATTCTATACCGTTACTTTTATTTCATCATATTTTGGTTTGCACTAAGTGGGAGAGAGTTCGCAACTTTTTACCAACTACATATAAAAATGGCACCTTGAGCGTCTGCAAAAATATGTGATGTTACAAGGTTCCCATTCAATTAAGTTGAGCAACTGGAAATGTGTGCGAGTTTAGCAACCAACCTACAACAGTGATTACATTTCTTAAGTTGTCATGTAGTGGGGGGCTTAAAGAGGCTCTGTCACCACATTATAAGTGTCCTACATAAGGAGATCGGCGCTATAATGTAGGTGACAGTAATGCTTTTTATTTAAAAAAAACTATCTATTTTTACTACTTAGCGATTTTAGATTTATGCTAATGAGTTGCTTAATGCCCAAGTCGGCGTATTCTTACTTTAGACCTAGTGGGCGTTGTACAGAGGAGTGTATGACGCTGACCAATCAGCCTCATGCACTCCTCTCCATTCATTTACTCAGCGCATAGGTATCCTGCTAGATCCTTATGTGCTGTCTTATACTAACACATTAACAATACTGAAGTGTTTAGACAGTGAATAGACATTCCACGGGATGTCTATTCACAATCTCTGCACTTCATTACTCTGTCTGTGGTAGTTACAGCAGAGGAAGCGTGATCTCGCGAGAGCTCGCTGTAAATGACAGGTTACAACGAGATCACGCTTCCTCTGCTGTAACTACCATAGAAACAGTAACGAAGTGCAGAGATTGTGAATAGACATCCCGTGGAATGTCTATTCACTGTCTAAACACTTCAGTATTGTTAATGTGTTAGTATAAGACAGCACAGAAGGATCTAGCAGGATACCTATGCGCTGAGTAAATGAATGGAGAGGAGTGCATGACGCCGATTGGTCAGCGTCATACACTCCTCTGTACAACGCCCACTTGGTCTAAAGTAAAAACACGCCCACTTGGGCATTAAGCAACTCATTAGCATAAATCTAAAATCGCTAATAAAGTGGTAAAAATAGATCTTTTTTTAAATAAAAAGCACTCCTGTCACCTACATTATAGCGCCGATCTCCTTATGTAGGACATAGGGCACTTATAATGTGGTGACAGAGCCTCTTTAAAGGGTAATTCCAGTCTTATACTTTTCTGGTATATCCACATGTCATTACGAAATGTTGTCTATTATATATTTATTACATTTGCTATCTCTTACAGAAATCATTAAAGGTCTTCCGCAGCTCACAGCCGTTTTCTTGAACGTTGAAAGACTTTCTTCATCGAGTGAGGTAATATCGAACTGTAAGATCACTACCAAGCTGATTGTACGCAGCAAAATGTCTCTCTGAGACCAATAATCAGGGAGGCATCTCCGTTCTTAACCCCATCCACTGGCACAATAAAGATCATATGTATTCTCTGCTTTAACCCCTTAATTACCAGGCCATTTTGCGCGTTAATGACCAAGGATTATTTTTTGTTTTCTCACGGTCATATTCCAAGAGTTGTAACTTTTTTTTTATTCCGTCGACCTAGCCGTATAAGGGCTTTTTTCTTTGCGGGACGAGTTGTATTTTGTAATTATACCATTTATATGCTTATATATCGATTAACTTTATTTTAGGAGAGAATTGAATATAAGCAGCTATTCCAGCATTGATTTGCACATTCTAAATTTACGCCGTTTACTATGCAGCGTAAATAACATGTTAACTTTATTGTATGGGTCGGCACAATTAAGGGGATATCAAATATGTAAAGGTTTTATGTTTTCCTACGTTTGCACAACAAAAACCCTTTTAGAAAAAAATTACTTGTTTTTGTATCGCCGCATTCCAAGAGCCGTTTTGTTTTTTTTCCATCAATGTGGCCGTATGTGGGCTTAATTTTTGCGGGCTAATGTGTAGTTTTCATTAGTACTATTTTGGGGTACATAGAACTTATCGGTTAACTTTTTTATTACATTTTTTATGGGAGAAAAGAGAGAATTTTGCCATTGTTTTTTTTGGATGCCGTTGATCCGGCCTTTTAATTAATGTGTTCATTTTATTGTTCAAGTTGTTACGATCGCGGGGATACCATATATGTGTATGTTATTTGTTTTGGCACTTTTACTAAATAAAACCACTTTTTGGGCAAAAAAAGTAGTTTTATTTGATTTTGACTGTAAATTTATTTTATTTTTCACAAACTTTATTTAACTGCTTTTACATTTTTTTTTTTTTTTTTAACTCCCACCAGGGGACTTCACTATGCGATCTGCTGATCGCATATATAATGCTTTGGTATACTTAGTATACCAAAGCATTATTGCCTGTCAGTGTAAAACTGACAGGCAATCTATTAGGTCATGCCTCAGGCATCGCCTAACAGGCATTTGCTGAAGGCAGACCTGGGGGTCTTTGTTAGGCCCCCGGCTGCCATGGAAACCCGACGGCACCCCGCGATTTCTTTGCGGGAGCGCCGATGGGGTGACCGAGGGAGCTCCCTCCCTCTGTCAAACACATTAGATGTCGCTATTGACAGCGGCATTTAATGGGTTAAACTGCCGGAATCGGAGTGCGCTTCGATTCCGGCAGTTGCAGCAGTAGCCAGGCTGTGTATAACAGCCGTGCTCCTTTCGCTGATCGCGTGTGTATACTGTCAGTACCCACGCGATCACAGGACGGATATATTCGTCCTCCTGCGCGAACTAGCAGCTGCAGAGGACGGATATATCCGTCCTTCGGCGTTAACAGGTTAAGAAAAGGGAAAGATTGTTTAACCCCCCTTCTCACAGTCGGGTACATGTCCGTTGCGGGAAGGTTCCACTTCAGACAACATCTTAACGTACATGTTTGGAATGATGAATGTATGGATCACCTGCTGAAGGATAGCAATAATTGACAGCCGCACTCGAGAACGAACGGCCTGCAATGGAGAAAACTCAAATCCCAGCCATTTAACCTTTCAGCACTGCAATCCGCATTGATCGCTGTGTAGAAAAGGGAGGGGTCTTGTAAAGCTGCGGCTCACGGTTTTATATTGGCAGTCTGAGGCCTAACAAAGAAGCTGTCCAGAATAAGGCCTCATGCACACGTCCATGAAGTATTTACGTTCAGTGAATAATTTGCGGGCGGGCCACGAACTGTCACCTGCATTTGCTCACATTATAAAGTGTAGGAGCACGGTCCGTAAATGCAAAAAATAGGACATGTACTATTTTTTGTGGGTCATTTCTACGGCCCAGACGCTTACCCGTAAATCTGTCGGTGTTCGTGGCCCACAGAAATGAATGAATCAGTACGGAATTATTATTAATTATTAAACCGTAAAATACTTCTACAAATTGGCTATCCTCGTAAAGTTATTTTGTCAACTGAGGTAAATTCTAAATGACTTAAAAAAACAAAACTGACTAAATAGCTTTTTTTTTTTCCCTCATGCATTCCACGGATATAAAAAAATTATCTTAATTAAACATTAATGTATACATTACGTACACCAAAATAATGTCTAAAAAAAACTACACCTCATCTTGCACCATACACAGACATAAAAATATTGCTCAAGGGATGCAGTGGGGCAAAAACAAAAAATTCCAATGGTCCTTAATGGGTTAAAGAGGTTGTACAGTCTAGACAACCCCTTGCACAGAACAAGGTTTCTGTCTTTTTGCCAGGGAAACAGAGTTTTTTTATTTTTTTCTGAGAAGACCTTTTAAATTGTAAATACATTTTCTTTTTTTAATTATTTTTTTTATACCAATCTTTATTGTGACATTGTTTGCTTCTATTGTACAGAAGGAACTGGAAGCAGCCTGGGGAGTGAAAGTCTATGACAGATATAGTGTTGTCCTAAGTATTTTTCGATACAATGCACGCACAAAAGAAGCCAAATTACAGATTGCACTGGCTGAACTTCCACTGCTGAGGTATGGAGACGCCAAATGTAATGCCCTTTTAATGCTCTTGGTTTTTCTATTTTTCCTATTCTGCAGATGCGATTTAAAGGGAATGTGTCGCTAGAAATTGATTTATTTATTTTTTAGTTAAACAATTATTATTTGAGTGATTACACATTGTTTTAATTTTTTCACAAGTCAGGAAATATTATAAATTAGATTCTAATTTATAACATTTCCATGTGCTGGGCACTAGAGGGGGCAGTTCCCAAAATTGCAGCATGGTCAATGTGGTAAAGCAACCTCATTGTTTTATGCTCCAAATTTGGGATAGACACACTCCCTAGTGTCCTCACACAATCCCCCCTCCCTTATTCTGGCTAGTGCCAGGAGAAGGAGGGGTTTGAATCTTCAAACCTCCTACACTGTGTGCCGCCATTTACTGAGTGACTGCACAGTGTAGGAGGATTAGATACAGTGCTCAGCAGACAGTATAACACAAACCTAATACACACATCACATACACGAACATAACTTACCTGCTCCTGCCGCCTCCGCTCCTATTCCTTGCGCCTTCGCTTCCTTGAACATATGGCCGGAAGTCGTCATCTTGCTGTCCAGCCGCGTCTTCTGGTCCACATGAAAATGGCGCCAGATTTCGCTCTGCAAACGAGCTTTGTTTTGGTCTGTGTGCGAGCGGCGCAAGTGCCATTCCCACACAGACTGCGTCCGCTATAGAGAATGGAACGGCACCCGTTCGCATTCTCTATGGGGTTGTATGTGCCATATTCCATCTCTGTATGTGTCGTTAATCGACACATACAGAGATGGAGAAAAAAACCGGCAGCCCCCATAGAAAAGTAAGAGTAAGGAAAAAAAGTAGAACACAAATAAATAACATTTATTGTAATATAATACTAAAAGCAATCTGATAAAAAAAAAATTCATTACCCCTTCCCTATAAATTGTAATTGTTTGTGGTAGCCTTTATAAAAGAGAATGTACAATGTTATTTCCCCCATAAAATAAAAGCATCTGCCTATAAATACAAATCTATTTGTTATCCTCCTGTCTCAGGTTGTTAAAAAATTAGGGGAAAACCAAATGAGAACAAATCTGGTCATTTTATACGGGTTGTCGCACATGCTTTTGAAAGTCAAAGACCCTGAAGTAAAAATACTCGTTCTCTTTCCTTTGCAACATTTTGGTGGGTAATCAATTTGAGCTAAAGATTTATTTTAGTTCATGTTTGCTAGAACAAATGTTTTGAATCTCTGTTGATCAGTATTATGTCTTTGAGTGTTGCTTCTTTCGTGAAGAACTTCGTTCATTGGTCAATGCTTTCCATAGGTCTAGAGTTAAAAATGAAATGGCTCACTTGGACCAGCAGGGCGGTGGATCTCGATATATCATGGGATCAGGTAATGTGCATTCTCACACTCAAGGGAATGTGTACTCATAAACTAATCCATATATATTTGAATTTTAGAAATCATATATAATACGTTATGAGCATGTAACAATAGGTTTGTAATAAATAGCTTTTTTTTTTCTAGCTCTCCAAGAACTGTTAGGCTGTGTTCACACCTATACTGGTCATTTCATTGTTCTGCTCCGTCAGAGGAGCAGAACAAGGGAATAACCGAAAGCGCCAGGTCCAATGCACCACGGACACCACCGGCGGCTGACGGAACCCATTGACTTTATTTGTTTGCTATTGCTGCCCTATTATTTACGGCGGAGTCTGCAACGGAGGCCCCTAACAGCCTCTAACGGAGATGTGAACTGGCACACTGTTTTTAGCACAGTAGGTGGCGCTGTTTTCACACTCAAAAATAAAAATAAGATATGTAAAACTGGCTTTACAGATTATATAAATCTAGGCCAGCAATTTCAGTGGAACAGCCAACAATCTAATATTTATGGGGGAAGCTCAAGAGATATTTGGGGAAAGAAGGAATGGGCATGGTGGATAAACAACATATCTGATGCTTTGTTTCCCTACGTATTGGCTGTTTCTGCAGTCGTACGGGTGAGAGAACAGGGAACTTGGGAACCCAGTACTGGTTTTTTATGGGGATCCCGGTAATCTAACATTTATCACCTATCCTGCACACTACATCCTTAATCATACATTGATGCCATATTTTAGTTGTACTGGTAAATATGAGCCATTATAAAGATCAGTTGTGAATGGCTTCTTAATATTAAATGTATTTCTTTAGCTATTTTAAAAAAAAACTCTTCTATTGTTAAGGTGAAACCTTCATGGAGATACAGCAGAGGCTTTTAAAAGAAAGAGAACTAAAGATTAGAAAAGCTCTGGAAAAGTTGAAAAACAAAAGAAAATTGCTCAGGACCCAGCGTAACCGACGGGAGTTTCCAATTATCTCTGTAATGGGCTATACCAACTCCGGTCAGTTGTTCTGTCCTGTGCCCGCATTAGCCACTTGTTCGGTACTGATGAAGTATATATGTTTGATAATTTACTTTCAAACATGTCTGTATGTGAATAGAATATTCTGTCTGCAGGAAAAACAACATTGATAAAAGCGCTTACTGGAGATGAAAACTTGCAGCCACGTGACCAGCTTTTTGCCACACTTGATGTCACAGCACACGGCGGTCTACTTCCTTGTCATATGCCAGTGATTTATGTGGACACTATTGGATTTCTTTCTCAACTACCTCACAATTTGATAGAGTCTTTTTCTGCAACTCTGGAGGATGTTGTCCACTCGGTAAGTCTTATACACCTAGACCAGTATTCCCCAAACAGAGAGTAGCTTTACAGCTCGCTCGTGGAATGTTATAGTATTACTATAACTTGGTTAGTCAGTTAAAGGCGTTGTCTAGTTTAGCAAATACAGTATATTTTCAAATACTGTAGTAAAGAATTGAGTTAATTGATTAGGGTCTCATGATGAGAGTGCTACAAAGTCTCCTTCCCTGAAAGACCTGGCACATCCATGTACTACACGGACAGCCTATGGTTTTCAATGGGAACTATGTAATGCTTCATTTTCCTACAGTGGCGCTGCAGGAGAATCGAACACTTGTTACTGAATTCTCAGATAACTTACTGGGGTGTCTGAGAAGCTGGACACCATGTGATTAGTTATTGTCAAGGGAGCCTTCCCCAAAAAAAGGGATTTCCAAAGTGGACAAACCGTATAACATTAGGGTAGGAGCCATATCACGGTTATATTTTTAATAGGCTTTACAAAGTTGAACCTCTTCAGGACACAGCCGGTTTTTTTCAAATCTGACGTGTTACTTTATGTGCTAATAACTTTGGAATGCTTTTACCTATCCAAGCGATTCTGATATTGTTTTCTCGTGACATATTGTACTTTACGGTAGTGAAAAAATTTGGTCGCTAAATTCAGTATTTACTTCTGAAAAACCCCAACATTTAGAGAAAATTTGCAAAAATTAGCATTTTTCTAAATTTAAACATATCTGCTTGTAAAACAGATAGTAATAGCACACAAAAAATAGTTACTGGTTAACGTTTCCCATATGTCTACTTTATGTTTGCTTTTTTTTTAGAACGTCTTTTTATTTTCTAGGACGTTACAAGGCTTAGAACTTTAGCAGCAATTTCTCATATTTTAAAGAAAATTTCAAAAGGCTATTTTTTCAGTTCAGTTCTGAAGTGGCTTTGATGGCTGTATATATTAGAAAGTCCCCATAAATCACACCATTTTGAAAACTGCACCCCTTAAAGTATTCGACTCCGCATTCATAATGTGTTTTAAGCCTTTTAGGGGTTTCACAGGAATTAAAGCAATGTAGAGGGGAAATACACAAACTTTATTTTATTTTTTTGGTTGCCAAAATTCATTTGTAATACATTTTTTTTTTGTACCACAGAAGATTTTACCCAAGAAATACAACTCAATGTTTTATTGCCCAGGTTCTGCAGTTTTTAAATATATCCCACATGTGGCCATAGTGTGCTAATGGACTGAAACACCGACCTCAGAAGCAAAGAAGAACCTAGTGGATTTTGGGGCCTCCTTTTTTTTAGAATATATTTTAGACACCATGTCAGATTTGAAGAGGTCTTGTGGTGCTAAAACAGTGGAAACACCCCAAAAGTTACCCCATTTTGGAAAATACAGGAATTTAGGGGTATAGTTAGCATTTTGATCATGCAGGTCTCTCGCTAAATATATTGGAATTAGTCTGTAGAAATGAAAATCTCCTTTTTTTTTCTGAAAAAACATAGAAATTTTTAATATTTACAAGGAATAAAGAAGAAAATGCACCCCAACATTTGTAAAGCAATGTCTCCAGATTACAGCAATACACCATATGTGGTAATAAACTGCTGTTTGGACCCAAGACAGGGTTCAGAAGGGAAGGAACGCCATTTGGAATTTGGATCACAGATTTTGCTGGAATGGTTTTCGGTGCCGTGTCGCGTTTGCAACGCCTTGGAGGGACCAAAACCATGGAAACCCCCCAAAAGTGACCCCATTTTGGAAACACCCCTCAAGAAATTTTTCTAGGGGTATAGTGAGCATTTAGACCCCACAGGTCTTTTGCAGAATTTATTAGAATTCGGCCATGAAAATTAATATCACATTTTTTTTCCACTAAAATGTAGAATATTCTCATTTTCACAAGGGATAAAGGAGAAAAAACACCCCAACATTTGTAGAGATGAATTAACCCTTTCAGGACTGATCAATTTTTTTTGCCTTCTTATTTTTGTTTTTCACTCTCCGAATTCCAAGAGCCATTTCTTTTTCCTTTTTCAGTTCAGTGGTGTAAGGGCTTATGTTTTCTGGGACGAGTTGTAGTTTCTATTGACACCATTTAAAGTACCAAAAAATGTACCGGGGAACCGAAAAAAAAAATCTTTGCGAGCTGAAATTGGAAAAAAATTAGATTCCTCTGTTTTTGGGCTTTCACTTTTACTAATGTATTGCAGTATATTGTTATTTTTAAAGGCTTCTATTACCGCACGATCGCTGTTCCTGTCCATTAGTCTCGGGTGTCAGCTGTAATACACAGCTGACACGCTCAGCATGTGAGCAGGCTCCGCATACATCAACCCCTGCACCATGATGTGCTATTAAGTCATAGTTCGCAAAAGGGTTAATGCACAGCGGATGGTGCAAACTGAAAACTGCAATTTTCCACTGATATGCCATTATGTTGTGCCCAGTTTGTGCCACTGAAGACAAATACCTCATAAAACGTTAAGTGGGTTCTCCCGGGTATGACTATGCCATATATGTGGACACAAACTGCTGTTTGGGAACGCTGCAGGGCTCCGAACGAAGGAGCGCAATTTTGCTTTTGGAGTGCAGATTTTGCTTGGTAGTAGTTGTTTGGGGGTTTTACTGGTATTTCAGTTTATAATGTGAGGGCAAATGTAGGCTGTACGGAGTACATCAGGGCATAATAAGAGAGTATAATAATGCGGTAAATAAATCATTCCTAGATATGTGGCCAGTGAGGCACTGATAAATGGCGCCCGATCTTATCCGCTTTTGGAATGCTCTGCACAATTTCTGTCGCCATAATCTTTCATTGGTGCCATTTTGGGGTACGTGGGGTTTATATTTATATTTTTTTAACGCTTTTTATTCAATTTTTTTGCAAGCCAGGTGACCAAGAACCTGCAATTCCGACAATGTTTTTTAGTTTCTTTTTTTTACAATGTTCACCGTGCGCTATAAATTAAAATTTTACTTTATTCTGCGGGTCGGTACAATTATGGCGATACCAAATGTATAGTTTTTTTTCATGTTTTGCAGCGTTTGCACAATAACATCACTTTTTTAATAAAATTATTAATGCCATTATAAAAAAACAAGAATTCCTTTTTTTTATTTCTACACTTCTTTTTTTATTAACTTTTTTTTTTGTCCCACTAGGGGACTTCAGGACTTGCAGCTTTGATCGCTGCTAGAATACATTACACTACCTAGGTAATGTAATCTATTCTGTCATTGTGACGTGACAGTCACTCTGAGAGGAAGCCTATGAGCATCAGCCTTCGGCTGCTCCTCCTAAGCTTCCGTACATGGCAACCCAGAGGCTTATGTCCGCAACTGTACGTCCTGGTGCGGGAAGCAACCCCTCTCTAGGACGTACAGTTGCGGCGTAGCGCGGTAAGAGGTTAATATTCAGTGAGGCTCTACACCACGTGTTGTATTTGTATGGCCGTGTGCATTTAGTTGGCTGCAATCGCACATCGTCCAATCTGATCTCCAACTGCTCTAGTGCTGAACGTGACTGCATAGCGTATTACACTAGTTACTGGACTATTGGCGCAAAGATTTCTGTATCACGTTAGATCTTCGAAAATGTTGATTTGTGTTCCCATAGACGTGGATGGGGCCGCAAATTAATGTAGAGATTGGCGGGAATATCTGGTCACTAATTCGGTCATGACCACTTCTGGAATATAAAAAGTTTTACAGAACCAGAGGTACCTTGTATTTCAGAAATGCAGATAGATGCTTGTTATATAATAAAATAAATAATCTAACAAGGGTGTTTAACCTCTTAACGCCAAAGGACGGATATATCCGTCATCTGCAGCTTCTAGTTCGTGCAGGAGGATGGATATATCCGTCCTCTGATCGCATAAGCCCTGCGATCAGCGGCAGGAGCACGGCTGTTATACACAGCCTGGCTCCTGCTGCAACTGCCAGAATCGAAGCGCGCTCCGATTCCGGCAGTTTAACCCATTAAATGCCGCTGTCAATAGCGACAGCGACATCTAATGTGTTTGACAGAAGGCGGGAGCTCCCTCTGTCACCCAATCGTCGTCCCCGCAAAGAAATTGCGGGGCGCCGTCGGGCTTCCATGGCAGCCGGGGGCCTAACATGGGCCCCCAGGTCTGCTTTCAGCAAATTCCTGTTAGGCCATGCCGGAGGCTTGGCCTAATAGATTGCCTGTCAGTTTTAAAGAAAAAAATAAATAAATGGGTTAAAATCAAATAAAACTAAAAGTGGTTTTATTTAGTAAAAGTGTCAAAACAAATAACACCTACACATATATGGTATCCCTGCGATCGTAGTGACTTGAACAATAAAATGAACACATTAAAACGCCGGATGAACGGCGTCCAAAAAAACAGCAAAAATCAGCGGCAAAATTCTCTTTTCTCCCATTCCCCCCATAAAAAAATTAAATAAAAGTTAATCTATATGACCTATGTACCCCAAAATAGTACTAATGAAAACTACACCTTGGCCCACATACAGCCACATTGACGGAAAAATAAAAAAATTACGGCTCTTGGAATGCGGCGATGCGAAAACAAGTAATTTTTTTCTAAAAGGGTTTTTATTGTGCAAACGTAGGAAAACCTATACATATTTGATATCCCCGTAATCGTGTCAACAAATTGAATAAAGTTAACATGTTATTTACGCTGCATAGTAAACGGTGTAAATGTATAACGTGAAAATCGATGAGCATATAAATGGTACAATTACAAAATACAACTCGTCCCGCAAAAAACAAGCCTTTATACGGCTATGTCGACAGAATAAAAAAAAAGTTACGACTCTTGGAATGCGACCGTGAAAAAACGAAAAATAATCCTTGGTCAATAACGCGCAAAATGGCCTGGTGATTAAGGGGTAAACAAGACTTTTAAATGCAATTAAAGGGGTTGTCCAGAGAAACCAAACTCCTGCTTAAATGGATATAAATGTACTTCTCAGTAGTGATGAATTTCAACTTTTATCCAGAATCGCCAAACTAAACCCTGGTTGCAGAAGCTCAGTAGTTGAAACCTACCTGATGACGCACTGATACAGCAACTCAACCTCTGCCAGCTTTCTATTTCTGTTGGTGTCGGCGCTTCATCAAACTTGATCTAAAGGGACTGGCTGGGGGAAGGAGCTGTCAAAGTGCTAGCCCCTTTAGGTCTCATGATTAATTCCTGGCGCTTTCTACAAGAAAGACGTTTAGCGCATGTGCAGTATATCAGTGCATACATGAATCAAGAGCTTGTCTCTTGCACTGACAGCGCATGCTCCATACCTCCCAGCCAATGAAATCTTTTTATTATAGCGAGCATGGCTTCCAATTAACAATAGTAATCGTATCCGAGACATTTTGGCTGTGCTGGCCCGGTAGAAAATGCAGAAATATAATATTTTATTTGGGGGGGGGGGAGTCTTATTTGGGAGGACGTACAGAGCTGAGATGGGGGCGCGGACCTATTTGTCATGTAGTGAAGGGGGCGGGGATTAGAAACTAGAGAGAGGCATGACGGAATATGTAGTTCCGAAGTGCCTAAGACCTACCTTCAAATATGAAGTGAAGGAGTGTTTAAGCCGCGATATCTAGGTAAGTTACTGGTACTACAACGACTTTATTAGACAGATAAGGAGGTATTAACACTAGAGAAGCACGTCAGATGTGTTTGGGGATTTATTTCTTTTGGTGGCCATCAGACAACCCCTTTAATTACCATGTTAACTTCCTCATCTAGAAACGAAGAACTTGTTCTGTATTTAACACATGTTGTCTTTTCACTCATCAGGATTTGTTAATTCATATAAGAGATATTAGTCACCCAGAAACTGACAATCAGAAGAAAAGTGTGCTTGCTGTTCTCCAGAACTTGAATGTTCCGCAGAAGCTCCTTGATACCATGATAGAGGTGCATAACAAAATTGATTTAATTGAAATGTAAGTGCACTAAATGTAAAGTTGGCCACATAAAATCATGAAATCAAAAATATTGTCCAATTTTTTTCTTTATATGTTGTGTACACTAAAGGAACAAACATGAAGCATTAGGCTCTGTTCACATTGGTTTTTTTTTCAGTTTCATCAGGGATTCCAGTTTTTTTATGACCAGTAAAGTGCAGTCTGCAGCGCTATTCTTGCCATAATCTAACAAACCCTGATTGACCTCATTAGAAGTCTATTTGGATTGGTCAGGATTCGTTAAGATCCTTTTGAAACACACCCGTCCTACTGGTCATGGCTCCATTTAAATCTGCCTGTGTTACGTGCAGATTTTACCCCTTTTACATTGAAAAGGGCGAAATCTTCAGTGAATATCAAAAACCGAATGAGCATGCTGTGGATTTGAAAATAGGTTATTGGATAACTTTGGATAAGTTTTTTTTTTTTTTTTTTTTTGTTAATCGCATCCACTTGCATGCAACAATCTTCCTCTGCGAAATTTTCCAGATGCAAAATCTGCAACAAATTCACTACACGTGCAGGGGTCCTAAAGGAAGACATATATTTTTTTTGTATTATAGTAAATATATATTTTTTCCCTATTATTATCTTAGTTTTTCGGCTAAAAATACATACATAAAAATTGCACTGTGTGAACCTAGCGTAAATCATAAGGATGCTTCCATTGGAAATTGTTGTGTAACTTTCGCATTGTACAACGTCAATATCTTTCCTGCATTATTAAAATTATTCTATGATGTTTATTTAGCTAGGGTTTTCCATTACTTACTGATTGGTGGGGGCTGACCGATTCTGTGATTCAAGAAGCGGCACGCAATATTTCACTGCTTTGTTCATTGTTCACGGAATAATTTTGCAGACGTTGCAGCTACTTTAATCTCCGGATCAGTTGGGTTCTGACTGCTAGGACCCACACAGATCAGAAAGTGATGGTATATCCTAGCGATATTCCATAACTTTTTGTGATGGGATTAACCCTTTTTATGCAGCATCACACAGGTGGTGCACTAACAGGATCTTAACATTGCTCCAACTTAGGGGAAACAATTGAAACCCATTCCTGCCCTTATTCTCTGCCTCCTCCCGATTCCAGCACTGTAAATAAAATATATACTGTCCCGCTACGGCTCTGCTATTTTTGGCGCCTAATATGCCGATTTTGAGTAAAGGGAAAAGAGAGGCGGAGACCTCATCTCTCCTCAGTAGGAGTTGCCTCGTGCGTCGCTGTGACTCTGTCCAATCAGAGCGGACAGCCTCACAGTGATGCAGAAGACCGGCTGATTTTGGGCGATTTACTGCAGGTTTTTGCATCACTGTGCGCCTGTCCATTCTGATTGGACAGAGTCAGAGCGATGCACGAGGCAACTCCTACTGAGGAGAGATGAGGTCTCTTCCTCTTTGTACCTTTACTTACAATTTAGCATATTAGGTGCCAAAATGAGTAAGGGCTGTAGCGGGACAAAACATATTCCGGCACTAGAATCGGGAGGACGCTGGGAGTATGTGGTTTAAAAAAACAAACAAAAAACATAAGTCCTCTTTACGTGTACGATTTGCATTTTACTGTAATTTTATTTAAAAAAATTTAATGTTTGTATAATAACTTTTTTATTTCATTTGTGTGTGTTAGATATGACTCTGGTGATACAGCTGTGCCTGTGTCTGCGCTTTTGTGTTATGGCGTGGACACGCTGAGAGAATGCATTGAAATCGCAGTGCTGAAAAATACAGAGAGACTTATTATGACAATTAGAGTAAACCTGGAAAGTCCTCAATTAAGGTATGTTCTACAATCTCATGACAATGCAGCCTCTGCGCGCTGCCATACAAGCTCCGTCTGCCAAGATACTATGTACATACGTGGTCCGATCGCAACGATTATTTTTCTGTCTGATTCATATAGAATCTGACAGAAAAAAAACCTGTCTGAAATCTGAGTCATGCAGAGGTACATTAGAAAGCGTCATCCAAGATGGCGCCATAATACGCTGTGTGAACGAGCTTTAGCTCAAATCGCTCACTTGGAAGGTTGTGTTCACACATGCCATTTTTGCCATGTTTTCTTGTATAAAGAAATTACAGGAAAACCCAAGGGCCCAGACTACGTGCCTCATGATTATTATTTGTGGTACCTTGCATGCAAAATTAAGGAGGTATTCTCCCCTAGAAACATTGCTTCTAAGTGAGAATATGATGCCTCATAAAGAAACCATACAGCACATGTGTTGCCCTGGCTCTGAAATATGGAATAGTTGGGACTCTGCTTCCATACAGGCTCTGTGTACATGGCTTTGTTGTGGGCATGAGACCCTAAAGTGAGCAATTCAGGTAATAGTTATTAGAGAGCTGCTGGTCATGTTGTGGTTCCCTAATATGGAAGTGTATTATTTATAAACATATTCATACATACAGCATGTCTTTAGTTATGGCAGGGACTTTATGTGTTACACATGAATAGTAATGTGCATTGAGAGAAACCTACAATCCCTCTTGAGGTTTGGTTCAATATATCCTTGGAGAATGTAAAACAGGATTTGGAATTGGTTATCACATGCATTTGTCAGACAGACTTGTGCCTAATGTACAGCCTTAAAAGCGGGGAGGAGGCATGATGGGAACGTTAGTTTCGCCTCCAATTTAAATCAATAGATATCAGTACCTGCATTGGACAAAACTACGTAAAAAAGGTAGACATGGGATTTTAACAAATATAGACATTTTATACCTTGCGACTCCTATCCTGAAAAGTTTTTTCAATCTTTAGGCTATGTTCACACAGACTATTTTGCCAAGTTTTTTGACGCGGAAACCGCGTCGCAAAACTGGGCAAAAACGGCCCGAAAATGCCTCCCATTGATTTCAATGGGAGGCGTCGGCGTCTTTTTCCCGCGAGCAGTAAAACTGCCTCGCGGGAAAAAGAAGTGACATTCCCTATCTTCGGGCGCTTCCACCTCTGACCTCCCATTGACTTCAATGGGAGGCAGAGAAAGCGTATTTCGCGTTGTTTTATGCCCGCGGCGCTCAATGGCCGCGGGCGAAAAACTCCGCGAATCGGCGTGCAGGGAGAGGAAAATCTGCCTCAAACTTCCAAACGGAATTTTGAGGCAGATATTCCTCCTGCAAAATACTCCGTGTGAACATAGCCTTAAAAATATGCTTTTATATTCATTCTCACGGTGACTTTTCTAGAATAATTATCACATTAACCTCTCCTGAATATGTTTGACAGCTGGCTGTACAAGAAAGCATCCGTACAAGAAGTGAAGGTTTTACCTGAAGAAGGATCCGCTGATGTGCTAGTTTTTATAACCAATGCTGTATATGGAAAATACAAAAAGCTGTTTTGTAAATGAGCTTTCAGGGTAATTTTATACCAAGAAAGTTGACTCTTTTTATACCTTCCAAGAATCCAGAGAGAGAGCATCCTGCTATTTATTTGTAGGCTGCAGCAAATACAATTGGACTCTTATTGAACATACATGCCCAATACCCTTTGAAAGAAAGTCTTTACTGAAATAGTTCTAAATATGCCTTGCTACTATCACTACCTTAAATAAAATATTTTCATAGTAATGGAAGGTATCCAGTTTTGTTTGAGCTAGAGGCATGTGAAATAATGTGTATTTAGAATGTATATCAATTCTGTATTAGATGGTTGTAGCACTAGTGTGAAGCAGCAGATCTGCAAAGAACCAAAGAGTAAGTCCCCGTAAAAAACTACCGTAAAATTAATTTCCATGGCCGACTGACACCTTCCCGGGAGTGTGACTGTGCTGTAGAAACTGGCCGAAAAAAATAGGACATGTCCTATTTTTCTTATTTTACGGACCATTCTCCTATACTTTATAATGGGAGCACGGCCCGTAAAAACGTCCAGCCGTCCACTGCCGGCCGTGCCCGTAATTATGGGTCATACTTACGGGCACGGTCGTGTGCATGGAGCCTTAGGTCTCATACACACGACAGTATTTTCATCTATCCAGAAATACTATCAGTAACTACGGATCAGTAGGCATCCATTTCATCAATATATACGGAAGGGTGTCCGTATTCCATCCGTATATACGGATCCTTACAAAAAGAGGGAGGTTGCAGATGATGTCATCAACATGTTGCCTAGCAATGCTTCAGTAAATACGGACGGTATACGGATGCAAATCAGTAGCCGTCCGTATTTATGGAAGCTCCCATAGACTTCTTTGGGAGAGTCCGTGACATAATTACTGACCAGAATAGGACAGGTTCTATGATTTATTTTACCTATTCACCTATGACAGCACCCCTGGAGAGACGTCCCATCCGCTGGACAGGAAACCTGAGGATATAAAATGGACACACCTCTCCACACACCCAGTCAGGTTTCCTGTCCTCCGGATGGAAGATTCTCCTGAGGAAAAAACACTTCTCCCGGGATTGCAGACCCCCTAGCAAGGCTTACCTTATTCCACTAGGGGTGCTCTGGAAAGGTATAAGTCTCCCTCTTGGGAGCAACCTTAGTCTGGGATAGGTACTCCCTCCTCTCCCGGTTCATCATCCCCACTCCTGCTGCAAAGCAGGATGGTGGTTTAAGGCCCACAGGGCGGGCCTTCCTCTGGCGGGGAGCGGATCCCCGGGGCTCGTTCGGCTTTGAAGGGGCCGGACCAGACCCAGCGTTGGCGGTTTCCGGCGCTCTCACTGGCATGTCCGGTCGCCGCGACGCGTCACTTCCGGGCGCGTCCAACACTCCAGGGGGCGGTGTTCCGGTGGCCCACGTGGGAAGGAGGTGCTCCAGCGTCCGGAGCGAGGGCCTCCCAGCCGATCCTTGGCCTATTTTAGGCCAGAAACAACAGGAGCTCGTTCTCCAGTCGTCTTCTGCCATTATGGAGTCACCAGGAGAAGCACCAGGACGCACTGAATGCTCGGATGCCAAGTCCTCCAGTCCGGTACTTGACGCCAGGAGTGGGGTACGAGAAAAACCTCTCCCTTACTTAATACTGTTCCCCTTTCTCTTGTGCATATGTTTAGACCAGGGATTGTCCTAGGAAAAAGCAGGACAAGGAATGTGCGATATGTAAAAAGAAACTCGCGTCTTCCTATAACAAAAGACTCTGTCAGAAATGTCTAGATAATATATCAGAAGAGTCCACAAATTTAGCCACAAGCATTAAGGGTATTGTAAGGGCCGAAGTGAGGAGCTCACTAAGGTCCCTTAGAAAGAGAAGAGATCCTCCGGTCGCCTCTTCTAGCAGGATGGATTCCGATTCCTCAGCCGAAGGGGACCCCCAGCTAGGCGAAGAAGGGGAGTACAGCTCCTACGACTCCTCAGGTGAGGAGGAGGGAGAGAGAAATCTGTTCCCAACGGAGGACGTTGACCTACTCCTAAAAACAGTCAGGGCGACTATGAATATAGACGACCCCAAAGAACCACGGTCCATCCAGGACGCTATGTTTCAAGGGCTAGGACCTAAAAAGAATAGGACCTTCCCCATCCATAGGAACATATCTAACCTTATTAAAAAGGAATGGAAAGCTCCTGATAAAAAGACAAGCATTCCCAAGTTTCTCAAAAGGAAGTATCCCTTTGAGGAGGACGCATGCAGGGACTGGGATAACATCCCCAAGCTTGACGCTCCAGTAGCCAAGATTTCAAGGAAACACTCCCTTCCCTTTGAAGAGCTAGGCTCCTTGTCTGATCCTATGGATAGAAAGGCCGAATTCTACCTTAAGAGAGCCTGGGAAGCCTCTACGGGGTGTTTCAAACCAGCCATTGCGGCTCGCACAACTGGAGGTACATCTAAAACACAAGACCCCTCGGGATCAAATCTTAGCCTCCCTCCCAACACTTTCTAAAGCAGCAGACTTCTTGGCAGACGCCTCAGTAGACGCGGTACGCCTTTCCGCCAGATCAGCGGCCCTGGAGAATTCAGCTAGACGAGCTGGAAGGGGGACACCGGATCCAAAGGGAAGCTGTGCGCTATCCCCTATTCAGGAGATTACCTTTTCGGGCCCCCACTTGATGACATGCTAGAAAAGGCATCAGACAGTAAAAAGGGGTTCCCGGCACAAACCAGGCCAACAAGAGTCCTTTCGTCCCAGAGGGCCAAGTAACAAAAGAGGGGTGAACGCTACCCATAGGTCACAGGACTCTTTTCAGGCCCCAGAAGGACCCTAAAAATAGGGACCAACAATGACGCCAAGGGGGCAGTGGGGGGTCGCCTTTCCCTGTTTCTCAAAGATTGGCGGAAGATTTCATCAAATCCTTGGATTCTGGGAATCCTAAAAACAGGGTACATACTAGAGTTCACAACCCTCCCCACAACCATACAGCTGATATCCACCGCTGATGAAACCGGCTCATCTCCTGAGCCGACGCCATCTTGCCGGTGGCTACGGAAGCCTTTCGGGCCCCGCCTCCGGGCAGGGGCTGGAAGTTTTCCATGCTAGGCACACCGGGAGGCCAGTATTAGGCCTCTGGTTGCCATTGCAGCCATTGACACCCCGGCGATTTCATTGCTGGGGTGTCGATGAGCTGCAAACTCCTTAAATGTAGCGATCGCTTTTGATGGCTGCATTTAATGGGTTAATGGCGGGGATCGAAGCTAACTTCGGTCCCCGCCGTTACAGCAGGATGTCAGCTGACATCCGGGGATGATGGCACCGACTCTGCTTCTGAGCCGGTGCCATGCATTTGTCGTAAGTATACAACATTTTGCGGGAAGCACTGGCTTTCCATGTCGTATACTTAGGACAAATGTCGGGAAGGGATTAAAAGTGGTAAAATATAAAACAAAACATATACATTTTGTATTGCCGTTAGCTTACCAACCTGTGGCGTAAGGATGCCATAGAGACAAAAAAAAAAAAAAAAAAAAATGGTGTAATCGCTGTTTTTTGCCCATTTCACCCCACAAATAATTTTCTTTCCAGATTCCCAGTACGTTTATGCGGTCCAATAAATGGTGCTATGAAAAACTACAACTTGTCCCGCATTTCCAAGACGGAACACCGTGCAGGGAGCTGGGCTCTTAGCATCATAGTTATCTGACGCTAGGGGGCCCTGCCTCCCCACGGAACTACTGTCCCCTACTGGGAAAATGATTACAGTTCGGGACCGATTTCCCGCAGCGAAGCAGGGACTCCTAGAGTCCTAGATAACTGATGCTAGGAGCTTGGCTCCCTGCACTGTGTTGGTTCCGGGAAACGCAGCCGACATGCGGACCGTATATCACAGACCAAACACGCTCGTCTCAGGCTTAACTGGTAAGATTGAGGAAATCAAACTAGATGTCTGTCTGCTACGCCAGGATATGCAAAACCTGAGAGGTCGCATGGGTGAAATGGAGGACAGATTCTCGCATGTGGAGGACTGAATCGGTCCATTGTCCGCTACATTATCAGCCACCACGCGTGGAGTTGATGCCTGTCCATCTAAAACAGGCGACCTAGAAAATAGACTACGTCAAAACAACTTACACATCATAGGACTCCCGACACGAGCTGAGGGACAAAACCCTGAGACTTTTATTGAAAATTGGCTCAAGTCAAAATTAGAAGAATCCTCTTTTTCGGCTTGTTTTGTGGTGGAGAGAGCACATCGTGAACCTGCTAAACCTCTGCTACCGGGTGCCGCCCCAAGACCCTTTTTAGTTAAGCTCCTGAATTACAGAGACCGGGATGTGGCCCTTCGTCAGGCGCAATTACAAGGCCCACTAAAGTTTGACAACGCTACTGTCCCTATTTTCTCCGATTTCTCTGCTGACCTTCAAAAACAACGGCCACATTCACGAAGATTAAAAGCAAATGTAAAGATCGTGGCATAATATACTCAATTGTGTATCCTGCTCGCCTTTGTATAGTTGCTGATGGAAAAGTGGTATTTTTTCATAGTCCATCTGAGGCGATGGAATGGCTCCAAATGCATCCTCCAGCAGCAGTCTCTGGACTCTTCTCATGACACTTAAGAATTGACCCTGAGGAACACGTTTCATCGCTAGGTAAAGTTGGCTGGTGTTTTTTTTTTTTTTATACAGATTATTCTCGTCCTTTGGCTATTACAACATAGATGGGGGATTGTTTACCCTAATACATCTTCACGTCTTACAATCCACTTCTGTATCTCTTAATTATACTGCCTGTATAAATTTTCACTTTGTACTAGGTTATATACCTGACCCTCAAAGAGTTGGGTGTCCCCTATTTTTCCACTTTGAAGGTTACCCTACTTCTACATTGTAACGTCCGTAGTCGCTGACCACGAACTCCTTCCATCCAATCGACGCCCTTCTCTCCAGAGATGTCTGCACATGTGGCCGTCCTGTTCAGCAGTGACCACTAGGGTGCACTCGCCAGCTCAGTCCAGACTTGAGAAGCCAAAGCGCACGCTCCCTGGGCTATAAGAAAGTCCCAGCTTCCATGCCTGAGCGTTGTTTGTCATATCCTAGTTTGTCTTGCAAATGGCCTAGTGTTTTCCAGTTCGCGATCCTGTATCCCGTGCTATCCTGTTCCAGTGCCATGTTGCGCTGTAGCCGTGCTGTGCCCTACCTACGCCTGTCCTGCTGCTCCACGCCTGACGTCTACCTGCTGCCTAGTCCCAGCCGAGCCTGCCTTGCTACTGTCCGAGCTGCAACATGGTACCTTATACGAACTGTGAACTGTGACCTGCACCCTGTTGGCAAGCTGCCATACCGCCAAGGCGGTACGGCCCAGTGGGTCCACGAACCCAACGTGACATACATCTTGATAGGGTACCTCTGGTTTACCTACTATCGCAGTTACATTTAAAAAACAATTCTTGGGGTATATGCACACACAAACTTAAAAACGTCAAATACGGAGCTGTTTTCAAGGAAGCCGTGTGAACATACCCTAAAAGTTCATTATGTCTGTCACAAGAAATGGAATTAGATGCATTTGTCTATGTATACACTGTACAATTACTCTGTATTTCACCATGGCTGGCAGATCACTCGGTACAAGTTTTCTTTCATATTAGATACAATTCAAAAGTACAGCCATGTATTTCCTCGCGAGGTAAACGAGATTTTGTTTCTATTGCGAGTCAGAAGTGTCAGGATTCTCAATACACATGACGTCCAGGCTGGATGGTCATGTGTATTCATTATCAGGACACTAGATTAACGTTAATCAAGTGTCCTGATAATGAATACACATGACCATCCAGCCTGGACGTCATGTGTATTGAGAATCCTGATACTTCTGACTCTTTTCTCTGAGATTTCCAGCAAGAGAAACGAAATCTCGTTTACCTCGTAATCTCGCGAGATTACGAGTGGCTTGCTGCAATCTCACATAAAAGATTCAGAAGTGTCAGGATTCTGAGTACACATGACGTCCAGGCTGGATTTCATGTGTATTCATTATCAGGACACTTGTGTATCTGGCTGCACATCGTTCTAGTAAGAACGCTGTGCTGCTTGTAAATGAATGTAGAGAAGTGTGTGACGCTGACTGGTCAGCGTCATACACAAACACGCCCAGTTAAAAACACAATACACGCCCAGTTGGACATAACGAAAAAAAAACGCCCAGTTGTCCATTTCAAAGCTCATTTGCATATATATATAAAATAGCTCATAACTTGGCCAAAAATGTTTCAAAAAAAAAAAACGTTACTGTTAGCTACATTGCAGCGCCGATCACATGCAATAGGAGATAGGGATTTGAGAATCTGGTGACAGAGCCTCTTTAAGGACTATTATGCTACCTTGTATAGTTCTTCTATTCACCACTCCGTAGCAGATGTATTGGTATATTTGCAGGATCTTACCTTTCCTACCTTATCGGCGACTCAGGTGACTGCACTAGATGCCCCCATTACTTTTGGAGGAATTACAAGAAGATGCCCGAGATATGGCACTTAATAAATCCCCTGGCCCAGATGGGCTTCCAATAGAAATATATAGGAGATGCCAGGAGCACATTGCTCACTCCTACTTGATACCCTTAACCAAGCTTTAACTACTGGTTGTCTCCCTTCTACCTTTTATCATTCCTCAATTATAGTACTACTCAAACCAGATAAAAATCCTGAAGACTAACGCCTATAGGCCAATCTCACTGGTTACTGTAGATTATAAAATCCTAACTAAAATATTAGCCAAGAGATTAAATCAAGTCATTCTAACCATTATTCCCCTGGTCCAAACTGGATTTATGCTTGGGGAAATCCACCACCATTAATATCAAATGGGTCTAGAGAGCAATTCAGTTAGGTAGAGCACATGATATGCCTTGGGCTTTTGCTTCCCTGGGCACTATGAAAGCTTTTGATTCATTTGAGTGGCCGTTTTTAATGGCTTGCCTACAATGCTTTGGCTTTGCCCTGAACTTCCAAAACTGGATCCAACTCATCTATAAACTTCCTAAAGCCAATGTTATAGTTAATGGCATCCCCTCTGAATCCTTCCCACGCTCTCGCAGCACGAGACAGGGTTGCCCCCTATCCCCAGCCCTGTTTGTGATTGCCATTGAAGCAGTTGCGATCCATTTGAGAGTTACTCCTCTGGTGACGGGTATCATGTGGGTGGGGAAATCTAGTTTGGTAGGCCTATATGCGGATGACATGGTTTTATTCCTGAGGGACCCTAACAACTCACTTCACCATGCTATTTCTATATTGGATGCCTTTTCACAATACCCTGGTTTAAAGGTCAATTGGAAAAAATCATCCATATTATACACTGCTTCAAACCAGCTCCCTGACCCTTTAGTCACACCATATGGCCTAGCGGTAGTTACCAAATTGAAATACTTAGGCATGAACATTGTTCTTAACCACATTGATTCTAAATCTGAAACCATCACTACACTATTATCCCGGGCTAAGGTTCAAATTAAATTTATTTTGGGTTCCTCCCGCTCAAAACTCAAATTCACTACATTACAATGTCCCAAAACAGATGGTGGAATGGCACTTTCAGATATACATATGTACTACCTGGCAGGTCAGCTCCGAAGTATGAGTGACTGGCTGGTAGAACGCCCCCTTGTCTATTACCAATTACTATCTGGCCTCTCTAGTGGTGACCAAGAGTCTTATTGGCTTCCTGGAATATCCTGAATTTACCGGTAGATCCGCTTTACTCCACATGCATATTGTGGCCTTAGAGGTCTGGCAAACATCTAAACATCTTTTACAGTACAAAGATACCCTTCCTGAACTGCCCTTACGGCATAACCCGACTCTACCCTCCCTACAGACTATTCCAGACCCACAATTCTGGGAAGATTTGGGTCATCCACCCTAGTCATTCCCATTTCAGGGTGGCTCGTTTCTCACTCTTTTTTTTTTTTTTCACAGCTACAAGAGATTCACCAGCTCCCTCAGTTACAATGGTATAGGTATCTTCAATTCAGGCAGGCCCAGTACCCATCTAGAGAGACTACCATCTCTAAATACCCCTTAATAGGTCCTTGAGATTTTAAAATAAGGGACTGATCTCCGCGCTATACACCCAACTATTTTTAGCCAAAGTTGCTTTGACTCCATTGCCAGTGTTTGATGAATTGATATCCCAAATTCCAGATCTTTCCCTTGAAGATAAGTCTGATGAGTTCCCACTTGACTGTCTTTCTTCGATTTAATAATAGGTTAATTCAGCTATGTTTTATGCATCCGGCTTATCTTGCTCCGCCTAGATTATTCAGAATGGGTGGAATTTCTGCGTCTACATGTCACAGGTGTTATCGCCTAGAACAGGGGTCTCTGACTCAGCCGGGTAAGTGGGCCACATATGCAAAAAATGTGAAGTTGACGGGGCGCATTACTTTCAAGTTTGATACAATACAAAATTATTGTTAATCAATTAGTTATTTGAACTATAACAATACTACATTACTATAATAATACCGCTAGGTTTGAAAGTTGCACGTTTTCTCCACCTGCTTATTTTAACAATTCAGTTTTCCAATTTGTATCGATAAATGCAGTCCGGCGGCTCACTTGGCAGACACGCGAATGTCAAGATTGGGCAGATAATGTCACCCCCCTAGATGATGCCACAGTGCCCTCTGTAGACACACACACACACACACACACACCTCCATTGGGGCTCCCTCCAGGAGTGGAATCCCCAGCCAGAGCGTTGCCGACACTGTGGCCGGGGAATCCTCTGCTGTAGGAGCCCCTGAAGTCACGTTCTATGGACCGTGAGGTCAGGGGATCATCCTGGACCGGAATGTGATGTCAGGGCCAGCCCCTGAGCCAGTATCCCAGAGCAGAGCACTAGTATAGGCTCTGTTCCGGAACTCTGAGGAAGCCCCTGACATCAGTGTCCATATATGGACAGTGATGTCAGCGGCTTTCCCAGAGCTGGAGTCCCAGAGCAGAGCCACTTCTAGCACTCTGCCTGGGATTCCAGCTCTGCTCTCTTGACATCACTGTCCATATATGGACAGAGATGTCAGGGGCAACCCCAGAGCTGGAGTCCTGGGCAGAGCGCTAGTAGCGCTCTACCTGGGACTCCAGCTCTGCTCCTGACATCACTGTCCAAATATGGACAGTGATGTCAGGGCAACCCCAGAGCCGGAGTCCCAGGCAGAGCTTCCCCAGAGTCCCAGAGCAGAGCCCATACTAGAGCTCTGCCTGGGACTCTGGCTCAGACAACACTGTCCATATATGGGCAGCGATGTCAGGGGATCTCACAGAGTCCCGGAACAGAGCCTATACTAGCGGCTGTGTGTCCCGCGGGTCACAGATGAGAGCCACAGAGGCTGCAGGCCACTTGTTTGAGACCCCTGGTCTAGAGGCTGATTTCTGGCACTTAGCATGAGAATGTCCTTATATTTCTGGGCACGGGTATTCTCTGTCTTGATATCCCTTCCTATACCGAATGACCCCGAAAATAGAACTCTTTGGCATTTTGGACGACGAACATTGAACACATTACACACACATTCCTACAGGAATCTATATTTTTAGCCAGGAAAAGAATTGCAATGCATTGGATGGCAGATTGGCCACCATCAATAGTAGCGTGGAAGTCTCTTGTAAATACTATTATTATTTACACATGCATGGTATATAATCACCAAGGATGTCCGAATAAATTTTACAAAATATGGGCTCCATGGCTGAATTCTAAGCAAACTGTACCTCCACGCGATGCGCAATTTACGCATTGTGATTTGACCCTGAACAATAGACCTTCTTAGACCATTAAATACTAATGTAATTATCATTATGCTCATTGTTCTTGATGTGACCCGAGTGACAGACATTTGGTTATGTTGTTGACAACAGTTTATCTCCTAGTTTTCTTTCCCTCCCCTTATTTCTCTTTCCCTTTTAATTTTGATTTTATACATTTGACTGCAATGCTTATTGTATAATTACACTAATGGATGCAAGTACAGATGCCATTTGCTACTATTTCAAGTGTAAAACCTATGCTTTTCTGTATTTGTTTCTTCTGTTTGCAACATTGTAAATAAAACGAATTAAAAAAAAAAAAGTGTATACCAACCTTGACTATAGCAATCTATGCCCCAGATTGGAGACCATTGGTCTATAGTGTTGATGGGATGCAGTGAATTCCATTAGTACATTTCAGTGAATCCATCTTTTATCAGCTGGCTTCTAAATAGGCAACTGAAGAAGGGAACCACTCTATATTGCCTTTACTCTTTGGGTATAGTCATTAATAACTTATAGTTAAACGTTGTATCAATCAAATGAGTTCGTTTGAATCTGTTCCACTGATGGAATAAGAATCTGACCAATGGGCTGCTTAATGCAGGTAAAAGCTGTAACTGTCTGCATGCAAACAAAATCTGACCAAGCAGCGATATGAACACATCTGTATTTGGGCTTCTGTATGTGCGAGTATATTCCCTCACGGCAGATTCGTTGCAGAAGTTTACGCAACTATCCCATTTGTGATCGGGGGTTTGCATAAATCCATGCACATTCTGCAGAAACAACTCAATTTAGATGTATGGAATGGATTTTCAGTCTTGGGTATGTTCACACGCAGTTGCAAAATACGTCTGAAATGACAGAGCCGTTTTCGCCTGAAAACCGCTCCTGATTTTCAGACGTTTTTGTAACTACTCGCGTTTTTTTACGGACGTTATTGGAGCTGTTTTTCAATAGTCAATGAAAAACTGCTCCAAAAACGTCTCAAGAAGTGACAATTTTACGCGTCGCTGTCAAAAGATGAGGCTCGTGGGAACAGAACATCGTAAAACCCATTGAAAGCAATGGGCAGATGTTTGTAGGCGTAATGGAGCAGTTTTTTCAGGCGTAATTAGAGGCGTAAAACGCCCAAATTACGTCTGAAAACAGTGCGTGTGAACATACCCTTAGAAGGGTCTGCAACAAATCTGGCACGTGTGAACATATCCTAATTCTGCAACTCAACTTATGTTTGGAAGTAGGACACAACAAAACCTTCGATACGTTCCTGCAGTGTACAAGCTAGTTCAGTACAATATACTAGCAGATATGTGCTTTTGTACAGTAAGTACCAGATAAGTAAAAGGAAAAATATGTAAGGGTAGTAACACATTAGGCGTAAACACCGCAGACTTTCAGCAACTGATTTAATTGTGGAAAATCTGCAGAGTAATACAGTAGCAGCAGTGTGGATGAGATTTGAACAAATGTCATCCACACACAGCGAAAACAAATTAGCCGAAAAACTGTATATAAATTGACCTGCAGTGCGTTTAAGCGGCAGCATATCGATTTATGCTGCAGACTTGCTGCTCTTCCCCATTTAATTCAATGGGGAGGTAAAACCCACAACAAAGAGGCATGTTTTGCAACTTGCAGTGAAAATGCTGTAATTCCTCCAAAAAACAACTATTTACCCTGGCGATAGTCCTAGCGACCCTCTCTTCTGAGCGTAGTCCAGCCTCCTGGAACAGTAATCCCATGTGATTGCTGCAGCAGTCACATGGACTACAGCATCACCCCAGCAGGCCGGACTGCGCTCAGAAGAGGGACACATCACCATGACTACGATCAGGGTAAGTATACAATTTGTTTTTTTAAATTTCTGCAGGATTTCAACAGCGGACATGCCAGCCGAAAAACTGTACCACAGTTTGGTGTGGTTTTTCAGGCTGAATACCCTGCAGCTTCCAAGATGGATACGTGGTGTACTTTTACGCAGCGTATCTGTCCTGCGTTCGTACCCTAAAGGAGTTTTCCCACAAACCTGTATCCCCTATCCACGGGATGGGGATACATGTGTGATCACTGACCCCCCCCCCTAGCGATAAGAATGGTGACCAAAAATCCCCCAAAGTGCTTTGAGAGTAGAGCGATGGTGCGAGTGCTCGACTAGCACTCTATTCATTTCTTTGGAGCGGTCTCAGTCCTGGAATTCCCATAGTAATTAATGGAGCATTGGCAGAGTATGTGGACCAGCGCTCTATTCTCATGGGGCACTTTCAATCCCCTGTTCGCATTGCTGGGGACCCCAGCGATCACACCTTTATTCCCTTTCTTGTGGATAGGTGGGATACGTGTTTTGTGGGAAAGCCCCTTTAAAAGGCATCTCTATTTTAAGGAGGTAGGCATTGTTGTTTTTTTTACCATACTGCAGTTTATGCAGTATTTTGTGTGTTCCTTTTTGCACATTAGGCATTTAGGCTAGGGCTTTGTGTCTTAATCAATTAATTTTTTTTCACAACACTTGGACATGTCTTTTCTCAGCCGTACTAACTATGTAACATAATTAAGAGGTTTTTTTCTAAGTGGTATTGCTATTCATCCATACACGTACTTGAAAACCCACAAATATATATTTCTAGAAGTTTTATTAGTGCAAAGTAATACATTATTTCAAGTCCTATAGCTCAATCTCTTGTTTCAAAAGAGCCTCAGCTTTGTCCAACAGCTTCATATTGAGATTAATCACAGCAGAAACAAAGTGATCGGACCCAATAAGATCTTCTGCAATAATGTTGGTGGCGTCTCTTCTCACTCCTGGATGCTGCCTCTTTACCCACTTATACAAAAATGGAAGTTTAGGTAATGTCAGTCTTCTCATAGAACCAAATGGGTGTTTTAAGATATAAGACACATTCTCTGTTAAATTGAGACCAGCCACAAAAAATCCATCTGTTGAAAAAAAAAAAAATTAGGAAAATACTTAAATCATGCAGGTTTTTTTTCACTTCAGCTTTGTTGAAATACTGGGTATTCTATATCTGGTTAAAATTACCAATAACTTAATGAACATGTGATCTTCAGCCAAACTTTCTTTTGGATTTGATTCTGGTGTGAAAAAAGTGAAACTCTACGTTTGTTTCAACACATCTATAATGAAAAATAAAAGTTCCTATGTGTCTCTATAGCAACTGACTAAAAACAAACCTGCGTAGTCTGATTGTGCAGCCATGTTGCCAGCTTTCTGTACCCTGCTACTTGCTAATGTACCAAATGTATGTTATCAAAAAAGGAGGGGATTGAAGTTAGTATGAATGCAGGTTTGTTATTTGTTTCCATGGAAAACTAAGTCGTTTATAGTAGCTTTAACCCCTACCCACTAACTATACGATGTCGCGGGAGGTTACTACCCGCACGAGGACGTATAGTTAGTTGTTTCCGGTGAGCACTGTCGGCGACAGTGTGCACCGGGAAGTCCGCTGTCGACAGCGGACACTCCACTCTTGCTGGCCAGCGGTCCTTTGCCCGGTCTGAAACCGCGGGGTTTGCTGATAGTTAGCATTGCAAACGGAGGCCAAACAATGGCCTTCATGTCTGCCATGGACAGAAGCCCAACAGGACCAACCTCCGGCTGGTCCCGATAGTGACTTCCTGTCACTGACAGGAAGCCTGTCGTTCCCGATGCACACTGTCTGCGACAAGGTGTGCATCGGGAGGTCAGCTGTCCCCGACAGCTGACACTCCAGTGTTGCCAATCAGCGGCTCATTGACGCTAATTTTGGCAATTAACCCCTTAAATGCGGCGATCGATTGCGATCGCCGCATTTAGGGGGTTTGTAGCACATCGGCAGCCCCCATGCAATTGTGGGGGTTGCTGATGCTTGTGATGGCATTCATGGCCAGACAACGACCTACGGGTCAGCAATGTATGGAAGCCTATGAGGACCAACCTCTGGTTTCCAAAATGGGGTCTCTTTTGGAGGTTTTCGACAGTTTAGCCAGCACAAGACCTCTCCAATCCGGACATGGTGCCTAAAATATATTCCTAAAAAATCCCCAAAATCCTCTAGGTGCTCTTTGGTTCTTAGGCTGGTGCTTCTGTCCATTAGGACACTAGGGCCGCATGTTGGATATTTCTGAAAACTGCAGAATCTGGGCAATAAATATTGAGCTGCGTTTCTCCGGTAAAACCTTCTGTGTTGCAGAATTTTTTTTTTTATTACGATCATCCGACCCCATACATTTCCATCATGTCGGCAGTACATCTCCCGGTTTACACAGGGAGTTGTGCTACGGACGATAATATTTATTGCTTCATAAACTATACGATCAACCGATGAATAAGCGTTTACACAGTGCAATGATCTTGAACGAGTGTTCATATGAAAGCTTGTATGCCTGATCATTGGCACATGTAAAACGGCCTTTAGACACAGCTAGGGTACGTCCACACGTAGCATAACTACGGTGGATATGCCGCAACATTTCAGTGCAAAAAATCCAGAGTCAATTACAGTAGCGGCAGAGTGGGTGGGATAAGAACAAATCTCATCCCCGTGCTGCCTAAAAAAAATAAATAATAATTACTCAAAAAAACAGTTTATAAATTGACCTGCGTTTTTTTTTCTGTTGCAGGTTTTCCTCATTGAATTCAATGGGGAGATAAAACCCATGACAAATAGCAAATGTTGCGATTTGTGCAGCGGAAGAGCTGAGTTTCCATTGCAAAAACTAAAACTCCGGAGGAAAAAAAAAAAAAAAGTTATACTTACCCAGATCTCTATGCTTCTGCAGGGCAGATACGCGGTGTACTTTTACTCAGTATACTTAAGTACATGGCAAAGCGGTTGCTGGATAGTCGGTTATTCTCATTATGTGTTGCTATTGCGTATTTTCCGTTTGTTAACACACGAATACCTGATAGAATACAATCTCCAGGTTAATCAGACTAGCAGAATATCTGAACACCAACTAACCTGCTTGTTGATGGTTTCCTGTAGGAACTATTTTTTCGATAAAAATTGAAAGCAGCAAATGCAGATATCGCAAAGTTGATAGATGTTAGTGTATCTTCCACAGATTATAATGGAGAGAGACTGCACTTGCTTGACCACTTCTCCAAGAACAGGGAATGGGCAGCCCCATTCTTGGGCCCCATGCGGGTCCAGTAATTTGACCCCGCCATTCTTCATGGCATATCCAGTAGTTATACCATAAAGGTCTGATGTGGGAAGACCCCGATAATCAAGTGTGAAGGGCAACTACACAGCTGTCACATCATGACCACCAGCTAATATCGAGAGTAACCGACATGTGCAGCACAGACAGCAGCTAGACAAGCTGGGAATGAATCAATAAGGTGCTGGTAGGTCGTCTCAGGTATCTGGAGCCACGCTGACTGCAGTGCATCCCACATTTGCTGGAGGGTGCATAGGGGGCGATCCATAGTGCGAACAAGACGATCGAGGAGGTCCCAAAGATGCTCAATTGGGTTCAAGTTTGGCAAATTAGGGGGCCAGGGAAGTACTTGGAAGTTTTGGTCATGCTCTTCCAACCACTGTCGGACATTTCTAGCCGTGTGACATATCGCATTGGGAGGACAAATCGCATGTATGGGTGGACGTGATCTGCAATGATGGATTCATACCCAAATCGGTTCAGAGTGCCTTCCACATGGATGAGTGGGCCCAGAGAATGCCATGAAAAAAATTCCCCAGACCATAACGCTGCCGCCACCAGCTTGTTTTCTTCTAGCAATGGTTGCAGGGTGTTTGTTCTCTAATGTTTCTCGCCTGACACGCCAACGTCATTTGTTCGATTGAGCAGAAAACGTGACTCATCGGAGAAGGCAACTCAGCCAATCATCGGTGGTCCATATCGGATATGGCCGTGCAAATTGAAGCCTTTTTTTCCCCGATGCACCTTTCTAACATAGGAGCAGTGACCATCTGTCTGCTTCGGAGCCCCATACGCAGTAAGGTTCGCCAAACTGTTGGTTTAGACACACGTCTGGTAGCCCCCTGGTTGATTTTCACAGAGAGGTGCTCCACTGTGGTGTCGTTTGGCCCTTCGTAGCAGACGTTCACCTTACATCAATGGCACGTGGTGCTCCGCAACTTCTACGTCGGTTATTCCAAATGGTGCCATTTGTCCACTCGTGATACACTTTCAACACAGCAGCACGCGAATAGTTCACAAACTGATCTGTTTGAGAAAAACTGACACCCTTGGCCCAAAAGTCAAGTCATCACTTTTTTTTGCAACTGATAAATTGCCCCTTTTACCAATGGCAACAATGACTGATATGTGTTCAGACAGCCTATCGCACAGCTTATATACCCACCAAGTGAGCCCACAACACATCACTTCCTTCATGGGCTACACGCTGCCGAAGTCGAAAGTAGGAGGTGGTCATAATAATGTGACTCAACTGTATAAATGCATTACTTTGAACTGGGGTATTCTTAACCCTATTGTCATGACTCCAGTATCAGCAATCACTGAAAGATGTAAATTACTTTTAGGAAAATTATCTTGAGGAAGCAATTGCTGTATATAGTTAATAATTGACTGGTCTATCTTACTTTCTTTGGTTGTCAGACAAATATATTTACAGTTTTAAAGTGAACATCTCACAGGAAACTTCTTTATATACCAGTCTATTCCTCTTTGCGTCAGCAGCATTACCACCAGCACCAATACACTACAGGGGTTTGGGCAGACAGTTTTAGCAGTAGTATAAGCTGCCTCTATCTGGTATGCCATGGAAGACGCAGAGGGGACAAAACCCATGGTTGCGCACGCATTCATTTTTTCTCAAATCCCTATCTCCTATTGCATGGGATCGGCGCTGCAATGTAGATAACAGTAACGTTTGTTTGTTTTTTAAAACTTTCATTTTTGGCCAAGTTGAGCTATTTTTTATATATGCAAATGAGCTTTGAAATGGACAACTGGGCGTTTTTTTTCTCCGTTAAGTCCAACTGGGCGTGTATTGTGTTTTTAACTGGGCGTGTTTATGTGTATGACGCTGACCAATCCGTGACCAGTCCGTGTCATACACTCATCTCCATTCATTTACAAGCAGCACAGCGTTCTTACTAGAACGATGTGCAGCCAGATACACAAGTGTCCTGATAATGAATACACATGAAATCCAGCCTGGACGTCATGTGTACTCAGAATCCTGACACTTCTGACTCTTTTCTTTGAGATTGCAGCAAGCCACTCGTAATCTCGCGAGATTACGAGGTAAACGAGATTTTGTTTCTATTGCGAGTCAGAAGTGTCAGGATTCTCAATACACATGACGTCCAGGCTGGATGGTCATGTGTATTCATTATCAGGACACTAGATTGACTCTTTTCTCTGAGATTTCCAGCAAGAGAAACGAAATCTCGTTTACCTCGTAATCTCGTGAGATTACGAGTGGCTTGCTGCAATGTCACATAAAAGATTCAGAAGTGTCAGGATTCTGAGTACACATGACGTCCAGGCTGGATTTCATGTGTATTCATTATCAGGACACTTGTGTATCTGGCTGCACATCGTTCTAGTAAGAACGCTGTGCTGCTTGTAAATGAATGTAGAGGAGTGTGTGACGCTGACTGGTCACGGATTGGTCAGCGTCATACACATAAACACACCCAGTTAAAAACACAATAGACGCCCAGTTGGACATAACGAAAAAAAAAACGCCCAGTTGTCCATTTCAAAGCTCATAACTTGGCCAAAAATGAAAGTTTTTAAAAAAAAACAAAAAAAAAAACGTTACTGTTATCTACATTGCAGCGCCGATCACATGCAATAGGAGAAAGGGATTTGCGAATCTGGTGACACAGCCTCTTTAAGAACATGGTCTAGAACGGTTTCTTTAAATTGATCATCTAGTGGCAAAACCTCTGCATAAGTCGCACGAGCATGTCCAATTTGCAGAGCATAAGGACGTATATGACGTTGACATGCATGGAAAGTTTTTTTTTTTTTTATAATTTCTTTTCACTTTTTTTATTTGCATTTCTTATCAACGGATCCGTGAAAAACGGCCAGCACAAGGATGTTGTCAGAGTGTGGTCAGTTTTGGCTTTTTTCAAACCCCTAACACAGTTTGCGACATGCTGTGAGTTTCTTGTGATAAAGAAATATAAATCAGTATAGCTTTTGCTAATAATCAATTGGCATTATTATATGCGGATACTACATATATGTATACGCTAGCTATGTATACTTTGCATTTGAAATGTATTATAGGAGATCTCCTATATTTTATTACATTTTCCCAAAACATCCTCAATAGGGGAAAAGCATACGTTTTTGTTGGCAGCTTATGGGTGACGGATGCCACTGTATCGCATCAGTCTTTGCTCAAGTTTAGCATATATGTTCGAGATTTTACTGGCGTATACATCAAATGCAGGCCTAAAATAAAAAATAAAAATAAAAAACACGTGAACATAGCCTTAAAATACAAATGAAGAAACAGATACCTGGCCGTCCATTGAGTTTTTTCATCTCCAAGAAGTGGATCAAGGAGCGTGTCTTAGTTGTGTTTGCCCACCAGTACGGAATAGATGGCCAAAAAAATTCAAATATCAGCTCCAAAGGGTTATCATAGCACACAATAACTTGATAGTTTTGCTTCCACAAATTCCTCAATGTGGGGTGTTCCTGAATGTAGAAAGTACATATTAAAAAAAAAAAGTGGAGACAGATGCTTACAGAGAGACTACACTCCGCTTTTAAGCTCAAATTTACATTAAAACGTATTCAAATAGTCCCAAAGCGTTAAAGGGGTTATGGGGAAATTACAAATTGATGTCCTATCCTTTCAATAGCTGATTGGCGGGGATGCTGGTAGTCTGAATTTTTAATTCCCGGATAACTCTCCTTTAATGAAATGTGGCCGATTTACAGAAATGGAGCATCTTTGTTCCACAGTATGAGTTTTGTTTTTTGTGGTTTTGTTTTACCCTGCTTTTAAGGCCAAATGCACACAATGCGCATTACCCCCAGATTTGCCACGCATATTTTCCTGCAGCATAATACAGTACCAGCAAAGTAAAGGAGAACTGAAGTAATCTTATCCACAAGTTGCGGAACTTTTCCGCGTGTAAATGTACCTGCAGTGCAATATATATATATATATATATATATATATATATATAAAAGCCCACAGCACTCCAATGTAGAAAAGAAAGTGGTTTATTCAGTCAGCACAAACTGCAACGTTTCCGTCCTACTATGGGACTTGAAAAAGGTGCAGTGCTGAGTGGTGGTGAATAAATCCATATAAATATAAAACTCCATAGCACAAAATCTGCACCTATTTTCACATTAAAAATAAATAAAACCAGCACCTGAAGATGCATCAAAAAAAAACAAAAAAACACACCACCACAAAAGAAAACGCACCATGAAGTGCAGATTTTACCTGTGTATTTTCTGCACCTAATTGCGCAACATGTGCATGTAGCCTAAAGAAGACCTGCCACCTGTTTTCATAAATACTTGTATCCCGCATAAAATAATTCTGGAGCCCTCTATTCCACCACAACACTTGGCTTTCTGTTGCAGGTTTTGCAACCCCATAAACCCGTAACAGAAATGCAACGAAAATGCAGCATAAAACTCACATACTGCGGATTTAACCCCTTGGATTTTCAATTTCATTTTTTCCTCCCCACATTGCAAAAGCCATAACTTTTATATTTTTTCGTAGACATAGATTGAATAAGGGCTTGTTTTTTGCGGGACAAGTTGTAGTTTTTTACTGCGAATCCACCTTTTGTTTTTGGGTTTCGTATTTACGACGTACATCGTGCGGTAAAAACGATAAGTTAACTTTTATTCTACGGGTTGATACGATTACAAAGATACCAAGTTTATAGTTTTTCATGTTCTACCACTTTTATAAATAAAATACCTTTATTTGTTAAAAACAAAGTAGTTGTGTCGCCACTTTTTCTGAGAGCCATAAGTTTTTTTTATTTTTCAGTCGATTTAGCAGTGTGATGGCTTATTTTTGCAGGACGAGCTGTAGTTTTTATTGGCACCATTTTTGGGGACATGTGACCTTATATATAATTTATTAATCCATTTTTTTTGGGGTGCTAAGGTGTTCACCGAGCGGGTTGAACATTATAGTCTAATAGCTCAGACTTTTACAAAAGCAGCTATATCAGTTATGTAAACTTTTTTTTTTTTACATTACTTAAAAAAGGAAAACATGCGAAAAGGGTTTGTTTTTTTTTGAGCTTTTAATATTTCATTTTTTTTTTGTAAATGAAACAAAAACCTTTATTTAAAACTATATTTTACTATTTTATTTTAGTCCCCCTAGGGGACTTGAATCAGCGATCGCTGGATCACTTGCATGATATACTGCAATACTACTGTATTGCAGTATCTCTCTATACTGACAGCCAGAGGCAGGGCTCCATAGATGTACAAAGATAGCAGACCTGTGGGCCTTCGTTAGGCCCCCAGGCTACCATAACAACCATCGCTCCCCACTCCCTGATCGCAATGCAGGGGGTTCCAATGGCACGTCAGAGGGGGGCTTATTTTAACTGCTTAAATACAGCGGTCCCTATTGACCGTGGCATTTAAGTAGATAAACAGGCGGAATCTAAGTGATCTTAGACTCCACCTGTTGCACTGCAGTGTCAGCTGTATCATGCAGCGGACACCTGCTAGGTATGCAGCACGCTCAAACCGTGAGCGCGTTCCATATTTCCCCTTGGCGGTTGTCACGTACATGACATGTTGCCAAGGGGTTAAAATCCGCACTGCAGGTCAATTAACATTTACGCTGCGCTTTTTCTCTGCAGCGTGGGCATGAGATTTTCCACTTTGCTGCTGCTATGAAAGTTGCAGAATTTACGCATTGAATTCCATTGTGGAGATTCCGCAGAGTTTACACTCGAAGGCCTAATTCACACGAACATGTCAGTTTTGCGCACGTAAAAAAACGCAGCGTTTTGCGCGCGTTTCAGTTCCGTGTGTCATCAGTGTTTGGTGCGTGTCTGCGTTATTTTTGCGCGTATGGCATCCTTATGTCAAGTGGTTTTGAAGTATGCAAAATGAAATGGAGGTTTTCTATTTCTCATCATTTTTTGAGCAACTGTTGCGCGAATCACGCACAGCACACGGATCTGCGTCCGTGTGATGTCCGTGATTTTCACGCACCCATTGACTTCAATGAGTGCGTGATGCGCAAAAAAACGCTCACGTATAGGACATGCAGTGAGTTTCACGCAGCGGACACGCTGCGTGAAAAACACGGAATGTCTGAATGGCCCATTGACTTAAATAGGTCTGTGCGACGTGCGTGATTTTCACGCGCGTATCACGGATGTGAAATACGCTCGTGTAAATAAGACCTTAATGTTGTCTTTTCTTACATGCGGAGATAGAAGCGGCTTTATGCTGCAGATTTGGGAGCATTTTTTTTTTTAATTGACATGCAGCGGATTTTAAAATACACACCGCAGGTCAATTTAAGTGCGGGAAAAATTTAGCAACGTGTAGATGAAATCTAATTTTCTTTGCTGGTACTGTATTATGCTGCGGATTTGTCGCAGGAAAATACACACGTAACATGCATTTTGTGCATTTGGCCGAACTCTTTGTCCCGTTCCTCAGTTTAGTCGTCCTGAAGTAATTACAAACAACTGGGCTTTTACCACTCACCCGGAAATAGGGTGAGCCCATGCACAGTCTGACATGGTCAAACTCTATATGTATGTGCACACGCTTACTAAAAAACTTCTGACAATACAGAGCTGTTTTCAGGGGAAAACAGCTCCTGATTTTCAGCCATTTTTTAAGCAAACTCGCATTTTTCGCTGCGTTTTTTATGCCCATTTTTGGAGCTGTTGTTCTAGAGAGTCAATGAAAAACGGCTCAAGAAGTGACATGTACTTCTTTTTCACCGGAGTTTTGAAAAACTGCGGCATAAAAAAACGCCACACAGATGTTTGGAGGTGTTCTGCTTCCAAATATTCAGCCGTTTTTCTTAATTTAAATGTATCTGCTTGTAAAACAGATAGTAATACCACACAAAATAGTCACTAGTTACCATTTCCCATATGTCTACTTTGTTTGCATCGTTTTTTTGAATGTCCTTTTATTTTTCTAGGACGTTACAAGGCTTAGAACTTTAGCAGAAATTTCTCATTTTCAAGAAAATTTCAAAAGGCTATTTTTACAGGTACCAGTTTAGTTCTGAAGTGGTTTTGAGGGCCTTATATATTAGAATCCCCCAATAAGTCACCCCATTGTAAAAACTGCACCCCTCAAAGTATTCAAAACAGCATTCAGAAAGTTTCTTAACCCTTTAGGCGTTTCACAGGAAATAAAGCAAAATAGAGGGTAAATTTACAAATTTCATTTTTTTTGCCGAAATTCATTTGTAATAAAAAAAAATTCTGTAACACAGAAGGTTTTACCAGAGAAACGCAACTCAATATTTATTGCCCAGGTTCTGCAGTTTTTAGAAATATTCCACATGTGGCCCTAGTGGAACGAAACACCGGCCTCAGACGCAAAGGAGCGCTTAGTGGATTTTGGGGTCTCCTTTTTGATGATTATATTTTAGGCATCATATCAGGTTTGAAGAGGTCTTGTGGTGACAAAACAGTGAAAAAGTGACCCCATTTTGGAAACTACACCCCTCAAGGAATTTATCTAGGGGTATAGTTAGCATTTTGACCCCACATGTATTTTGCTATATTTATTGGAGTTGGTCTGTGAAAATGAACTTTTTCTGAAAAAACATAGAAATTTGTAATATTTACAAGGAATAAAGAAGAAAATGCACCCCAACATCTTCTCCCGATTACGTAAATACCCCATATGTGGTAATAAACTGCTTTTTTGACCCACAGCAGGGCTCAGAAGGGAAGGAGACCCATTTGGATTTTTGAGCGCAGATTTTGCTGGATTGGTTTTCAGTGCCATGTCGTGTTTGCAACGCCCTGGAAGGACCAAAACCGTGGAAACACCCCAAAAGTGACAGAGTTTGGGGAACTACACCCCCTCAAGGAATTTTTCTAGGGGTATAGTGAGCATTTAGACCACACAGATTTTTTGCAGAATTTAGTAGAATTAGGCCGTGAAAATTAATATCAACATTTTTTTCCACTAAAATGTTGAATTTTTTCAGTTTCACAAGGGATAAAGGAGAAAAAGTCGCCCTAAATTTGTAACGCAATCACTCCCTAGTATGACAATACCCCACATGTGGTAAGAATTTATTTTTTTAATAGAAATTAACCTTTGCAGGACTAATCCTTTTTTGCTTTTCCTATTTAGTTTTTCCCTCCCCGGATTCCAAACGCCATAACTTTATTTTTCCATCAATAGAGTGGTGTGAGGGCTAATTTTTTGCGGGAAGAGTTGTAGTTTCTATTGACATCATTTAAAGTACCATATAATGTACTGGAAAACCGAATCTAAAATTCTTTGCGGGGTGAAATTGTAAAAAAAACGGATTCCTCCATTGTTTTTTGGGATTTGTTTTTACAGTATTTCAGTAGCGGAATCCACACCGAACTTCTGCAAAAAAAGTACAGTACAATGTAAAAGAAACCCCATTCACTCACAGCATAAAAAGTGTGTAGCAGATCCTAGGCATGTTGCAGATTTTCAAATCCGCAGCATGTTCTCTCGGTTACAGAAATGCGGCAAACTTCCTTCATTGCTATGTAGTGAAATCCATTATTATAATGGCAATGAAATCCACATGTAACACATGCAGATTTCATTGCGGATTTTGAGACTAGTTCCACGCTGTAATTTTTACACGGTGTGTGTGAACCCAGTCTTATGTCTGTGTGTAACAAAGGAGATAAAAAAAAGTGATCTTGTATAAGGTACTGAACTATCCAATCATTAGTGGAAGACTAAACGTAATTCTCAGACCTCCTGTGGTTTTAATGAGCCGAACCTAGATCACCTTATTTCTTTACTGTGATCTAAGTCAGGTTCAGTGGAACTGTAAGAAGTCCAGGTGTTGAAGCCATAATAAGGACCCAAAAAGGAGCATGTGGAAGTCTAAGAATCTTTAAAAAAAAAAAAAACACAAAAACAATTTTGATAACTTTCGATGTGCATACATGCTTGGGGCATAATTTGGGTCCAAATATCCTGTGTATGCAGTAAATTAAACACATATGATGCTCTGGGGACATGGACTGTAGATTATCACACCCTAGAATGAGGACCTCCTGTGGATTCTGCTGCAGCCAATCAGCAATCTCATGTAGTGTTTCCTAAGAGGAGAAAGAAAAAAAATTAAATGTATTTTTATCATTTTAAAGTAACCTATGAAAATAAAACAAACATATAATTATAATATGTGCTACATCGAGAGTGCCACAATATTTGTAGGGTAATACACATGCAAGCTGTACGCATTTATGAAGAGTTCTGCCAGTTTAAAGAGCTGGTCTTCTCCGCACCAGACTATTTCTAACCTGGTTATACATGGCATTATATGATCTATGTGCATCTTTGATATGAGTTACTGCTAAAATGGATTGCACCTTCCTCACTATTTTCTACTTTCAATCTTCATTGACTTCCTGTCAACCATGAGGGTATGTTCACACTGCTTACTAAAATAACGTCTGAAAATACGGAGCGGTTTTCAAGGAAAAACAGCTCCTGATTTTCAGACGTTTCTTTAGCAAATCGCGCTTTTCACTTCATTTTTCACGGCTGTTTTTGGAGCGGTTTTTCTAGTGTAAATGAAAAATCGGCTCCAAAATGTCACAAGAAGTGACATGCACTTTTTCGCTGGCTTTTTTATTTTTTTTACACGGCAGTTTTTCAAAACTGCCCTATAAAAAAAATGCCCAGTAGGAACAGAACGCCGTATTTCCCATTGAAATCAATGAGCAGATGTTTGGAGGCGTTCTGCTTCCGATTTTTCAGCCCGCAAAACGGACGAAAATAAGCCGTGTGAACATACCGTGACACTTCTAGAACATAAAATATACTTCCATTGGCCTGTGAGAAGTATAAGTGTGTAATGTAACGTTGAAGGTGGACAGAAATAGAAAAACATGACTAGTGTATGAAGTGGAAAGACAAAGACGTCAGTATGGGAAGTAGGTACAAACATGAGACTGCAGTTTGTCTTACCTCTACAGTATGGGATGTATAAAGGCCATGTACAAAGTACAGGTTTGAATAAACATTAGGCCTGGGAGCTATTCGGAGATCCAGGTATCTGATGCCAGCATCCAGCTGCTCAGTAACGCTTAAAGTCTATCAACCACAAGGAATAATTATGTAAGAAATAGACATGAGAAAATATTATACAAAACATTGATATGACAAAGCCTTATGCCTTATGCCTCATGCACATGACCATGTGCGCTGGCCGAGTCACGTTAGGGATACGTGGAAAGGTGGGACATAGCCGATCTTTCTTCAGATTGGAGAATTGGGTCCGTTTTCACAGACCCGATTCACCCGCTAAAGTGGAATGGGTCCAGGAAGACTATTGGCCCGAGTGGCACATCGGTCGCGTGCAACTGCACTAAGGCCCTGTTAACGAAAAAAAAAAATAATCTGCCTCAAAATTCCTGAAGGAATTCTGAGGCAGATTTTGAACTACCTGCACATATTTTTCCACATCTTTTGCCCACGGCCATTGAAGCGAATGCAAAGACCCCGGCCAAAAAACGCTCAGAAACTAGCACTGCTTTTTTTTCTGCCTCCCATTGATTTCAATGGGAGCTCAGAGGTGGAAACCGCGGCACAAAAGGACATTCTATTCTGCTTTCTTTCCCGCAAGCGGCCAGTTGCCGCCCGGAAAAAACAAAAACAAAAACGCTTCCCATGTAAATCAATGGGGTATGATTTCGGCTGTATTTTGCTGCCTATTCTGATGCAATTTCTGCGTCAAAAGACTGTATGAACTGATCCTAAAGAAGTTTATTTCCACAAATGGATTGTTAGAGAATTCACATCAAAATCCAATAATAGAAATACAATTTTCGTGCTAAACACAAGATTGTTGGGGAGAAAAACAAAACAAAAAAAACACACACCACACAGTACAATACCCCACCGTCTTGGATCAGGTATTGAAGCTGTAGTTGAAATTAAATAGATACTGCACAGTCTGTACCAATTTAAGATACCTGATGTGTGTGCAAAGCAATTCAAGGAAGAGTTGCTCTTTAAGGCAAAGATCACAAACAGTTTGTCGCAGTTTTTCTTAGCCAAACACAGTAGTTGACACAAAAGAAAGGAGATGTATCAGTCTTTCCTGTATACCTTTTGTTCCTTTTTGGATCCACTTCTGACTTTGGTTTAAAAAAAAACAAAAACACGGGCCTAAAAATTGAACGAAAATGACTCATTGATTTCAATGGGAGGCAGAGGCGTTTTTTTGCCACTGAGCGACTTTTGGCCGTTTGCGGGGGAAAGCAAACGGCATGTCCTTTCTTACAGCAGTTCCGCCTCTGACCTCCCATTATAAATCAGTGAGAGGCAGAAAAAACCTGCCACGCTAGTCTCCAAGTGTTTTTTTTGCCCGCAGTCCTCGCATTAGCTTCAATTGCCGTGGGCGAAAAATGCTGTGAGAAACGCAGGAAATTTTTTTTTTTAAAAAGCGTAGGCAGGTCAAAATCTGCCTCAAAATTCTGAGGCAAATTTTTTTCTGTCTGCAAAAAAACTGAGTGTACAGGGCCTAAAGGTTTGTCTACGATAGGCAGCTGACTGAAGCATCTTACTGCTATGAGCCATTATATGAGGGTGAGCAACAAAAACCCATTCCCCCAGCAGCATTCTATAGAAAAATCAAAAAAGCCTTTAAACATGGTTTGCCTGGTTTCAGCAAATAATGTTTTTTGTATATTTAAAAGTTATACAATTTTCCAATATAATTTTTGTATTAATGTTCCTCAGTTTTCCAGATCTCTGCTTGTTGTTATGACATAGGAACATTCATGGTTTACTTCCAGTGGATAAAATTCTGTCAATGGTCATGTGATGTTCACACGCGGTGTTTTCAGGCGTATTTCGGGGCGTAATCGCCTCGAAACGCGCCAGAAGAAAATGGTAGCTAAATGCCTACAAACATCTGACCATTGAAATGAAACTGCGTTTCGTTTAGATGGGACTTTTTTTATGCCGCCATTTAAAAAAACGTAACGTTAAAAAACGCTGCGTAAAAATTAGGAGCATGTCACTTCTTGAGCCGTTATTCATAGGGTCAATTGAAAAAAAAAAAAAAAAAAAGCTCCAAAAGACGTTTCTGCCTACAAAAACGGCTGAAAATCAGGGGCGGTTTTCCCTTGAAAACAGCTCCGTAATTTTCAGCTGTTTTTTTACTTTGCGTCCATGGACAGAATTTTATCCACTGGAAGTAAACAATGAATGTTTCTACTAAATAACAAGCAGAGATCTTGAAAACAGTGAAGAATTAATACAGAAAGTATATTGGAAAATTGTATATCTTATAATTATTCAAAATATAATATTAATTTGATTAGAGCGAGAGTGAAAGAGAAAAAAAACAAAAAAAAACCTCGGTCAGATTTGATAAAAGAAAGTAGTGTTAAAGAAGAATAACTTCTCGGCTTAAAGCCACATAAGGAAGAAGTAATAACGAGAACATACCTGTGTGGTACTCCACTTTAAAATAATGGAGCGTGTGATACCAGGCACATACTTCTCTAAAAAGAGCAGCAGCTTAGGAGACCTCGGGTCAACTGGCGATCGTTTATCTAAGCAATAGGTCATGGTGTCATGACTCCCTGAAGAGGGAAAAGAAAGAGGAATTATAAAATGACTAATATAAAGAAACATCGTTCCAATTCAATTTGTATTATTAAGATTACATTTACTACAGAAAGTCTTGCAAATTACAGCCAATTTTAAGACAAGCCCTTACCCACCCTCCCAGCTCCTATTCATGAATCACATACTTCAGGTTTGAACAGACTTGTCATTTCTCTTTTTTTGTAAGGACACGGACAGACTTTGAATCTTTGAGAAAGGGTTGCATCATACGTATACAATGAAGGTTATTTATTTATTTTTTTAAAGAACTTCTAAAAACATAAAATGTAAAAAACACAAATATTGTTAACAGTAGTTCCCGGATTACTTATGGCATAAATAAAATTGTCCGTTCAACCTCAATATAAAGCATTTTGGTCTGAAACACAGTGCTGAGATTAGATAGAGCAGTCTGCATTGGGAACTAAACGTAGGGCACATTCTTTAGTGCCTGTGGTGGTTTTGTAGCAATTTTTGGGCTGTATCATTTGCAGTGATCATATTATTTTTTCTGAAATATCAGTTTCATAAGGGATAAAAAATAAATAAAAAAAACAGGATCAAGACAGCTGTGATGGTTCATAATGTAGATGACATAAGTACACTACATTATTACTCAGAGTTAGGCCTCATGAACGCGGCCGCAGCCCGCATTTTTGGCCCGTTCTTCCATACAAAGTATGGGAGAATGGCCCGTAAACCGCTGCAGATGACCACATATAGAAACTGATGCCATGTGGTGATCAGAGGTTTGGTCATTGAGACTTGTCAACAAATCATACATTCTTACTGTTGTTCATGTTCCCCACACAGAGTTAACGAATAGAATGAATCTAATATTCAGTAATTTTTTAAATTCATTCCTACAGTGCATGAGGCCCCTGTCACAGTAGAATGGTATAGCCCACAGATTAGTCCTGTGTAATGTATCCACAGGCCAACTGCATATAACTAAACATGGCGTCAGTCATGTGATCATCACACACACCATGTGACCCCTAGCATGACAACAGATGCGTTGGGGTAACATGGGCTCAGTGAATAGCACTAATGGTGGCATAATGATGAACAGCTACTTCACTATGTATGCAGTCACGGTTTCCAGATGATGTTAATAAAGTTTACTGTAAGGGTATGTGCACACACACTAATTACGTCCGTAGTTGACGGACGTATTTCGGCCGCAAGTCCTGGACCGAACTCAGTGCAGGGAGCCGGGCTCCTAGCATCATACATATGTACGATGCTAGGAGTCCCTGCCTCTCCGTGGAACTACTGTCCCGTACTGAAAACATGATTACAGTACGGGACAGTTGTCCTGCAGAGAGGCAGGGACTCCTAGCATCGTACATATGTATGATGCTAGGAGCCCGGCTCCCTGCACTGAGTTCGGTCCGGTACTTGCGGCCGAAATACGTCCGTAAATTACGGACGTAATTAGTGTGTGCGCACATACCCTCAGAGAAAAGACACACACACAGAGAAGGCTGAAAGCCTGCCTTGAGAATGTAGATCACAGCAGTACACTTCAGTGAACAGAACTGCATGTTTCCATTCACTGACTGCATGCAGAAATCCGTAAAACAAAATAGATTATACAATGTATTTATTATAGGATATCCCTTTAACAAAACATGAAACCAACTGGGATCTTTGTAAAAAGGGGTTTCAGCACAATACATGGAATACAATGAAAGGGAAAGCAGTGGCCAATGAGGCACAAAACGGTACCTGGAATTGAGAAGTTGTACAGAGGAATATCCCACAGATCTTCACACAGATGGGACATCCATTGTTGGTTCCCTGTCATTTGGTTGCCACATTTTTGTAAAAAGTCTTTCATATTAGGAGTGTATTAGCTCCTGAAATGACAGGGATTGAAATTACTTTTAAATCAAAAACTATCATTTAAAAAGAAAAAAAAAATACATATGAGTAATTTAAAACTAGCTCTAATTCGATTTGTAAAACAATTTTTCTATAATTCAATAGTAATAAACTCCTTGAAATGTAACCAGATACTCCTATTGTCATACAGGTCATTGGGTAATGCAGTTGACAACTCCCTAGAGGCTAATGATAGAGCTGCTCCTTTGTCATGCTTCAACCCCGGCCTAGTAGAGGACGGCGTTCTTCAGAATGGCCCCAGTCAGGTAAATGAAGCGTTTGGGGTAAGTAGAGTTCCATAAGTATAGCCAAAAGCAGAATTTTTAGTTTTTGTCTGGAGATAGGCTTTAATATATTAGCAACTATTGAATGCAGGCCACATTTTCCATACACCTTCTATTCATACTACCTATCTTCCTACATGCTGGCTACCATTATACCAGTAGGAGTACTTTTGCTGTGAATAGTAAAAGATTGAAGAAGCTTATTACATAGGTTGCACGGACTCACTATGAAAAGTAGGCATAGCTGTGGCCCCTTCAGATCAATTAAACAGTATAGACTATCTTTTATGTTCTTTAAAAGTTCACTTGGCTTCACATATTTGTTTACATACAGTTTTGGGACGCAATGGAATGTGATACAACTGGATTGTAGCAAACTAGGAGTGTATCTATGACGTTCACATTAAGGCCCCGTGCACACAGCCGCCGACCTCATTTTCGGCCCGTGCTCTCATACAAATACAACTGATTTAGTCCGTAATTGTGGACACCTCCTACAAACAGAAGGAGGGATTGCCCTACAGGCCGGGTGATTGATGCCGTCAGCCCCTGGTCTATCAGGGCAAAAAGGGGTAACAGAAAACAAAAAAAAAGTTGCAAAGCTTGCCCAAAAAAGGAGCTTCATGTCATTGAGCCCCCACCCCCCAGGTAATAACCTTACTTTTTATGAAATAATTGAGATTTTCTTTTTCCAGGTCATTATGTAGACACTTTATAATAACATGTTGTTATTACCCATTATTTTCCCCCAGTCGGCAGCCTATCCATGTTTCAGAGGGGTTGGTGGTTAGGGAATCACCCTTACGTCATACAAAAAAGCCAGACCCCAAATCACCGGTAGCTTCTGTACATGCACATGGACCTAAAGTTTGTTTCGTTTGACCGTATATCTGCCTGCTTACGTTCCCCTGGTTATAGATCCATTACTACTCTTAGCAGATAAGAAAATATCTCCAGGACTTCTTAATTTAGTATCCTGCAGACATTAGAGGGACTTGATCTCTATACAAAAAGCTCTGTTTAAACCTTAGCAGCCAAGGAAGCTGAGCTTATTGCCTGGCCACTGTACAAGTCATGCGGAGATCACGCTATATGCGCTAGCTTTACCCCAGTATACGCACTACACAAGCCAAACAGCTCCATCTTTACATCGATTCTACATATGGAAGCAGTTCATGATACACTGTGCATGCTTACAACTTACTCAAAAGCTTATACAATTTACGCCTCATTCACACGACAGGGTCCGAGTGTCAGCCGATAAAATCGGTCGTTTTGGGCCGTTTTTCCCGGCCAGTTTGCATCCGTTCAGTGTTGCCGTTTTGAACGGCCGATTTTGACCCGTTTTGCATCAGTTTTTTTCCCTGTCCGTTTTAAAATCGGATGAATTTCATTTAAAATTGTTGCCACACACAGCCCTTTGTAGATAATGCCACCCAGCCCCCTGCAGGTAATGCCACCCAGCCCCATGTAGGTAATGCCACCCAGCTCCCTGTAGGTAATGCCACCCAGCTCCCTGTAGGTAATGCCACCCAGCTCCCTGTAGGTAATGCCACCCAGCTCCCTGTAGGTAATGCCACCCAGCTCCCTGTAGGTAACGCCACCCAGCTCCCTGTAGGTAATGCCACCCTGCCCCTTGTAGGTAATGCCACACAGCCCCCCCCCCCCCCACATTCCAGGAGAAGTCACTGACTTCAATGTCCATATATGGACAGTGTAGTCACTGACTTCTCCTGGAGAGGAATTCCCTGCCACAGGTCGAGAATTCCACTTCAGAAGTGAGTGACGTCACTGTGTCCATATATGGACGGTGTAGTCACTCACTTCTCCTGTAGCGGAATCCCCGGCCATAGTGTCAGGGATTCCGCTGCGGAAGTGAGTGACTTCGCTGTGTCCATATATGGACAGTGTAGTCACGCACTTCTCCTGTAGCGGAATCCCCAATCCCCAGCCGGGGATTCCAACTCCTACAGGGAGCAAAAAAAGACCCTCCTCCTCCTCCTCACATTCACTCTGCACTGTGAGGAGGAGAGAGAGCGCCCGAGCGACGGAATACATGGCCATCACTCGGGACACATTCCGGTGATGGCCGTGTATTACCCGGCCCCATAGACTTCTACGGGAGTCGGGCGGCCGGGTAAACGGCCGAAAATAGGGCATGTTCCATTTTGACGGCCAGGTTTCCCGGGCCGTCAAAAAAAATAGGTCGTGTGAATAGCCCCATTAGGGGTCTATTGTTCCTAATGGAGCCGGGTGACGCCGTTGTGTGAATAAGGGCTTACCAGGTTCCCACGTAGCGTAAATGCTGCGGAATTTCCGCAACCGAATTCTGTGTGGAAATTCCGCAGCATTTACGGTATCAGCAAAGTGGATGAGATTTAAAAATCTCATGCCCAAGCTGTAGAAAAAAAAACACAGCGCAAACGTTAATAAAATGTATCACTTTTTTGGCCTCCGTAGTTATACTAGAGAATATATATATATATATATACACACATACATACATACACACATTTTTTAGTTATTTTTTGTCACGGAATTGCTAGTCGAGCAATAATAGTATTTTGCAAAGCAACCTCAGGATTTTAAAATGTCCTAATGCTACAGGAGATATAGTAAAATATATATAGAGTTGTTAAGTGGGTGTTAATATTCAAGAGCCAAACCCAAGATGAGGAAGTGTCAACTACAACATCCTGTGAGAAAGCGCCGCCACTATCTCCCATATTACTACAATACAGATGACACAACTTCACACAATGCTGAAGGGAATGTAGGAGAGACAGAGAGGTGGGTGCCCACGTCGCTGCCAGTATCTTCTAGTATAAAACGGCAACATCGCGATACACTGGGAGCAGCAAAGGATCTCACGACTAAATAAAGTGAAAACTGCCATTTGGTTTACCTGTCGCAAAGCACGAACTGCAGGTCAGGATAGAAACTTGAGCGCTTCATTCACAGGGCATACGTGAAGCCCCAGTCTCTGCCCTGATGAAATACCGGAGCATGAACTTGCTATGTCGTCTTCAGCCATCCTTATATCAGAACACACAGGTGGTCTAGGAGTCCGCCTACTACAGGCAGCGATTGGTCAGTGTACCAGTCCTTCACATCACTTGGGGTAGTCGTAGACTGTGACGCGTACTGGAGAATATCATGTACAACCCCCCTCCCCTAGAAACTGAATAATGGATCAGACCAGTAGTGTGCCTCCTTTGCAGCAACAGAGAAAGGACTGCCACATTGCGTCTGGATGGGGTGGAGATAACAGCAAAAATTTTTTCCTGTCGGTGTATTTGAGGCAGGAAACTATGTTTGTTATATCAAATACAAGGGTAGAGAGGAAGATAACTGTTTTGCATATATTATGAATATATTATAATTATCTTTATCACCAATAGAGATACCAGAGTCACCGAGCTAATCACCAGAAGACAATCCCAAATCCAGCAAATAGTTTTACCCAATGGTGGAGATTCATCAATAATAGATGAGTTGGTAAAAAAGTTATCAATAACCTATATTTCTGCGTTTCTCGCGCATCACGCACCCATTGAAGTCAATGGGTGCGTGAAAATCACGCCCACCACACGGAAGCACTTCCATGGGACGCGCGTGATTCGCGCAACAGCAGTAAAAAGTATGATTGAAAACAGAAAAGCACCACGTGCTTTTCTGTTTACAAACATACAAACAGTTTCATAATGATGGCGGCTGCGCGAAAATCACACAGCCGCGCATCATATGGTGATGACACACGGAGCTGTTAAGTGCCTTGTACGCGCGCAAAATGCCGCATTTTTTGCGCGCGCAAAACGCACACGCTCGTGTAAGTCCGCCCTCAATGTCTAAAACGTAATACATTTTGTGCACAGCCTGTACACCATTTTTTGACACAATTGGCATCAGAATTCTGCCTTTATAGACTTTGTGTCTGTGCCCTTTTAATTGTTTAATTAAGTTTCTGTGGGACTTAACTCACACAGCACAGCGTGATCTCTCGAGGTCACGATGTGCTGTCATTCACAGAAACTTTACCGAAGTGTCAGGCGTGTGAATAGACATCGCGTCCTGGCTGGAGGCAATGTCTATTCGCTCTCAAGACACTTTGGTAAAGTTAATGTGGGAGTATGTGACAGCACAGCATGATCTCGCGAGTACTGCTAAAAATGAATGGAGAGAACTGTATGACGCTGATTGGTCTGATTGGCCAGCGTCATACACTTCTCTTTAAAACGCCCAGTTTTTAAAAACAAAAGTAAAAACACGTCCAGTTGTCTATTAAGAAACTAATTAGCATAAATCTAAAATTGTTATCTACATTACAGCGCCGATCAGATTATGTAGGAGATAGGGCATTTATAATCTGGTGACAGAGCCTCTTTAACCGCTTAACGCTATGTGACGTAATAGTCCGTCTCAGGAGTTGTCTTGTTAACGCAAACTGACGGACTATTATGTTACAGCATTAACAGGGTACTGTGTCAGCAAACGCGTCTGCAGACACAGTTTTAAAGAAGTGATAGCTTAACGCTATCACTGCTTCAAGGCCAGGACTGGAGCTAGCCTCCGATCCAGCCGAATAACCCCTTAGATGCATGTACGGTGTTTACAAGCAGATCGGAACCCTGCAATGAAATGCCGATGACTGCTCCGGCAGACCGGAAGCCTAACAGTGGCCTCCTGTCTGCCTAGAACGGAAGCCTGCTCGATCCCGCCCAGAGGTGGGGCCTAAAAGGCGTCAGGCCGCAGTTTCAAGATGGCGCAGGCTCAGAAGCTGAGCCTGCTACATCAGCCGCTGGTGTCAGCTGTATGTTACAGCTGACACCCTGCTGTAACGGCAGGGAACAGAGCTAGCTCCGATCCCAGCCATTAACCCCTCAGATGCCGCGATGTTATCGTGACGATGCTGATCGTTGCTATGGCAACCGGAGGCCTAATAATGGCTTCCTGGTCTTAATTAATAGGATTAGGAGAGCAGCTGCTAAAATGCCATTGCAAAGCAGCAAACAGGTATTTGAAGCCGCTGGTGCCTCTGGAGTCCCGCGAACCTCAAGGTGTAGGATCCTCCAGAGGTTTGCAAGTGTGCATAAGCTATTATTCGGCCACCCCTAAACAATGCTCACAAGCAGAAACGGTTGCAGTGGGCTCAGAAATACATGAAGACTAATTTTCAAACTGTGTTGTTTACTGATGAGTGCCGTGCAACCCTGGATGGTCCAGATGGATGGAGTAGTGAATGGTTGGTGAATGGCCACCATGTCCCAAGGAGGTGGCGGAGTCATGTGTTGGACTGGAATCATGGGGAGAGAGCTGGTAGGCACCTTTAGGGTCCCTGACGGTGTTAAAATGACCTCTGCAAAGTACGTAGAGTTTATGACTGACCACTTTCTTCTGTGGTACAAAAAGAAGAACCGTGCCTTCCGTAGCAAAATTATCTTCATGCATGACAATACACCATCTCATGCTGCAAAGAATACCTCTGTGTCATTGGCTGCTATGGGCATAAAAAGAGAGAAACTCATGGTGTGGCCCCCATGTTCCCCTGACCTCAACCCTATTGAGAACCTTTGGAGCATCCTCAAGCAAAATATCTATGAGGGTGGGAGGCAGTTCACATCAAAACAGAAGCTGTGGGAGGCTATTCTGACATCCTGCAAAGATATTCAAGCAGAAACTGTCCAAATACTCACAAATTCAATGGATGCAAGAATTGTGAAGGTGATATCAAAGAAGGGGTCCTATGTTAACATGTAACTTGGCCTGTTAAGTTTTTTTTTATTGAAAGAGCTTTTGATTTCTGTAAATATGACCTCCTGATGCTGCAAATTCAACAAATTATCATTTTAGTTCTCTTTTCAACCTTTAAAATGATTTGTTCAATTAAATTCGCATTATACTCCAACGGTTGATGGCTTGAAGATTATACTGACTGACATTTGCATAGACTATTTAGGAAAATCAGCGAAAAATAACATTTGCATAATAATTTGGAACGCGGTGTATTCGCATAGAAAGGGACTAGTGAAACAACATATAGGGTTGGAGGCTGAACTGGCTGTGATGGAGGAGATATATCTTCGGTCTAGGGACCCCTCGGCCTTTACTATATTTACAGCGTAGCAACGTGAATATACCCTTCTACTTACTGAGTTTACCAGGAAGAAAATCCTGTATTCCCAATATAGGGTCTTTGGGCAAGGGCATAAGAATGGTCTCTTGTTGGCCTACTTGGCTAGAGAGGACACCACACCGAATCCTATATTATAAATCACCTCGTCTACTGGAATGCCTGTCAGTGGGTCACTTAACTCTTAGCCATTAACCCCTTCCCGACATTTGACGTATCCATACGCCAAAGTCGGGTAGGGGAAGTATGGAACGGGACACTTCATAGTAACTAATGGCATCACGCTCGAGCACGATCCCGGTCGTTTAACTCGTTAATAGCGACTGCAGCATTTAAATTATTAGAAAGAGGGGGCGACGCCCTCTAACAGCTCATCACACCCCCCGCAACGCAATCGCGGGGGGGGGGGCGATGTTTGCTATGGCTGCCTGGGGGCCTAATGAAGGCCCCCAGGTCCGCCATCTTTGTGCACCTATTAAGCCCTGCCTCTGGCAGGGCTTAATAGATGCAATCAGAATCACGATATACTGCAATACATTAGTATTGCAGTATATCGTGCAAGCGATCTAACGATCGCTGGTTGACGTCCCCTAGGGGGACTAATAAAAAAAAGTTAAAATTAGTTAAATAAAGTTGTTTTTTTTAATGCCAAAAATTAAAAGTTAAAAAAAACCATTTTCCCCCTAGAGCATAGTAAAAAATAAATACAAATAAACATAATTGGTATTGCCGCGTCCATAAAAGTCTGAACTATTACAATATATCATTATTTAACCCGCATGGTGAACGCCATAAAAAAAAGAAAAATTGTAAATGCCAGAATCTCTATTTTTTGGTCACCTAATCTCCCACAAAAAATGAAATAAAAATTTATCAAAATGTCGCATGTACACCAAAATGGTATTATTAAAATCTACAGCTTATCCCGCAAAAAATAAGCCCTCATATCACTTAAAGGGGTTGTCGCAAGTTTTTTTTTTAAACATTCTAAGCAGGAAATGAATTTTAAAAGATTTGCTGTTAAAAAATTTAAAAAATTCATTTCCTAAGTGCCTTTTTTTTACACTTGATAACTCAGCAAGTGCTGGTTATCTTTTCTAAAAAGGGGCATGAGCGGCTTGATGTCAATCAAGCCGCTCCGCTCTGCAGTGTGCGCGCTCCCGATGTTGCTAGATACTGTAGTTCTAGCAACATCGGGAGAATGTTCGTCTCAAGCGGGCATGGTAAGCCGCATCGGTGCTGCATCAGCACCCGGCGAACAACTAAAAATATATAAGAAAAATAAACTCACCTAAGACGTTCTAACGGCGCTCTGAAAGGTCCCGTCACTTGCCATCATCCTTCTTCTTGGCGCCGCTCGCATTCATAGTAACAATGCGTTGTGGCGCAGATGACGTAATCATATCAGGCCCATGTGATTACGTCATCTGCGCCCACCGCTATGTTATTGTGAATGGGAGAAGAAAAGTGACGGGACCGTTCAGCTCTTCGTGGGAACGTCTTAGGTGAATTTATTTTTGTATGTATGTTGTCATGTATGTGTATATGTGCATGTATGTATGTATGTTTGTTTTCTTGTATGTATGTTACTGAAGTGAAACAAAAAAGAACACGGCGCCAAACTTGCGGTATCAATATATAATGCGCGGAGAAAAAACAATATATGCTCACCTCCAAGGTTGTGAATTACCGGCATGTAATTCGTAGTAGAGAAGCTGCTGCCAATCCCAACGCAAACTCCCAAGGGGTTGCCAAATTAGTAGAAATTACAGGAAGAAAAAACGGTGATATGCCTGATGAAGATGCCGGTCCGGTATCGAAACGCGTAGCAATTATCGTCATTAAACCTTTCTTATTAAGCAGCGCCGTGTATCCCGTTTTTTCTTCCTGTAATTTCTTCTTGTATGTATGTTGTCATGTTTGTATGTGTATATGTGCATGTATGTGTATATGTGCATGTATGTATGTATGTTTGCTTGTATGTATGTTTGCTTGTATGTATGTTTGCTTGTATGTATGTTTGCTTGTATGTATGTTTGCTTGTATGTATGTTTGCATGTATGTTTGCTTGTATGTATGTTGTCATGTTTGTATGTGTATATGTGCATGTATGTGTATATGTGCATGTATGTTTGCATGTATGTATGTTTGCATGTATGTATGTATGTTTGCTTGTATGTATGTTTGCTTGTATGTATGTTTGCATGTATGTTTGCATGTATGTATGTTTGCATGTATGTTTGTATGTATGTATGTTTGCATGTATGTATGTTTTCATGTATGTATGTTGTCATATTTGTATGTGTATATGTGCATGTATGTTTGCATGTATTTATGTTTTCATGTATGTATGTTTTCATGTATGTATGTTTGCTTGTATGTATGTTTGCTTGTATGTATGTTTGTATGTATGTTTTCTTGTATGTATGTTATCATGTTTGTATGTGTATATGTGCATGTGTGTATATGTGCATGTATGTTTGCATGTATGTTTGCTTGTATGTATGTTTGCTTGTATGTATGTATGTATGTTTGCTTGTATGTATGTATGTTTGCTTGTATGTATGTGGTCATGTTTGTATGTGTATATGTGCATGTATGTTTGCATGTATGTATGTTTTCATGTATGTATCATGTATGTTTGCATTTATGTATGTTTGCATGTATGTTTGCATGTATGTTTGCATGTATGTATGTTTTCTTGTATGTATGTATGTTGTCATGTTTGTATGTGTATATGTGCATGTATGTTTGCATGTATGTATGTTTGCATGTATGTATGTTTGCATGTATGTATGTTTGCATGTATGTATGCATGTATGTATGTTTGCATGTATGTATGTTTGCATGTATTTATGTTTGCATGTATGTATGTTTGCTTGTATGTATGTTTGTATGTATGTTTTCTTGTATGTATGTTGTCATGTTTGTATGTGTATATGTGCATGTGTGTATATGTGCATGTATGTATGTATGTATGTTTGCTTGTATGTATGTTTGCTTGTATGTATGTATGTTTGCTTGTATGTATGTATGTATGTTGTCATGTTTGTATGTGTATATGTGCATGTATGTTTGCATGTATGTATGTATGTTTTCATGTATGTATGTATGCATGTATGTTTGCATTTATGTATGTTTGCATGTATGTATGTTTGCATGTATGTATGTTTGCATGTATGTATGTATGTATGTTTGCATGTATGTATGTTTGCATGTATGTATGTTTGCATGTATGTATATTTGCATGTATGTTTGCTTGTATGTATGTTTGCTTGTATGTATGTTTGCATGTATGTATGTTTGCATGTATGTATGTTTGCTTGTATGTATGTTTTCTTGTATGTATGTATGTATGTTGTCATGTTTGTATGTGTATATGTGCATGTATGTTTGCATGTATGTATGTTTGCATGTATGTATGTTTGCATGTATGCATGCATGTATGTATGCATGCATGTATGTATGTTTGCATGTATGTATGTTTGCATGTATGTATGTTTGCTTGTATGTATGTATGTTTGCTTGTATGTATGTTTGCATGTATGTTTGCATGTATGTATGTTTGCTTGTATGTATGTTTGCTTGTATGTATGTTTGCATGTATGTATGTTTGCTTGTATGTATGTATGTTTGCTTGTATGTATGTTTGCATGTATGTATGTATGTATGTTTGCTTGTATGTATGTTTGCTTGTATGTATGTATGTTTGCATGTATGTATGTTTGCATGTATGTATGTTTGCATGTATGTATGTTTGCATGTATGTATGTTTGCTTGTATGTATGTATGTTGTCATGTTTGTATGTGTATATGTGCATGTATGTTTGCATGTATGTTTGTTTGTATAAATGTCTGTATGGCCATGTATGATACTGTCTGCTGGCGCCCTGTATCTAAGCCTACTTTGCCGCAGGCCTCTATACATGGTATAACAGTCAGTATCACACATGAAAGTGAAAATAAGCCTACGACATGTTTTATTTAATTTTTTTTTAAATATTTTGTATTTTTTACAGGTTTGGTGTTTGGACTACGTCGGTTTCGAGGACTACTTAGATGACGCTTTTTTTTTCATCAATAAAATGGTTAATGAGGGTTGTGTTGGGGGTGCTTTATTTCAATAAAATATTTTATCTATATCTTTGTGTTTTATTTTCAACTTTTATTACTATCACTTTAGTAATGGCCGCTGTCTGAGTGACAAGGTCCATTACTAAGGGGAGGCTTAGTGTTAGCCGGTACAGAGGCTAACTCTAAACACCATTATTACCCCGGTACCCACCACCACCAGGGGTGCCGGGAAGAGCTGGGTACGATCCAGTACCCGACCATCTGTTGTGATGGTCGGGCTCTGGGGCGGCCGCAGGCTATTATTATGAGGCTGGGAAGGGCCAAAAACAGTGGACCTTCCCACTCTTGTAATGCTAGGCTGCTGCTGCTGTGTTGTATCTGGCTGGTTATAAAAATGGGGGGGACCCCACGTCATTTTTTTTTTATTATTTATGTATTCTTTTTATTAAAAAGACATGGGGTTCCACCCAATTTATCATAACCAGCCACAAACAACACAGTGTTATTAGCCTGGGAATGTACTAAACCAGTGGCCCCTCCCACCCGTGTAATGCCAGACTGCTGCGGCCTTGTATATGGCTGGTTATTAAAAATGTGGGGGACCCAACGTCTATTGTTAAATTTAAAAAAAAACGATGTGGGGATCCCCCACATTTTTATATCCAGCCCGATACAACACAGCAGCAGCAGCAGCCTAGCATTACAAGGGTGGGAAGGTCCACTGTTTTTTTTTTTTTTTTTAATCAGTTCAAGTTTATTCAACAAAACTCCACATTATTACAGGTCATTGTACGTTCTCATACAGTGTACAAGCAATTTTCAACAGACCCAATTCTTTACATTTAACCAAACATTCCCTTCCCCCCAACTCCCCCCTGTATCCCCCCCAGCCGATCTCCTCAGTACCACTTTTCCAATCCTCTCCCCTCAGTGGCCCTATACCTGCACTTGTTGCCTTAGTGTCATTAGCTCCACAGAAGCATACCCAGATTGATCAATCCACCTAGCCCATTGTTTGTCGAACTTGACCCTGGACCCCCTCTTGGAGTATATCCTATACTCCATCAGAACCTGTGAGTTAAGTGCCCCTATGATTTCTTGTTTTGATGGTGGCTCCGCATCCAGCCAGTGCTTTGCAATTCCTTTCCGAACTTGATACAGTATTTTAGCAATTGCCAACCCTGACATCCTATCTCCCCCCAAATCTCCAACATACCCTAGCAGCATTACTACCGGATCCCATGGGATCTGTACCTCAAACACTCTCCCCACTAGTTCCAATATTTCCGTCCACAGACTCCCCAGCTTCCCACATGTCCAGAACATATGAAGGATGTCTGCTTTTTCTTCCGGGCACCTAGGGCACTTTGCATCCGCTCTTAATCCCATTTGTTTCAGCACCCACGGGGTCCTGTACACCCTATGTATCAGAAACAACTGCGATCTTCGTTGTGCTACATTAATGGACAAAGTACATGTTGCTGCCAATACCGCCTCCCAGTGGTCTGTTGTAATAGGACCCACATCCCTCTCCCATATTGCTTTCACTGTTGCCATAGGATCTCCCAGATGTTCCACCAACAACCTGCGATAAACCAATGAGATTAATCCTTTTGATGATACTGCCTTTGCAATATGCTCCAACACCCCCGCTGCATGCATCGTCAGGTCCACACTGACCGCTTGTGTCTGCACTGCGTGCCGAATCTGCAGGTACTGATAAAACATGCGGGAGTCCAGTTGAAACTCCTCCCTTACTTGCTGAAAAGATTTGAGTATGTCTCCCTCATACAACTGATTCAACCGTATTATGCCTTGCTGCTCCCACCCCTGCATCCCTTCCAATTTACCCAATTCCCCCAAATAAGCATTCCTCCAGAGCGGTGTATATTTAGTGCACTCCCCTATCCCCAGCAATTGCTTGCACTGCCACCACACCTTATGTATGAGAAGCAGAGTGGGTCTGGTACTCGCCATCTGTTTATATCTGTGCGCTTCCAGTCCTGCCAACGGGTTCTCCCCCCCCCCCAGATATGATAGGATGCGCGCACTGGACCCCCATGTCTCTTCCTGCTCCCACCCCCAGAAATGCTGACATTGGGCAGCTAAATAATACACCCAAGCATTAGGAACAGCCAGGCCCCCCTCCTCCTTTGGCAGCTGTAATTTCTCCAGTTTAATCCTAGGTACCCCCTTCTTCCATACTAGGTCTCTAAAAAGGTTATGCAATCTCCTGAACCAATATTTGGGGATCCATACCGGTGAGTTATGTAGGACATACAACACCTGGGGCATAAGGATCATTTTAATCAAATTTGTCCTACCCAGAGCCGATAGGGGCAACTTATTCCACGCCTCTACTTTGGCTTTTATCTTTGTTAACAGTGGCATTACATTAAGGGACATATAATCCTGTACTTTCGCCGTCACCCTCACCCCCAAATACTTAAACTCCTTCACCACAGGTATCTCCACCTCCTCTTCCCCATTCTGAATATCCCCCGGGTCCATGAGCATTAGGGCCGATTTTGACCAATTAATGAGTAGTCCTGAATATTTCCCAAACCGCTTAATTAGGGCCATCACTAACGGTAATGTGCGTTCGGTATCCGCCATGAATAGCAGCATATCATCTGCGTATAATGCAATTCTTTCCTCCACCCCCCCATATCTCAACCCCTGAATGTGTTCATGTTGTCTCACTGCACACGCCAAGGGTTCCACCGCCAACGCAAACAACAATGGGGACAATGGACATCCCTGACGCGTTCCCCGCTCCAGCGCAAACCGATCCGATAACACCCCATTCACCCTTATCTTTGCTGTCGGGGCTACATACAACAATTTTACCCATTTTATATAATTAGGGCCAAATCCCATTTTTCCCAGAACTGACCACAAATAATTCCACTCCACACAATCGAATGCTTTGGCCGCATCTAAGGACATTATGGCTCTCCCCCCACGATTATCCGGCATAACTTGTAGATTCAAAAACAGCCGCCTCAGATTTACCGCCGTCGATTTGGATGGCATAAAACCGGCCTGATCTCCGTGTACCACCCCAGCTACTACTTTAGCTAGTCGAAGCGCCAATACTTTCGCCATGATTTTAATATCCGCCGTCAGCAGTGAGACTGGTCTATAAGAGCCCGGGAGTTGAGGATCCTTCCCCTCTTTAGGCAGAACTACTATAGTCGCTTCATACATTGTTTCTGGAAGCCGCCCCCTATTGAAGCTATCTAAAAGAGTGGCCAGTAACTGCGGCGCAAGCTCCTCCCCATATTCCTTAAAAACTTCCACCGGAAGACCATCCGGCCCCGGCGCCTTTTCACTGGCTAGTATCCCTATAGCCGCCTGTATTTCCTCCAGAGATATTGGCTCCTCCAATGTCCCTCTCTCCTCCCCCCCCAACCTAGGAAATTCTATCTCCCCTATATACTCTTCCAGCTGCTGAGGCGTGTGCTCTGCCCTAGAGGCATACAAATCCGAGTAGAACTGCTGAAACACTTTCAAAATCTGTCCTGTATCAGTCTCCAACCTCCCCCCCTCCCCTTTAATGGTGTGTATGTAATTATTCTCCCTCTGAGCCTGCGCCATCCTTGCCAGTAACCGTCCAGTGGTTTCCCCCTCCTCATAATATTGGCGTTTTAAAAACATCCTTTTGTTATCTGCCCTCTCCAACTGATGTTGCTTTAACAACCGCTGCGCCTCCACCCAATGCTTCAATGTGTCTGTTGTGTTATCTATTATATGCAGCCTTTCTGTCTCCTCTACCCTTCCCAACAGTGCTTCTCCTAATTGTCTAGACCGTGTTTTTACTGCTGAAATGCGCTGGATGAACACCCCTCTCAGCCACGCCTTCATCGCGTCCCACAGTATCTCTTGCGGTACCGTTCCTGAATTGAACTGAAAGTACTCCTTTATGAGGTCTAAAATTTGTTTATTGTCTATCAGCTTTAGCCAAAAGGCATTAAGTTTCCAACACCCTTGCCCCCGCCCTGTCCTCTCCTCCGTCTCTACCTTCATTAACACAGGAGAATGATCCGATAACGCTCTTTGCAAGTATTCTATCTGAGCTACAAATGGTACCGCTGTCGGTGAGCACAAGATTAAGTCTATCCTGGATAAAGACTGATATGTGGAAGACGCACAAGAATACTGAAAGCTATTTGGATGTTTATCCCTCCATATGTCCCGCCAGCCCATTTCAGCAACCAGATGGCCAAAAGCTGTTACACCTCCCCCTGTCATGCCAAATTTATCCATATTGGTATTCAATACTGCGTTAAAATCCCCCATCACTATTAACGGCACCTCCGGGTACCTAGCCAGTTCCTCCACCACTTTCTTGATACATCCACTAGAAAACGGAGGGGGTACATACAACACCACCAACACACAATTCCAATGATACAATGTACAGTGTACCCCCACATACCGCCCCTCCCCATCCTGGAAGGAGTCGTGACATACAAATGGCACTGCCCTATGTATGAGAAGACTCACCCCCCTTGAATATGTAGTATGGTAAGAATGAAAACTATGGCCTACCCAGGCCCTATGCATCATGGAAACTGAATCCCTAGTCATATGTGTCTCCTGTAGTCCTATCACCCTCGACTCCTGTTTTCTAATAAAATCAAATACCGCCTGTCGTTTTCTGGCTTCCCGCAGGCCCCGTACATTCCAGGACAAACAATTAATTGATCCCATCATCCCTCAACATATCACAGCTCCTCCTATCCTGTTCTCTTAATTTTACATATCCGACCGGCTGGGTCTCCTTTCCCTCCCTCCCCTCCCCCCCCTGCAACCTCCCCTCCCCCCCTGCAACCTCCCCCGTAAACCTACCCCTTTCCAAGGGTTGGGGCAACAGAACGTATCTGCCATTACCCATAACAAACATCGGCAGGTCAACTCCGCCCACCATACATTCAACAATGCCATAACTCGTTATGTGCTTTTCCCGCTTAACTGACCATCCCTCCCGCTGCCATTTTCTTACAAATAAACTACCATCCCTTCAGCATATCAATACCCCTCAATGTCCATAAACACATTCCTCCTCTTCCGGTCTTCCGCGGTCCCCGCAACCATGCCCTCCAACTCCAAGTCCAATCAAATGCCAAATCTTGCAATTTTTCCTACGACACCTGGTTCAGTCCTGCATCCCCAGCCTCCTTTTGCCAGCCGGTCTGTTCCGGATCAACGCCGTCCCTCTGCCGGTCTCAGCTGACTTTCATGGCTATCCAACCATCTAACCGCTTCTCTCGGTGTCTCAAAAAAGGAAGTTGTTCCCAGCGCCACCACTCTCAAACGGGCAGGATACATCATGGAATATTGCACTTGTAATGCCCTTAGTCGTCTTTTTATATCCATAAACTGTGATCTTTTCCGTTGTACTTCCAAAGAGAAGTCCGGGAAGAAGGACACTTTCACCCCATTAAAGGAGATGTCTTGACGTTCTCTAGCTTTCCTCAGGATCTTGTCTCTATCTTTATAATGTAGAATCTTTATCAGCACCGGTCTCGGCGGCCTTCCGGGAGGGCCAGGTCTGGTCGGCACCCTGTGCGCTCTCTCCACCGCAAATAAAGGGGTCAATTCCTCTCTACCAAATGTGTCTATCAGCCACTTTTCAAAGAAGTCATCCGGATTCGTTCCCTCCACTCTTTCCGGAACCCCCACAAGGCGCACATTATTTCGTCTCAGCCGATTTTCCATATCGTCTGTCTTAGCCATCAATGTCGCCACTGCCTGCGAATGTGCCTGTACATCCTGCTTTATGTGAGGAATCGCATCCTCCATGTCTGAGACTCTCCCTTCCACTGCAGTGGTGCGTTCCGCAACTTTCTGCAAATCATTCCTGAGCAGCAAAATGTCCTCCTTCAATCCACCCATCTGACTTGCTAAGGTATTAAGGACCATAGAATTCTGCTTCACCGCTGCCAAAATGTCCTTTAGGGAGGGTTCCTCCTTCCTTACTCCACTTTTCCCTCCAGCACCTGGCTGATCCTGCATGGCGCCACTCATCTCCTCCTCCTCCTCCTCCTCCTCACTTCTCATGTCCCCCGCCAAAGGAGAATACCTGGATCCATATGATGAGCTTCCAGCTGCCTGATCTCCAGCCGACTTTCGCTGCTGTGCAGCCGCCCCCCCTGCTCTCGGCGTGCGGGCGAACCTCTCCAGCTTTTCCACAACTTCCTGCCGGAGGCCTCTATTGCGGCCTTCCTTCTCCTCGGCGCCATCTTGAGCGCGGGACCCGGGACTCGCTGGCGGCGACTTCTGCTTCTTAGAGCGCGTCATTATGACCGGGTATTCGTGCTCCTCCACCTCCAGACTCTGGTAAGCCCCTAGGGAAGCTATTTTCCCCGAGTTTTACGGGATATATGGACCTTAAAGGATGATTACAGCAGGAGCTCCGGTCACACACGTCCTCTCACATTCACCTCTAGGCCACGCCCCCCCAAGGTCCACTGTTTTTGGCCCTTCCCAGCCTCATAATACCAGCCTACGGCCGCCCCAGTACCCGACCATCACAACAGATGGTCGGGTACTGGATCGTACCAAGCTCTTCCCGGCACCCCTGGTGGTGGTGGGTACCGGGGTAATAATGGGTGGTTAGTGCTAGCCTCTGCACCGGCTAACACTAAGTACCGCCTTAATAATGGACGCTGTCAATCAGCCAACTACCATTATCTAGGCACTAATAAAGTTTGAAAAAAAAAACACAAAGACAATTTTTTTTTATTAAAATAAAAAATCCCCAACAAAACCCTCGTTAACCATTTTATTAAAATTTTCAAAAAACGTAGATCTACGCAGTAGTCCAACGAATCGAAGACGTAGTCCAATTGGTACATCAAAATCTGCAACAACATAAAAAAAAAGTTATCAATGTGAACAATACCGATACTTATACTCACCTACACACACACACACACAAACAACCACACACAAACATATGCACAAACACATATAAACACACAGCCATATATTACACAAACACACACATACACACAAACATATACACAAACACACACATATACACACAAACACATGTACACAAACATATACACACAAACATATGCACAAACACACATATACACAAACACATATACACAAACACATATACACAAACACACACATATACACAAACACCCATATATACACAAACACACACATATACAAAAACACACAAACATATACACACAAACATATACACATGCACAAACACACCCATATAAACTCCAAAAAACACACATATACACACAAACCTATACACAAACACATGTACACAAATATACATATACAAAAATACACAAACATATACACACAAACATATACACATATGCACAAACACACCCATATATACACACACACACACACACACACATAAACACAAACACATATACACACACAAACATATACACAAACACACGTACACAAACACACCCAAATATACACAAACACACATACACAAACACACACACACAAACATACACAAACACACCCATATATACACAAACACGCTCATATATACACAAACACGCCCATACATACACAAACACACACATATATACACAAACACACACACGTATACAAAACACACACAAACATACACACAAACCTATACACATATGCACAAACACACCCATATATACACAAACACACATATACACACAAACATATACACATATACACACAAACATATGTACACAAACACACCCATATATACACAAACACAAACCCACACATACAAAAGCACACACACACAAACATATACACAAACACACCCATATATACACACACACACACAAAAATATACACACACACACAAATACACCCATATATACACTCACACATAAACACACACACACACACAAACACACAAGCACAGACTTCTCCTTGCGACGGGTGCCTTCCACTGCATCTTCTGCGCATGCGCCGAGATGCGCGTTCACGAGCAAATGACATCCTCTGCTCAGGGCGCAGAGGATGTCATTACGCATGCGCGGCCACCGCTAAAGGTAAATAGCGGTGGCCGGGAACCTAGGTAACGAGCAGGATACAAAGAGGGACCGACCGCAAATTCAATCAACGATATCATGAAAACGACATCGCTGGACGACGGACAGGTAATTAGAATTCTTCTTATTTTTACATGGGGGAGCTTTATAGCTCCATTTATCAACTTGGGACAACCCCTTTAATCGACGGAAAAATAAAAAAATTATGGCTCTTGGAATTTGGCAACACAAAATACATTTTCTTTTTTTACACTTAGGTTTTTATTTGTAAAAGTAGTAAAATATAGAAAAAAACTATATATATTTGGTATCGCCGTAATCGCATTGACCCACAGAATAAAGTTAACATGTTATTTTAATTGCACAGTGAATTGAGTCAAAATGGCGCGCAGAAAACCATTGAGGAATCGCTTTTTTTTTTCATTTTCTACCCCACAAATAATTTTTTTCCCGTTTCCTGGTACATTATATGGCAAAATAAATGGTGCTACGAAAACCTACAACTCGTTCCGCAAAAATCAAGTTCTCATAGAACTATATAGACGGAAAAATAAAGAAGTTATGGCTTTTGGAAGGTGGGGAGGAAAAAACGGAAATGAAAATCTGAAAAAGGGCTGCGGCGGGAAGGGGTTAATGAATCTTTGCTAAATTCTAAATAACATTATATTTACCACCCTGGATAGTGAAGATGTAGATTTTTTGGAAGCTGATCTGACCGTAGACAAAGTTACAGAGTCTATTAGTTCCTTCCCAAACAGGAAAACCCCGGGACTGGATGGTCTCCCAATAGAATGGTATAAATTGCATGTTGACCTGATTGCCCCTCATCTGCTTGCTCTTATGCAATCCTTTAGTGGTGATACTACTCTCCCCCCTTCTATAAGAGAGAGGCTCTTATAGTGCTGATTCCCAAGCCCCATAAGTATCGTTGAGATTGTGGCTCATACCGACCTATCTCACTCCTTAATTGTGATATTAAAATATTAGCCAAAATTTTGGCGATGCGTATTCAAAAGATTATATTCTCATGTTATTCATCTGGACAAATCTGGCTTTTTACCATTGTAGGCCACTGATGTTAATCCTTGGTGACTATTCACTAATATATCATCTAATATGGAGTCAGGCAGCACCAGAGTACCAGAGTTATTGGCTCCTTGGATCTTGAAAAAGCTTTTGACTCAGTGAAGTGGTCCTATCTGTTGTCTGTGCTAGGCAAATTTGGGTTTGGCGCCAGATTTGTCCGGTGGGTACAGTTGCTATACTCCAAACCTACAGCAAGTATTAAAACTAATTGTCACATTTCCCCTTCATTTACGCTTGCCCGAGGAACTAGGGAAGGTTGGCCATTCAGCCACTAGCACTTGCTATAAGAGCCTCTACTGATATAAAGGGCTTTAGAATGGGGGAGAGGGGGGAGCGTGTCTTCCTCTATGCAGATGATACACTTCTATTCCTCAATGATCCAGGTCCATCTCTACAGGCACTGGTTGTCACGTAGGGTTCGTGGACCCACTGGGCCGTACCACCTTGGCGTTATGGCAGCTGTCCAACAGGGCGCAGGTCAGAGTCTATAGTTCATATAGGGTACCTGTGGCAGCTCGGACAGTAGCAAGGCAGGCTTAGAAGGAACATGGCAGCAGGTAGACGTCAGGTGTGGAGAAGCAGAACAGGCGTGATATACAGCACGGCAACAGCTCAGCACGGCACTAGATCAGGATACAGGAACAGGGAACACTGGGAGCAGGAAACACTAGGGGACCATTTGCAAGACAAACTTGGAATACGACAACAGCGCTCAGGCGTGGGAGGATGGGGCTGGGGCCTTCTTATAGCCCAGGGTTCTGTAGGAGCAATTAGCTCAATCTCCAACATGCGTGCTCTCTGACTTCTTAAGTCTGGACTGACCTCGGGGGCGCACCCTGGTGGTCACTGTGGAGCAGGACGGCCATATGTGCAGACATCTCTTGAGAGAAGAACGTCAACTGTTTGGAATGTGTTCGTGGTCAGCGACCACGGACATTACGCTGGTGTCTTTGTTCGATATATTTTCCTCCTTTTCTGGGCACTGTGTGAATTGGTCTAAATCTCTGATAATGGCAATAGATGATACGGCTAGGGGTATTGTACTTCCTTCCCCGATACAATTGACAGACAAAATCACTTATCTAGGTATAGTGATGAGTTCAAATATTGGTAATTTTATACCTGACAATGTTACTCCACTGGTGCAGCGACTCAGGATTGACTTTGATAGATGGAAACACCTCCCCCTCACAGTCACAGGCAGGATTAATCTGTTCAAAATGAAGGCCCTACCTAGATTTTTATATCTATTCCACAATTCTCCAGTATGGCTGCCTTTGTCATTGTACACCAATATTCATAAGGATCTCAGATCTTCTATTTTGGCAGGTGGTACTCCTAGAATTGCTTTGGGTACACTCCAACTACCTGCTGAGCAGGGTGGACTGGCCCTCCCGAATCTATATCTCTACTTCCTTGCTAGCCAACTGGTATATGTTTGGTGGGGGTTTACCCATAGACATTTTAATCCCTGTACTGATCTGGAAGCTTCTTGGTTTCTATAAAGCCCTGGAGAATTCTATCTATAGAGAGCCGCCCCCCCCCCCCCCGGGCACTTACTTAAAACTCCAATGCAGACTTCTCTGAAGGTCTGGCAAAGATCAATGCTGGTCTTTAACTCAGAGGAGCGGTCCTGGTTGCCTAGAACACTGCTCTGGTATAACCCGCTTCTACTACAGCTACGAGCACTTCCAGATCCTGGTGAGTGGGCAAATCTAGGTATATTGACTTTGGAGGATGTAGTGGTGGAAGATAAAGTAGCTACTTTTACATAATTTAAGGCTAAGCACCAGATCCCGACCCATCTCAGGTTCCGGTATTTCCAACTCAGACACGCTCCTTGGTCACAATTTGCTGGATATAATGTTATATTATGTACATCCCCGGTGGAGGACTGGGTTATCCGTGCTTTATAGACAGTTGAAGGTATCTTCCAATAAACTTGATAGAGCCCTGGACCGATGGTCTCAGACTCTTCCCTCTGTATCTACTGACGATCATAAGGAATGATCAAAAGATTATATTCTCATGTTATTCATCTGGACAAATCTGGCTTTTTACCATTGTAGGTCACTGATGTTAATCCTTGGTGACTATTCACTAATATATCATCTAATATGGAGTCAGGCAGCACCAGAGTACCAGAGTTATTGGCTCCTTGGATCTTGAAAAAGCTTTTGACTCAGTGAAGTGGTCCTATCTGTTGTCTGTGCTAGGCAAATTTGGGTTTGGCGCCAGATTTGTCCGGTGGGTACAGTTGCTATACTCCAAACCTACAGCAAGAATTAAAACTAATTGTCACATTTCCCCTTCATTTACGCTTGCCCGAGGAACTAGGGAAGGTTGGCCATTCAGCCACTAGCACTTGCTATAAGAGCCTCTACTGATATAAAGGGCTTTAGAATGGGGGAGAGGGGGGAGCGTGTCTTCCTCTATGCAGATGATACACTTCTATTCCTCAATGATCCAGGTCCATCTCTACAGGCACTGGTTGTCACGTAGGGTTCGTGGACCCACTGGGCCGTACCACCTTGGCGTTATGGCAGCTGTCCAACAGGGCGCAGGTCAGAGTCTATAGTTCATATAGGGTACCTGTGGCAGCTCGGACAGTAGCAAGGCAGGCTTAGAAGGAACATGGCAGCAGGTAGACGTCAGGTGTGGAGAAGCAGAACAGGCGTGATATACAGCACGGCAACAGCTCAGCACGGCACTAGATCAGGATACAGGAACAGGGAACACTGGGAGCAGGAAACACTAGGGGACCATTTGCAAGACAAACTTGGAATACGACAACAGCGCTCAGGCGTGGGAGGATGGGGCTGGGGCCTTCTTATAGCCCAGGGTTCTGTAGGAGCAATTAGCTCAATCTCCAACATGTGTGCTCTCTGACTTCTTAAGTCTGGACTGACCTCGGGGGCGCACCCTGGTGGTCACTGTGGAGCAGGACGGCCATATGTGCAGACATCTCTTGAGAGAAGAACGTCAACTGTTTGGAATGTGTTCGTGGTCAGCGACCACGGACATTACGCTGGTGTCTTTGTTCGATGTATTTTCCTCCTTTTCTGGGCACTGTGTGAATTGGTCTAAATCTCTGATAATGGCAATAGATGATACGGCTAGGGGTATTGTACTTCCTTCCCCGATACAATGGACAGACAAAATCACTTATCTAGGTATAGTGATGAGTTCAAATATTGGTAATTTTATACCTGACAATGTTACTCCACTGGTGCAGCGACTCAGGATTGACTTTGATAGATGGAAACACCTCCCCCTCACAGTCACAGGCAGGATTAATCTGTTCAAAATGAAGGCCCTACCTAGATTTTTATATCTATTCCACAATTCTCCAGTATGGCTGCCTTTGTCATTGTACACCAATATTCATAAGGATCTCAGATCTTCTATTTTGGCAGGTGGTACTCCTAGAATTGCTTTGGGTACACTCCAACTACCTGCTGAGCAGGGTGAACTGGCCCTCCCGAATCTATATCTCTACTTCCTTGCTAGCCAACTGGTATATGTTTGGTGGGGGTTTACCCATAGACATTTTAATCCCTGTACTGATCTGGAAGCTTCTTGGTTTCTATAAAGCCCTGGAGAATTCTATCTATAGAGAGCCGCCGCCCCCCCCCCCCCCCGGGCACTTACTTAAAACTCCAATGCAGACTTCTCTGAAGGTCTGGCAAAGATCAATGCTGGTCTTTAACTCAGAGGAGCGGTCCTGGTTGCCTAGAACACTGCTCTGGTATAACCCGCTTCTACTACAGCTACGAGCACTTCCAGATCCTGGTGAGTGGGCAAATCTAGGTATATTGACTTTGGAGGATGTAGTGGTGGAAGATAAAGTAGCTACTTTTACATAATTTAAGGCTAAGCACCAGATCCCGACCCATCTCAGGTTCCGGTATTTCCAACTCAGACACGCTCCTTGGTCACAATTTGCTGGATATAATGTTATATTATGTACATCCCCGGTGGAGGACTGGGTTATCCGTGCTTTATAGACAGTTGAAGGTATCTTCCAATAAACTTGATAGAGCCCTGGACCGATGGTCTCAGACTCTTCCCTCTGTATCTACTGACGATCATAAGGAATGCTATCCGCTCTAACAGGCCTCTTAATATCTGCAATAGATCGTCTAATTTAATTAAAACATTTTCACCATATCTATTACACACCTTCCAAATTGTTTCGAATGGGACGAATACCTGCTCCTGTCTGTCTACTTTCCCAGGGAGTCGGTGGCACCTTTTTGCATATGTTTTGGAAGTGTCCTATTAATAATTTCTGGACTGAAGTATTGGAATTTCTTGAACTTAAAGTCAGACTCCCGCATATACTTGAACCAAGGATTTGTCCTTTATTGCTGGTGGAAGAACTTGTACCCACTGTGGCCGGTAGGTCTCTTATGATTCTCCTCTTATTTTATGCCGAAAACACAATACACCTGAATTGGAAACATCCTAAGGTTTCTACATTGTCAGCATAGATTGCGTTAGTAAACACTACCCTGCCACTTTTTAAGCTCACTTATGAAGCGCGTGGATGTCCTGATACATTTGTCAAAATATGGAGCTCATGGATAGCTAATCCTCATGCCAGTTTATAGACCTGACATGGACTGGGTTAATTGAGCCTGAGGTTTCTGATGTCTCTATTTGCTCCCCCGTTCCTCTGCTGGAAATTTCCTTTTGACTGCTCTTATTCAGAATGTATTTTCTATCTACGGCTTATAAAGAAAGGCTGTTAATTAGTGTTTTCGTTTTGTTTCTCTCTTTTTTTATTTTCAAATGATCTACATTTCAATGTGTGGGAAAATGTATCTGTGTGTTCTTTATTCTTTATGTTCTTATAATGGACCTTATGTATTTGGTACTATTGTATTGCCTATTCTGCATACCACTCAGGTTAATATATTTTTGTACTTGTACCATTGTTCCATATTGTACCATATGAGGTCTTAATAAAATTATAAAAAATAATATATATGGTATACATTTGATGGCTATATAAAGTAGAGATTTATTTTATACAACATAATATAAAATAGCGTAAATAGCAAATTTTTATGTTATTATTGCTTTCCTTAGCAATGGATGTGTTATGATAACTTGCAGGGCTGGGGAAAATTTCAAGTTCCCTGCCCTGCACACTCAACAGCATAAACTATTCTCAGATTGTAAAAAAAACTCTGTGTGAACTATACCTAATTGTAATTTCTACTCACCGTAAATTCTCTTTCCTTTAGTCCTAGCAGCAGCACCCATGGGGATATTCTATCCTCCTAGAATATAGGACAGGTGGTATCAATTTATTTTAATTAATTGGCTACCCTATAAGAGCTAGCTTCACAGCTGGTCACATTGTGTATTTAAAACAGTAAAAGAAAAAACCCCACACCGACTTAAGGTCTACTGAATTAAACATTTTATTGGGGGGAAAGCAGTGCTGCTGCTAGGACTAAAGGAAAGAGAATTTACGGTGATGTCCTCATCAGGACACGGTCCTGAAGTAAAAGTAGATAAGGCTCAGCCGATCCAAGAGTCTGTATGTCACTGACCCTCTTGACTGTTGTTATAGCTACTAGAAAACAGACTTTTAGCGATAGATATTTCAATGTCACCAACTGTAAGGGCTCAAACGGGGGTTCACAGAGGTGATTGAGCACCACACATAATTCCCACTTAGGGACTGGATCAGTTATTGTTGGTCTGATCTTCTGGACTGCTTTTACAAATCTCTGAATGAGGGGTTCAGATGATAGTTTCTTGCCTAAGAAGGCTGATATTTGTACCTTAATTGTGCCTGGCTTGAGCCCTTTGTCAAAACCCTTCTGTAGAAAAGTCCAGTATGTTCTGGATGGATGGGGAGGAGGAGGAAAGTTGGTAGTCTTTGCACCATCTCAGAAATGCCAACCTAATCTTGCCATGGGTCTTGTTGGTCGCAACCCCTCTAGATTGTAAGAGGGTGTTGATGACGGTCTCTGACAGTCCTGAGTTGGCTAAAAGGGAGACTCTCTTGCTCATTGACATGAGTAGGGAGAACCACGTTCTTTTTGGCCAGAAAGGGCAGATGGCAATTGTCGAGACTTGTTCCCGTTTGATCTTCTGTAAGACCTTTGGGATCATCGGGATGGGCGGGAATATATACGCCAGGTGGAACTTCCATGGTATGACCCACGGCTTGTCTGCCCTGAACAGGGAGCAAAATAGGTCCACCTTCGCATTCTCTCGTGTGGCCGTCAGGTCCACTTGTGGCTGACCCCAGAATTCCACTATCTGATTGTAGACTTGTTGGTTTAGAGATCATTCTCCTGGTAGCGGAAGGTCGCGGCTCAGCCTGTCTGCTATAATGTTAAGGGTCCCTTTTATATGCACAGCTATCAGCTGTTGAGCATAAACTTCTGCCCAAGATAGGATCGGTGCCACTTCTATAAGAAGGGCTATGGATCGGGTGCCTCCCTGGTGGTTCAAGTAGGAGACTGTGGTCGCATTGTCTGAGCAAACTCTGATCGCTTTCCCCTGGACGGCTTGGTGAAAATATGTAAGGGCTCTCATGACCGCTCACATCTCTCTGTGATTTGAGGATAGAGACCTCTCGGTCTGAGACCAGGTGCCCTTCACTGTTTGTCTTGCTGTATGAGCTCCCCAACCTTAGCTGGACGCGTCTGTCGATATGTCGACCCACGACTGGGGGGAAAAGGATCCGCCGTTCTTTAAATGAAACCACCATCTTAGGGCAGCTCTTGTGTCTCTGGAAATAATCACTGTATTGTCCAGAGTTTTTATGTCTCGGTTTCTAACCTGCAGGATTTCCTGCTGTAGAGGTCGCATGTGCCATTTTTCCCACTTGATAGCCTCGCTGGCCGATGTCATCACACCCAGAACTTTCATCATCAGACGAACTGATACTGGTCTGATCTGGCTGAGATGCCGTGCGGCATCCTGTATAAGACACCGTCTTTCTGGTGGAAGGTAGATCATCATCTGTTGAGAATTCAAGAGAAATCCCAGGAACTGTTTCTCCTGCGATGGCTGAATGTGGGATTTTTCCCCATTGATGAGCCACCCCAATGCTTGAATCTCTGACAGCAAAATTTGTAGATGAGTATTGAGGGCTTTTATCAGCCAGTCGTCCAGATAGGGTATTATGGAAATACCTTTCCTCCTGAAACGGGCTACTACTGCCACCGTGACTGTACTGACGGGGTAGGGAAACAGACAGGTGAGCCCTAATCTACCCGCCACTCAGTCCCTGCCTACTTGCACGGCCCGTCCTAGGCGACGGCGTACAACTGGGCGACGGTCCCTACGCTCAGTATGTGCATGACAGAAAAACACACAAGGGTACACAGAAGCTAAGGTAAATTGGGCAGTTGCCCACGGCAACACCGTGAGCAACAAGAGTAGTAAACGAGCCGAGTCAAACCAGGAGTTTATGAGGTACCAAACGCAGAGCAGGAGCGTAGTCAGTAAAGCCAGGGTCAAAATGAAGCAGAGGTCAATAGTAATAGCTGGAACAGCAGAGCCAGGAAACAAGAGAGGATCACAGGCAAAGACAAGAAGCAAATGAAGGTATACATAGACCGAGGGTGGGAGCTAGAACCGTCAGTGCAGGCTGTGATATGTTCTCCCACTCCTCAGCCTACCATCCTGAGTGGTAGCAGATCGAGTCACTCTATCAGACCTAGGAGCAGATTGTAAAGGATCTACCAGACACAGCTTCTGTGTCGACGCCCATGGTTAATCAGTCTGCACCTGCTCCTAAGTCTGATAGAGTGACTCGATCTGCTACCACTCAGGCTGGTAGGTTCAGGAGTGGGACAACCTATCACAGCCTGGCCAGACGGTTCTAGCTCCCGCCCTCGGTCTATTTATACCTTCATTTCCTGCTTGTCTCTGCCTGTGATTCTTTCCTGTTTCCTGGCTCTGCTGCTCCTGCTATCATTATTGACCTTGCTTCATTTTGACCCTGGTTTTACTGACTACGCTCCTGCTCTGCATTTGGTACCTTGTACACTCCTGGTTTGACTCGGCTCGTTCACTACTCTTGTTGCTCACGGTCTTGCCGTGGGCAACTGCCCCATTTCCCTTAGCTTCTGTGTACCCTTGTCTGTTTGTCTGTCGTGCACATATTGAGCGTAGGGACCGTCGCCCAGTTATACGCCGTCGCCTAGAACAGGCCCTGCAAGTAGGCAGGGACTGAGTGGCGGGTAGATTAGGGCTCACCTGTCTGTCTCCCTACCCCGACATTACATAATCACAGGCCCATGTACCTTTTCTACCCTGGTCCCTGACACAACTATGGACCCCCTTGAGACCCTGGCTCAGCAAATGCAGGGCCTCTCCCTACAGGTCCAAGCCCTGGCTCAGAAGGGCAACCAGCATGATGCTACCCTGGTAGTGCCCCCACCTCACCTCTTGAACCCCACCTCAAGTTGCCTGACCGGTTCTCAGGGGACCGGAAGAATTTTTTCTCCTTTCAGGAGAGTTGTAGGCTCTATTTCCATCTAAGGCCCCACTCCTCAGGTTCTGAGAGCCAGCGAGTGGGTATAATTATGTCCCGGCTCCAGGACGGGCCCCAAGAATGGGCCTTCTCCTTGGCTCCTGATGCCCCTGAACTTTCCTCTGTTGATTTTTTTTTTCTGCTCTCGGGCTCATATATGACGAGACTGACAAGACTGCCTTTGCCGAGAGTCAGCTGGTGACCTTACGTCAGGGTAAGAGACCCGTTGAGGAGTACTGTTCTGACTTTAGGAAGTGGTGTGTAGCTTCTCGGTGGAATGACCCTGCCTTGAGGTGCCAGTTTAGATTGGGTCTGTCGAACGCCCTGAAAGACCTGTTAGTTAGCTATCCCTCTTCAGACTCTCTAGATCAGGTTATGGCTTTAGCGGTACGTCTTGACCGACGTCTCAGGGAACGACGACTTGAACGTTTTTGTGCTTTCTCCTCTGGCTCCACCATCATGGCTCCCGAGGTTCCGTTGCTTCGTTCTTAAACGGAAAACTCAGATGAACCAATGCAACTCGTGTCTCCCCAACAACGTAGAGAGCTCCGCAGGAAGAATGGTCTCTGCTTCTACTGTGGGGATGACAAGCATCAAGTGAACAACTGTCCTAGGCGTAAGAATAAGCAGCCGGAAGAACTTCCGCGCCTAAGTGACCATCGGGGAGGTCACATGGGCGCACAGGTATTTCCCGTAAATATTAAACCTAATAAGTTCTTGCTTCCCTTTCAGGTCTCTTTTGAGGGTAGGTCTGCTACCGGCAGTGCCTTCGTGGATTCAGGGTCTTCTGCTAATATTATGGCTGTGGAATTTGCTATGTCTCTAGTTATGCCATTGATTGATTTGCCTAAACCTGTCCCGGTAGTGGGTATCGACTCCACTCCACTTGATAATGGTTATTTTATGCAGCATACCCCTGTTTTTGAACTCCTTGTTGGCTCCATGCATTTGGAGCAGTGCTCTGTACTGGTGATGCAGGGATTATCGTCCGATTTGGTTTTAGGCCTTCCCTGGTTGCAGATGCATAATCCCACGTTTTACTGGAATATTGGGGATCTTACCAAATGGGGTAATGAATGCATGACGTCATGTTTTTTTGTTAATTTTATTTCTCTCCCTGAGGAGGTGAACACTCTACCTGAGTTTATTCAGGACTTCGCTGATGTTTTTTCTAAAAAGGCCTCCGAAGTGTTACCTCCTGATAGAGAATACGATTGCGCAATCAATTTGGTAGCAGGAGCTAAGCTCCCTAAGGGTAGTATATTTAATCTCTCTTGTCCCGAACGTGAAGCCATGAGAGAGTATATCCAGGAATGCCTGGCCAAGGGTTACATTCGCCCCTCTACTTTTCCGGTAGGTGGTGGCTTCTTCTTCGTAGGGAAGAAGGATGGTGGTCTTAGGCCGTGCATCGATTACCGAGACTTGAATAAGGTCACTGTACGGAACCAGTATCCCCTTCCTTTGATTCCTGATCTCTTCAATCAGGTTCAGGGGGCCCAATGGTTCTCTAAGTTTGATCTTCGGTGGGCTTATAACCTTATCCGCATAAGAGAGGGGGATGAGTGGAAGACTGTGTTTAACACGCCCGAAGGTCATTTAGAATACCTCGTCATGCCCTTTGGGTTATGTAATTCTCCCGCGGTCTTCCAGAATTTCATAAATTAGATTTTAAGAGACTACCTGGGGGTATTTCTTGTAGTGTACCTTGATGACATACTTGTGTTTTCCAAGGACTGGTCCTTCCACATTGAAGGTGCTCCAGGCCCTTCGGGAAAACAAACTCTTTGCTAAAACCGAAAAATGTGTGTTTGGGGTGCAGGAGATACCATTTTTGGGTCAAATCCTCACTCCTCATGAATTCCGCATGGACCCTGCCAAGGTTCAGGCAGTGGCTGAATGGGTCCAACCTGCCTCCCTGAAGGCGTTACAGTGCTTCCTGGGGTTTGCTAATTATTACAGGAGACTTATTGCTAACTTCTCGGTCATCGCTAAGCAGGGGTGAACCTAGCCCGTCTGCCGCCTGCGACGAAATATAAAAAGGCGCCCCCCCCCCCCCCCAAATCTATCAGAGTTTTCTCATTCCTAGCTTTACACATCAAACACGCAATATATAAATTTTTTAAATAGGAAAACATTTGATGTTTATTTGTTAGGCCCTGTTTACACTGAGTATTTTGACGAGTTTTTGGGCGCGGAAACCGCTCCGCAAAACTCGTCAAAAACCGGCCGAAAATGCCTCCCGAGAAAGAAGGGACATGCCCTATCTTTGCGCGTTTATGCCTCTGACCTCCTATTGACATCAATGGGAGGCAGAGATAGGGTATTTCGCTGAGTTTTTTGCCCGTAGCACTCAATGGCCGCGAGCAAAAAACGCAGTGAAAATCGCGGCAAACTACGTGCAGGAAGGACAAAATCTGCCTCAAAATCCCAAACAGAATTTTGAGGCAGAATTTTCCTCCTGCAAAAAACTCAGTGTGAACATAGCCTTAAAGTGCTGTTTGAAGTATGGTAATATTTAAAGAATTATTCTTACTGCCAATGAGTGCAGTGCAAATAGTACAGTCTGCACTGCACTGCCCCATGTCTTTCCTCGGCAGCCAGTCTCTGCAATTACATTCAGGCCAGTCCAGGACGGATCGCGCTTAGCGCTGTTTTGAAGCGGCACGTCCTGGGCTTGTTTCTTTGCTCTACCTGCTGTATTGTAGTGGTCTGCCTGTGCTGGCTTGATGACACTGGTGGATTAATATGATCTTAGGCCCTGGACTGTATACAAGTTATGCGCCCACACTCTACACGTAAGTATCACCTACATGTCAAAGTACATCACATGCCACCACCACCACTCTGCAGACTGTCTCTTAGCCTGATCATCTGCTGCCACACTCACACTTCCGCACAGCCCACACCACAGTAATTTACATAGATTGTAAGACCAAAATGACAAATATTACCCCCATACTGTTACTGAATAATACCCCATACTGTAACTGAATAATACCCCCATACTGTTACTGAATAATACCCCCATACTGTTACTGAATAATACCCCCATACTGTTACTGAATAATACCCCCATAATGTTACTGAATAATACCCCCATACTGTTACTGAATAATACTCCCATACTGTTACTGAATAATACCCCCATACTGTTACTGAATAATACCCCCATAATGTTACTGAATAATACCCCCATACTGTTACTGAATAATACCCCCATTCTGTTACTGAATAATACCCCCATACTGTTACTGAATAATATCCCCATACTGTTACTGAATAATACCCCCATACTGTTACTGAATAATACCTCCATACTGTTACTGAATAATACCTCCATACGGTTACTGAATAAAACTACCAAACCATGATCACATATTACTACAACATAGTGTCAGAAAAAACCCACCATACTGTTAGTGAATAAATCACACTATATATAGACCAATATTACCACCATATAGTGAACTTATAGAGGTAGATGCCAGTTATACACAAGATATCTGCAGACCATATAAGTGATTACAGTATAGTTATATCGAGTGACTATTGTGGCAAATTTAAGTTTTTTTAATTTTTATACTGCTTTTTTTTGGTAGGTTCCGCTGGAGCGTTTGGACTACGTCGTAGATTCATTGGACTACTCCGATGATCTACTTTAAAAAAAAAAAAAAATGGTGAAAGAGGGTTGCATGGGGGAGTTTAGATTTCAATAAAAGTTTTTCTTATGTCTGTTTTTTTAAATACTTTATTATGACCTTAGTAATGGCTGCTGTCTGATTGAGAGCGTCCATTACTAAGAAGGGGCTTAGTGTTAGCCAGTAAAAAGGCTATCACTAACCCCTATTATTACCCCGGTTCTCACTGCCGCGAGGGGAGTACGATCCAGTACCCGACCATCTGAAGTGACAGTAAGGCAGCAGGGCGGCCGCAGGCTGGTTTTACCAGGCTGGGAAGGGATAAAAAAACGTGGCCCTTCCCACTCTGGGGATGCTAGGCTGCAGCTGCTTTATTGTATCTGGCTGGTTGTGAAAAATAGCGGGAACCCCACGTCTTTTTAAAAAATAAATAATAGAAAAAAATTACGTGAGATCCCCTCCATTTTTCATAACCAGCCAGATACAATAAAGCAGCAGCAGCAGCAGCCTAGCATTACCAGGGTGGGAAGGGCCATGGTTTTTGGCCATTCCGAGCCTGATAGTACCAGCTTGCAGCCACGCCAGTACCCGCCCTTCTCTTCAGACGGTCGGGTGCTGGATCGTACCCAGCTCTTCCCGGTACTCCTGGTGGCGGTGGGTACCGGGGTAATAATAGGGGTTAGTGCAGCCTTATTACTGGCTAACACTAAGCCCCTTAGTAATGGACGCTCTCAATCAGACAGCTGCCATTACTAAGGCAGTAATGAAGTATTAAAAAACAGAGACAAAGAAATTTATTTTATTAAATGACAACTCTTCCACACAATCCACTTTAACCATTTTATATAAAAAAAAAGAAAAAGCTTAAATCAGCGAAGTAGTCCAACGAATCTACGACGTAGTCCAAATGGTCCAGCGGAACCTGCAAAACAAAAATTAGCAGTATGAAAAATAAAAATAAAGTTGGCTGCCCCCACCCACAGACGTACAAACATAAATAAATAGCTACCTTCGGAAACATATTAAAATAATTAGAAAAATTAGGCCCATAAAATAAAACTTATCAAATAAAAAATAAAAAAAATTATAACACCTTTCTTTTAAAGAGAACCTTTCACCTCCCCATACATGTGCAGCTGAGTGCAGCATGTAATGGGGAGGGCTGCACAAACTCTGCGGCACTTTAGATTTTTTTCTTAGCCTCCTTTGTTATTTAGATATCAGTGCTGTAATATTTGGCGCCCGATATTTAAATAACCCCATGAACTGTCAATGGGGAGGTAATCGGCAAGGGGGCGTGTAATATCGCTGTGACACTGTCCAATCAGCTACGGTCAGCGTTACAGCAAGAGCTGGAGAGAGAGCGCGTGCACGCGCAGCTCCGCCACCACTAAGGAACACAAGAGGAGAAGAAGAGTGAATTCTTCTTCTTCTGTTCCATGGCATCGGAGCTGTGCACGCACGCACGCTCTCACTCTTTAGCTCTCGGCAGACAAGGACGACAAGACTGATCTCTCACCTGAGATCACAGTCTTGTACTTGCCTGCCGAGAGCTGAAGAGTGAGAGCGTGCGTGTGCACATGATCTCCTCTCTCCAGCTCATGCTGTTGACATTGTCCGTAGCTTATTGGGCAGTGTCACAGCGATGTTACACGTCCCCTTGCCAATTACTGCCCCATTGGCAGTTCATGGGGTTATTTAAATATCGGGCGCCAAATATTACAGCACCGATATCTAAGTAAGGAAAGAGGGTAGGAAAAAAATATAAAGTGCCCCAGAGTTTGTGCAGCCCTCCCCATTACATGCTGCACTCAAATGCAAATCTGTGGGCAGGTGAAAGGTTCTCTTTAAAGTGTAACAACTTTTTAAAAACTTTGGACATGTCAGAAGTTTTGATCAGTGGGGCCCGAACACTGAGACCCCCCACTAGTCGCTAAAACTAAGCAGCAGAAGTGCTCGGGTGAGCGGTGTGCCGCTTCAATTCTGTTTGGCTTTCTTTGGAGCAGTGTACGGGCTCAATAGAAAGTCTAGGAGTCCATACACCGCTCACTCGGCTGAAAGTCGATCATAAATGAAGCGGCACAGCGCTCACCCGAGCACTTCTGCTTCGTTTTAGCGATCGGTGGGGGCCTCAGTGCTCAGTCCCCCACCGATGAAAACTTCTGACATGTCAGTATGATATATAAAGATATCTATTAATGCGATTGGTGCAAGTTTTAATTACTTTTTATTGAAAATGATTTGCACTTTTTGAGATACAGCTGCTTTGTATCCTGTATACAGAGCAGCTGTATATACAGTGAAGGAAATAAGTATTTGATCCCTTGCTGATTTTGTATGTTTGCCCACTGTCAAAGTCATGAACAGTCTAGAATTTTTAGGCTAGGTTAATTTTACCAGTGAGAGATAGATTATATTTAAAAAAAAAAAAGAAAATCACATAGTCAAAATTATATATATTTATTTGCATTGTGCACAGAGAAATAAGTATTTGATCCCCTACCAACCATTAAGAGTTCAGCCTCCTCCAGACCAGTTACACGCTCCAAATCAACTTGGTGCCTGCATTAAAGACAGCTGTCTTAAATGGTCACCTGTATAAAAGACTCCTGTCCACAGACTCAATTAATCAGTCTGACTCCAACCTCTACAACATGGGCAAGACCAAAGAGCTTTCTAAGGATGTCAGGAACAAGATCATAGACGCTGGGTGAGAAGGAGACAACTGTTGGTGCAATAGTAAGAAAATGGAAGACATACAAAATGACTGTCAATCGACATCGATCTGGGGCTCCATGCAAAATCTCACCTTGTGGGGTATCCTTTTTTCCGGAGGAAGTTGAGAGCTCAGCCAAAAACTACACGGGGGGAACTTGTTAATGATCTCAAGGCAGCTGGGACCACAGTCACCAAGAAAACCATTGGTAACACATTACGCCGTAATGGATTAAAATCCTGCAGTGCCCGCAAGGTCCCCCTGCTCAAGAAGGCACATGTACAGGCCCGTCTGAAGTTTGCAAATGAACATCTGGATGATTCTGAGAGTGATTGGGAGAAGGTGCTGTGGTCAGATTAGACTAAAATGGAGCTCTTTGGCATTAACTCAACTCGCAGTGTTTGGAGAAAGATAAATGCTGCCTATGACCCAAAGAACACCATCCCCACTGTCAAGCATGGAGGTGGAAACATTATGTTTTGGGGGTGTTTCTCTGCTAAGGGCACAGGACTACTTGACCGCATCAATGGGAGAATGGATGGAGCCATGTACCGTCAAATCCTGAGTGACAACCTCCTTCCCTCCACCAGGACATTAAAAATGGCTCGTGGCTCGGTCTTCCAGCACAACAATGACCCGAAACATACAGCCAAGGCAACAAAGGAGTGGCTCAAAAAGAAGCACATTAAGGTCATGGAGTGGCCTAGCCAGTCTCCAGACCTTAATCCCATCGAAAACTTATGGAGGGAGCTGAAGATCCGAGTTGCCAAGCGATAGCCTCGAAATCTTAATGATTTACAGATGATCTGCAAAGAGGAGTGGACCAAAATTCCATCTAACATGTGTGCAAACCTCATCATCAACTACAAAAAACGTCTGACTGCTGTGCTTGCCAACAAGGGTTTTGCCACCAAGTATTAAGTCTTGTTTGCCAAAGGGATCAAATACTTATTTCTCTGCACAATGCAAATAAATATATATAATTTTGACTATGTGATTTTTTTTTTGATTTTTTTTTAATATAATCTATCTCTCACTGGTAAAATTAACCTAGCCTAAAAATTCTAGACTGTTCATCTCTTTGACAGTGGGCAAACTTACAAAATCAGCAAGGGATCAAATACTTATTTCCTTCACTGTAGCGCTGAGACCTGAATCCATTAGGTCGCCTATTACCGATCACATCTAAGTTATGAACTTAGATGTGATCGGTAACAGCTCGATCCTGCAGGACTCGCTGACACTGAATCAGTCAGTCCCGCTGACCTGACGGATACAGGATACAGCGCTATATACATTATATAATATATTTATTTTAATAAGTGGGGGCAGGTTTATGGGGAAGGATTAGGGCCTGTTCACGTCAGCGTTGGCTTTCCGTTCCTGGGTTCCGTGGGAGGTTTCTGTCTGGTGAACCCGGCAACGGAAAATCAAACTGAAACCACAGCTTCTGTTTCAGTCACCATTGAAATCAATGGTGACAGAAACATTGCTAATGGTTTCCGTTCGTCACCATTCGGGCAGGTTTCCGTTTTTGTGACGGAATCAATAGCGCAATCGACTGCGCTAATGGTGATGGAAATGGAAGCTGTGGTTTCAGTTTGACTTTCCGTTGCGGGGTTACCTCCGACGGAACCCCAGAACGGAAAGCCAACGCTGATGTGAACAGGCCCTAAGGCTTCTTTCACACTAGCATTAATATACGTTTACCTCTCTTCCGTCAGAGGAAGAGAGGATCAATACGTTAAACGGAAAGCAACGGTTCCATTAGAATTACCATTGCTTTCAATAATAACACAATAATAAAAAGAATCCATCAACCAACAGGTTAAAAAAGACATGCATGCCATGCACTATACAAGATAAGTAACGTCTAAAGTAGACAAGAAGTATAATCTAGTAATGAGGGTACGTCGGTACATAAATATAGATAAATGCAAAATGACTACAAATGTATGCCAGATGAAATGGTCAAAAGAGAAATACTCAAAGGTATAAAGATAATACCATAAATGGATAACATTAATATATGAACAAATATGAACAACATATGATGATGGATCACGTACCCATTAAACATCCAGGTGAGTGCACGGCAATGTGTCTGCCCCAACGCGCTTTTCGGCGCAACTGCCTTCGTCTGGGGGTAGCATTGAAATGATGTATGTTCCACTATATGTAGGAAAAGGCCAGCCAATCATAGAACATCCAAAAGCGGGAACCCAGGTGTAGAAAGTATAATAATACATATATCGCCACATATTTACCGTTCGCTTTCCTCGTGGTGAAGGTAGTGGCCGCGCCTACCGGAAACGCCGGTCACGAGGGGCCAGGGCCGGATACACGTCATCGCGTCAATAGACGCGGTCATGTGAATCCGGAGTCCGGCGCGTCATGAGCAGCGGAACGGAGGCTGGTCACCCGTACACCAATCAGAGGAAGCGACGCAGCGAAAGACTGGGTAACCCTGGATACGCTGTGTATAGGGTGACGGCCATAGAACCAGATGTGAATAACATTTTATGATTTAGATGTAATACAAGTGCGGAGAAACAAATATACATGAAAAATATTATTATGTGTCAAAAAGGAATGAAACGTAAGAAAAAATGTGTGTGAAGCAATATTGTATATCAGAAAGATACACTGAGTGCATAGATGATGAGTAACAAACCTATGAATATGAATGAGAATATAAATAAAGTGGTGAGTGCGCAGACAGCGCAAAGTGTAAATGTGAGTGAGAAAATAATGATGTTGATAGGAAGTGAAACATAGAAACAAAAACAAAAATATGTATATACGAAAATAAATGAATGTGAAGTGAAAAATAAGATGTAGTAATGTTGAATAAAATGGACAGTAAGTCCAATGTGTGAAAAAGTATGAAATGAAGAAAAATTTGTAATAAATGTATATATTTAATAAAATACAGGTAATATTGTGAGAAATTTGACACAGATAAATAATAAATTAAATAAACCATAACACTGGTTATTATTATAACAGAAATGGCCGCAAAGCCAAAATGACAGACACAGACATAAATCTGTATGTTGACTGGTCACTGCGCATCACAAAAGGACAGGATCAATAGTGAGATAAACTGGCATCCCAGGAAGTGGAGAACAAGGAATCCGAATAATGAAATACAAAAGACCGTGTCAAGAATCTAATCTGTAAAGAAATAAAAAATGTTAAAATCACATAAACACACAGGATCCTTAATAAACAATGACAAGAAAAATCCAACACCATTACAAGCTGCTGACAGTCAGAGAAATTATGAAAACCCTGCGGTCTCATTGAGACCTGCCGGGTGCATAGTCTGAAGTCTCCATATCCATTTGCATTCACGCTGCAGTAGACGTTTTTTAAGATCACCCCCACGCATGCCAAGATTAATGTGATCAATGCCCCTAATTTTTAACATCTTAGAATTACAGGCATGGTGTAGTCGGAAATGTCTAGGAATCGTCCCGAGCTGTTCAACATTGTCAGCCGTTTTCGCATTCTCAATATCCTTGACATGCTCTCTAACCCTCAAACGCAATTCACGGGTGGTCATGCCTACGTATATCTTCGGGCATGGGCAAAGGGCATAGTATATAACACCCTTAGTTCCACATGATATGGGCCAACAAATTTTGAAATCATGATTTCCGCTGGAATCTGTAAAATTTTCTGTACGTTCAATGTTGGGGCAACTAATACAATCGCCGCATGGTTTGCAACCCCATTTCGGCCCCTTGGTGCCGAACACCTTACCAGGTTTGATAGGTGAGAGGTAACTACGTACCATGGCATCGCGCAGATTGGGAGCTCTGCGAGGTGCCATGGCAGGATAATGAGGGAGAACCTTTGACAGGATGGGATCAGTCAGCAATATGGGCCAAAATTTGTTCAAGACACTACGCATTTCTGTCCACCGTGAGTTAAAGGTGGTGATGAATCTCACCTTAGATTGTGAACCAGATCTTGGGGTGACTTGCAATAGTTGTTGTCGATTGGTTTTTGACGCTCGATCCCGAGCTTTACATATACTGCGTTGACTGTAGCCCCTTTGGGTAAACCTGTCTCCCAGCTCTTCAAAACGAAATTTAAGGTCTTCATCAGTGGAACAAATCTTCTTAATGCGTAAAAATTGACCCACTGGAATGGCATCGATCGTGTGACGAGGATGTGAAGAAGTCGCATGCAGAAGTGAGTTAGTAGAAGTTTCCTTGCGGTATAGATCCGTCTGTAAGAAACCATTATCATCTTTCTTGATTAGAATATACAAAAAATCAATGCTAGAGTAACTCCATTTGTATGTGAGTTTGATGTTGAGCGAATTACAATTCAAGATATTGATGAAAGGTCTTCAGGAGTGCCCTGCCAGATCATAAAAATGTCATCAATGAACCGTGCCCAAAAGCGGACACGGCTCATTGACGGCCCATGATCTGACAGAAAAAGATCCCTCTCCCACAGCCCAAGGAACAGATTGGCATACGAGGGTGCGCAAGCCGCCCCCATAGCCGTCCCCTGGAGCTGTAGGAAAAAGGATCCATTGAAGGTGAAAAAGTTATGCCTGAGTGTGAAGTCTAAAATCAACAGAATGAGTTGGGAGATCTCACCTTCAATGTCACTCATTGACAAAAAACTCTTGACTGCATGTAAACCATCCCTGTGTTGAATGCTAGTGTAAAGAGATTCAACATCACATGTGACTAGTAGATGGTCTGAATCCATGTGAATCCCCTCGATCTTTAGTAATAGATCGGCCGAATCACGTAAGTAGGATGGTAAACATTCAACCAGGGGTTTCAAATGGAAATCAATCCATTTGCATGCTTTTTCCGTAAGGCCCCCAGTGCCTGAAATGATAGGCCTACCTGGCGGGTTCTTTGCATCTTTATGAATTTTGGGCAATAAGTACATCGTTGGTATGGTTGGTTCCGGCACAAATAAAGACTCACTCAAAGATTTCGTAATCGTGCCATTTTCCACAGCGTCTTGCAGGATTTTGTTACATTTCGATCTGAAGGATGACAGGGGATTAAAAGTAAGCTTTTGGTAGCAGATTATATTCCGTAGTAGGCGGATGCAGTGTGCACTGGGAGTGACTGTGAGACTCACCAGTCATGGCCCCGCTTGTAGCTTTCAGACGCTAATTAAGCACAGGAAAGCTACTAAGCCAGGAGTATACTGCAAGAGGGGGGGGGGGTCTGGGCGCTTTACTGACAGCAGAGGGCTCTATAGGGGGGAATTATCCCCCCACCATAGAGCCCTGACTTGTTACTATACTGAAAGGTTAGGGGGGTCTGAGCATCTGACTGACTGCTCTAAAGGGGGAGGCAGAATCCCCCCCTATATAGCTCTCTGCAGTAAGTCTGACAGACGCTCAGACCCTCCCCCACCCACACTAATCCTTCCATTATAGTGATGTGAGGGCTCTATGGGGTGGATTATTCCAGCCCCATAGAGCCCTTTGCTGTCGGTAAAATGCCCAGACCCCCCCTTGCAGTATACTCATGTCACGGGTCTCGGTCCCAGCAAGGCAGGAACTTACCTCGTGCTTCTCGTCGCTCGACCGCTCCTCCTGCAGACTTGCTCCTCTCTGGCTGCATGTGCTGTGTACAGCGTCAGAGAGGAGGAGGAGTGTTTCAGACGTTCGGCACGTCTGCTATGTGCATCTGCTTGGCCCCTCCCCCCGGTCCAGTCCGTCCCGGGCTGAAAATGCCGCCCCCCAAGTTTGGGTAGGTGGTGCCGCCTGAGGCTGTCGGCTCACCTGGCCTCATGGCAGGTGCAGCACTGTCGCTAAGCCTCTTACGGATCTTACTCGCAAAGGTGCTGATCTCCTCCACTGGCCTCCAGAGGCGGTCCAGGCTTTTGAGGTCCTTAAGAAGTGCTTTATCTCGGCCCCAGTGCTGATTCAGCCTAACCAAATGGAGCCATTCTTCGTGGAGGTTGACGCCTCCGAGGTGGGAGTGGGTGCTGTCTTGTCCCAGGGTACCAGGTCCCTCACCCATCTCCGTCCCTGTGCCTACTTCTCCAGGAAGTTCTCGCCCACTGAGAGTAACTATGACATTGGCAACCGCAAACTCTTAGCCATTAAATGGGCATTTGAAGAGTGGCGTCACTTCCTGGAGGTGGGCTAGGCACCAGGTAAAGGTCCTTACCGACCACAAGAATCTGGTTTTCCTAGAATCTGCCCGGAGGCTAAACCCGAAACAAGCTCGATGGGCGTTGTTTTTACTAGATTCAACTTTTTGGCCACCTATAGAGCTGGGTCTAAAAATATTAAAGCTGATGCACTGTCGCGTAGCTTCATGGCCAGCCCTCCTTCGGAGGAAGATCCTGCTTGTGTTTTGCCCCCAGGTATAATAATACCCTCTGTTGATTCTGACTTAGTGTCCGAAATTGCAGCTGATCAAGGTTCAGCTCCCGGGAACCTTCCTGAGAAAAAAGCTGTTTGTTCCCCTGCAATTCCGGCTAAGGGTACTCAGAGAAAATCATGACTCTGCACTATCTGGCCATCCTGGGTACCAAGCACCTCATTACCAGAAACTATTGGTGGCCTGGGTTGCCTAAAGACGTTAAGGCCTACGTCGTCGCTTGTGAAATTTGTGCTAGGTCCAAGACTCCCAGGTCCCGACCAGCGGGCTTACTATGTTCTTTGCCCATTCCCCAGAGACCTTGGACCCATACCTCCATGGATTTTATCACCGATCTGCCTCCATCTCAAGGCAAGTCGGTGGTGTGGGTTGTAGTAGACCGCTTCAGTAAGATGTGCCACTTTGTGCCCCTCAAGAAACTACCCAATGCTAAGACGTTAGCTACCTTGTTTGTCAAACACATCCTGCGTCTCCATAAGGTTCCTGTCAATATAGTTTCTGACAGAGGGGTACAATTTGTTTCATTGTTTTGGAGAGCTTTCTGTAAAAAGTTGGAGATTGATCTGTCCTTCTCCTCGGCCTTCCATCCTGAAACTAATGGCCAAAACGAGAGGACTAATCAGTCTCTAGAACAATATTTAAGGTGTTTTATCTATGACTGTCAATATGATTGGGTCTCCTTCATTTCCCTCGCCGAATTTTCCCTTAATAACCGGGTCAGTAACTCGTCAGGGGTCTCCCCCTTTTTCTGTAATTTTGGGTTTAATCCACGGTTCTCCTCCGTTTCACCTGGTGGTTCCAACAATCCCGAGGTAGATGTCGTACATTGGGAACTGTGCACAGTCTGGGCCCAGGTTCAGAAGAACCTAGAGGCGCCCCAGAGCATACAAAAGACTCAGGCAGATAGAAGATGTTCTGCTAACCCCTTGTTTGTGGTCAGGGATCTGGTGTGGCTGTCTTCAAAAAATTTGCGCCTTAAAGTCTCGTCCAAAAAATGTGCTCCCCGGTATATAGGGCCGTACAAGGTCATTGAGGTCCATAAACCTGTCTCTTTCCAACTGGAGTTACCTCCGTCTTTTCGAATACACAACGTGTTTCATGCCTCCCTCCTGAAACGCTGCTCCCCGTCCTTGGCTACCTCGAGGAAACCTCCGGTCCCTGTTCTCACCCCTGAACAGGTAGAATTCGAGGTGGCCAAGATTGTGGACAGCAGGATGGTCCAAGGCTCCCTCCAGTACCTGGTCCATTGGAGAGGATACGGGCCTGAGGAGAGGACTTGGGTACCCGCCCGGGATGTTCACGCTGGGGTATTGCTCAGGAGGTTCCATCTTCGGTTCCCCAATAAGCCAGGTCCACCAAGAAAGGGTCCAGTGGCCCCTCATAAAAGGGGGGTACTGTAAAGGATGTGCCAGACACAGCTTCTGTGTCGATGCCCGTGGTTAATCAGTCTGCACCTGCTCCTAAGTCTGATAGAGTGACTCAATCTGCTACCACTCAGTCTGGTAGGCTCAGGAGTTGGAGAACCTATCACAGCCTGGCCAGACGGTTCTAGCTCCCGCCCTCGGTCTATTTATACCTTCATTTCCTGCTTGTCTCTGCCTGTGATTCTTTCCTGTTTCCTGGCTCTGCTGCTCGTGCTATCATTATTGACCTTGCTTCATTTTGACCCTGGCTTTACTGACTATGCTCTTGCTCTGCGTTTGGTACCTCGTACACTCCTGGTTTGACTCGGCTCGTTCACTACTCTTGTTGTTCACGGTCTTGCCGTGGGCAACTGCCCCTTTTCCCTTAGCTTCTGTGTACCCTTGTCTGTTTATCTGTCGTGCACATATTGAGCGTAGGGACCGTCGCCCAGTTGTACGCCGTCGCCTAGGACGGGCCGTGCAAGTAGGCAGGGACTGAGTGGCGGGTAGATTAGGGCTCACCTGTCTGTCTCCCTACCCCGTCATTACACAGATGCAGACTGATTAACCACGGGCGTCGACACAGAAGCTGTGTCTGGCAGATCCTTTACAGTGACCTTGGTGAATACGTACAGGGCCGACGATATCCCGAAGGGCAGAAACTGAATGAATTGTAGATGTACCAACTCTCTCTGCATCCAGATGGCAATTCTCAGGAATTTCCTGTATCTTGGATGAATCGGTACGTGGAGATACGCATCTTTTAGGTCTATTGTGGTGAGAAAGTCCCCTTAGTCCAGTAGAGAGAGTACCGAACGGATGGTAACCATACGGAATTTTTTCCTGTGTATAAATTTGTTTCGATATCTGAGATTTATTATAGTTCTCTATTTTCTCACTTGCTTTAGAAATAAGAATACTCTTGCGTAAACTCCTGTCTGGAGTTCCGCGGTGGGAACCTTTTCTAGAGCTTTCATATCTATAAACTCTAGAATAGCCCTCTCTAGGAGAGACTGTTTCGTATTGGCAAATTTTGAAGTGGCAAGGAATCTGTCTGGGGGGTGCGATATGAACTCTATCTTGTAGCCATTTTTTACTATGTCTAGCACCCAAAGGTCCTTTATAGACCTTTCTCATTGGGGGTAGACGAATGACAATCTTCCTCCTACAGGTATATCTCTGGCGTCAGAAATCCAGCTTCCTGCCAGGGGCTGGATGGTTTCTTCCCCTACCTCTCTGACGTCTGTAGCCTCGCTGGGAGCACTGGTTGAGGAGGAATTTTCTGCTCTATTTTGTCTCCCTCCCCGGCTTTGACCTCTAGACTGGCCACGAAAGGAGGCTCTCCATTTACGTTTCCCTGACTGAGGGAGAGATTTACCTCGTTTGTCAGATTCTCCATTGGGGAATCAAATTCCGCTCCAAACAGCCTAGTAGGCTGAAACTTCATTGAGCAAAGTGCATTCTTAGAGTTCACATCTGCCCCCCATGGTTTTATCCAGAGGGATCTCCTACCAGCTGATGATAGGGCCATTGCGCGGGCTGCAAATCTGGACTACTGGACCATCGCGTCGCAAAGAAAATCTGAGGCTAATGAGACATATTTAAAACTTTTTCGAATGTCGTCTCGTGGAACGCCATTGTCTATGTCTTCCTCTATCTGGAGGAGCCATGATCTCATATTCTTTGTGATAGTAGAAGAGGCCAACGCCGTGTTTGCTTGAGCTGTGGCTGTTAAGTACGAAGAGGTGAGCAGAAGCCTAGACAGAGGGGCCGCTGTGGATATAGTGTTTTTGGACTTTGCAAAGGCATTTGACACTGTCCCTCATAGACGTCTAATGGGTAAATTAAGAACTATAGGTTTAGAAAATATAGTTTGTAATTGGATTGAGAATTGGCTCAAGGATCGTATCCAGAGAGTTGTGGTAAATGATTCCTACTCTGAATGGCCGCCGGTTATAAGTGGTGTACCCCAGGGTTCAGTGCTGGGACCACTATTATTCAACTTATTTATTAATGATATAGAGGATGGGATTAATAGCACTATTTCTATTTTTGCAGATGACACCAAGCTATGTAATATAGTTTAGTCTATGGAAGATGTTCCTGAATTGCAAGCGGATTTATACAAACTAAGTGTTTGGGCATTCGGTTGGCAAATTAAGTTTAATGTAGATAAATGTAAAGTTATGCATCTGGGTACCAACAACCTGCATGCATCATATGTCCTAGGTGGAGCTGCACTGGGGGATTCACTTGTTGAGAAGGATCTGGGTGTACTTGTAAATCATAAACTAAATAAAAGTATGCAGTGTCAATCAGCTGCTTCAAAGGCTAGCAGGATATTGTCTTGTATTAAAAGAGGCATGTACTCGCGGGACAGGGATGTAATATTGCCACTTCACAAAGCATTAGTGAGGCCTCATCTAGAATATGCAGTTCAGCTCTGGGATCCAGTTCATAGAAAGGATGCCCTGGAGTTGGAAAAATTACAAAGAAGAGCAACGAAGCTAATAAGGGGTATGGAGAATCTAAGTTATGAGGAAAGATTAAAATAATTAAACCTATTTTGCCTTGATATAAGACGACTAAGGGGGGACAGGATTAATTTATATAAATATATTAATGGCACATACAAAAAATATGGTGAAATCCTGTTCCATGTAAAACCCCCTCAAAAAACAAGGGGGTACTCCCTCCGTCCGGAGAAAAAAAGGTTCAACCTGCAGAGACGACAAGCCTTCTTTACTGTGAGAACGGTGAATTTATGGAATAGCCTACAGCAGGAGCTGTTCACAGCAGGGACAGTGGATGGCTTTAAAAAGGGGTTAGATAATTTCCTAGAACAAAAAAGTATTAGCTCCTATATGCAGACATTTTTCCCTTCCCTTTTCCCATCCCTTGGTTGAACTTGATGGACATGTGTCTTTTTTCAGCCGTACTAATTATGTAAATATGTAACCTTCTTCGTAAAGCGCTATTGATTCTGCGGTCCATAGGATCATGAGATTTTGAACCGTCTTCACTGGGGACCTCTGTACTTCTAAGGCCCCATGCACACAAACGTGTTTTTGCGTCCGCAATTCCCCCGAAAATCCACGGGAGAATTGCGGACCCATTCATTTCTATGGGCCCATACACACTATCCGTGTTTTCACGGGTCCCCACATGTCCGCAAATCCGTGCCGCACAAACTCAGGACATGTCTTATTACGGCCCGCAAATTCGATGCGGACATGCCCATAGAAGTCAATGGGCCCATGGAAAATGCGGATACACCTCCGTGTGTCAACCGCAGTTTGCGGATTTGCGGAAGTGTTACTAGGCGACGAGAACAGCATGGCTTCTATGATCAGCGTTGAGAAGTTAATCATCCTGGTCCAGCACAAGCCCTGTCTATGGAATAAGCGCATGGAAGACTATGCTGACAGGAATCTAAAAGATCTTGCCTGGCAGGAGGTCTGCGATTAACTATATCTGTCAGAGTGGGAGAAGGCAACAAAAGCGCAAAAGAAACACATGGGTAAGTTTCACACCTTGATGCGGTTTCTTATTTTTTAAAGGGTACTCCTGTCATGTCATAGTGACATGTCTGAAGTTTTGATTGGTGAGGGTTGGATCACTGAAACACCCACCAATCACTGAAACGAAGCTGCAGAACTGCACGTGAGATTGCTTAGTTTGTGCGATTAGTGGGGGTCTCATGGTTCGGACCACCACCAATCAAAACGTGACATGTCACAATTAGGGCACAGGCAGACGTGGTGGAATTGCTGTTGAATTCAATGCAAAAACTGAAAACTGTGGCAAGTCCGCTGTCTTTTCTGCAACGTCTGAATTATCTGTCAAATATGCAAATGTTGGTGCAGATTCGTTGCGTAAATGCCCCAAATCTGCACCAACATTTTCAGAGGAAAAACTCGGCCACGTATGGTCGTGCCCTTACATTTCAGAAGTTCGAGAAACGTTACACTTCAAATATGTTGATCTGTGATTATTTTATTTTATCTCATAGTTGACTACATGAAAACACGTTGGAACACGTGCCGTGACCAATTTAAGCGTGAGCTAAATGACAAGGGGAGGAGCGGAGACGGACGGCTGAAAAAAAGACCCTACCTCTACACGAAACAGCTGTCGTTCCTGCTGGATGTCATGCAGGTTGGCCCGTAAGTATTGCTTATATACTTTGATCATTGTAGTCAGGGCATGTAGTGATGCATGTGAGTATGTTAAAAGAGTACGTATTGGTGTGCCCAATTATACGGTCTATTCAAGCAAATAATTCCCTCTAGGCAGCCCATCGGATAAGCTGCATATGTTTACATATTGTATTTGCCCTGCTGTAGACATGACGTTAAATTACAACTAAAATTCCCTAACATTATTTTTAAATTTTTCAACAAAACCAAGGATAATCTGGAGACGGATGAAGACTCAGAAGCCACTGTAATAGAAGAGGCTGCTGTAGGTTTGGGGATTGCTAGGTCCACTTCCACTCCTGGGCCTGTGGAAAACGCAGAAGTGGATAATCCTGTCTATGCCACGGAACCGGAAGCCCAAATTCTACCCCGAGATAAACGCTGACGGACAGCCAATCAAGGTACCACACGTACAGAGCCAAGGCAGGAGGTCGACTTGCGTGTTTTAGAACACCTAGAAAAAAGAGCGACAGAAACGGAAGAGGGCACCTTCTGTCGCTCTCTTGCAAATCTTCTAAAAAGAGTGCCAAATGAGAGGCAGATGAGGTGCCAAACAGCGCTAATAGAAGTAGTGGAAATTTTTGCCACACACCCAGACCCACGTGACATGCATCAAGCCATAGAGTATCATAGGCGGGGGTGTGATGGTAGCAACTTCCGCTGTGTCCCTCCAGCCCCTGCAGCAACTGCTCAAGCCAGCCAGCAGCCACCATATGAAACCTCAATGCCGTTATTCAGCCAAGATCGTCCAGGCTATGGCATGCCAGGACCTTCGTCACAGCAATATCGGCACATGCAGCAGGGGGAGGCTGTTCCACGACCCCATCACGACCCTGCACCTTCTCAATCATTTTATGATTTATAATTTGGTAATATTATATCGTTTTGATTTTGTTTCGTGACACTGTTTTGTGTATAGATTAAAAGAAGTTTAATAGTTAATTATGTATTTGTATTTTTTCTTCTTGAAAAACATAATGAGGTATTGGTTTGCATTTCTGCCAAATGTAAAGAATCACATATTTTTTTTTAAAATTAATAAATAATTTTTTTTAAAAAACGACAGAAATACATTAGCTCGCAACCCGCGTCAAGGGTCCTCATTCTCTTGCGAGTCCCTACTCTACTACTGCAACTTTAAACTAAACTAACATTTGTAACATAAACAGGAAATACAACAGTCCCTATGAAATTTAATTTGGCACACGAAGCACATCCATTTGCCAAGGAACTGCTCCCTCAGGTGATACAAAATAGTCTGTATACAAATTACGGACTGCCAGTCCAGACACTCCAGGTCTTCCATGCTGTGTGTAGTCCAAAGCGATGGAATTTGTTGATAAATGGTTCAGCTCAGCGTCCACTGCCGACTCATGAATCCTCAGAAAATTGTGGAGGACAACACAGGCTTGGATAACCTTTGTCACATTTTCAGGATCTATCTGAATGGAGCCCTGGAACACACGCCACTTAGAATTCCGAAAGCGCACTTCACATACCGTCTCGCACGGATAGGGCGGTAGTTAAAAATGCACCTCCGTTCATCTAAGCCACGCCTAGGGAATGGACGCATCAGGTGAGGGGACAGTCCGAAGCCTTCATCACCCACAATGACAAAGGGTGCTGGTGGTCCTGTAGATCCTGGAAGCTGTCTAGGTTCTGGAAGGTCGAGCTGGTTAGATGCTAGCCGTTCACCCATTCTGGAAGCCCTGAAGATGCCAGCATCCGCAGAGCTTCCATAGGCCCCAATATCGACAATTACAAACCGATAGTCACTGTCAGCCAAGGCCAACAGCACCACCGAGAAAAACTGTTTGTAATTGAAATACTGTGACCCTGAGTGAGCAGGCTTTTTAACGCGGATGTGTTTACGATCCAGCGCACCAACACAGTTGGGAAACTGTGCTGATTGGAAGAAGCCATCGGCAATCCGAATCCAGTCCTCAGGCTTGGGCTTAGGCATCACTGCTGCTCGAAGTTGCTGCCAGATGACTTCGCAGGTAAACTTGACAATCTGAGAAATAGTGGAGCACCCCAGCAGAAAATGGAAATGTAGCGATGCAAAGGAGTTGCCGGTTGCAAGAAATCTGTTGGGAAAAAAAATATATATAAAAATATGCACATACAGGAAAAATATCTGCAGCACGGTGACATGGCGGCAATATGCACAGGGGACAAGTATACTAATATTGTTTGCAGGGTAGAGACATGGCGTAGAAGGGGATTTAGGTTTTCTTACCTCAGATTGACGATCAGGCGTTCCTCTGGAGAAATGAAACGTCTCATGGTGGTATCCTGGAAGATGAGTCCAGGACGAAGGTCCGCCAGCAGACGATCAAAACTTTGAACGGACATACGGCGTTAGCTGAGGAACTTGTCCGGGTGCTGCCGCAGGTCTGAGTACAGCATGTTGAAATGCTCCTTCCTAAGCCGTTGGGAGACAATGGGGTGAACCCAATATCTCCTCCTCCTCTTCGGTTCTTCGTCCAGCATTGGTGGTTGCTGTCCAAATCGCCTGGAGAGGAGCCAGTACAGGAGTACATCATCCACATCAACAGAAGACATCTTCGCAGTGAGGAACTGCCAAAAACCACAGCTATATCAGCAGCGCAATCTGACAGAACTCGCACAAAGCAAAGATCAGCAAAAATGCACAAGGAAATGGCTCCTGAGCGATCATGTGACCTTCTAAAGGGGTCGGGACAAGCTTTTGACATCCTGTTTTACCTAGGCTTTTTTTTTTTATCCATTTTGCGGATTACATACGGATGAACTGCGGAGGACATTTCATGGAACACGGTCCTGGAATTTGCGGACCAGAAAAACACTACGGTCGTGTGCATGAGGCCTAAAGAGTCTTGCAATAGCAACATCAACTTTACAGGTTCCCCCCCATTGCTTATCCTCTTTCTCGTCAATGACGAACATAGTTTTAAACCTTTTATTTAGAATGGGACTCTTGTCTGGGGACTTCCATTCATTGACCATTAATTTCTTGGTGATGGATTCAACTTTGAATCCCCTCATGCACAAAATCTTTCATCCATAATAACATTTCTTTATTGGACATGGTTTGGTCTTCTATGGGAAATTCGTTGGATCTGCAATCAGCACAGAAACAAATATTCTCTACCATCTGGCAGCAGAATATCACATGCCCTGAAGGACAAATGCCTGCGTTTTCCAGCGGATATCCTCGCGGATCCTCTATCCCCAGAGCCTTGGCTAGACATCTGGAGATAGAGAATATGCAATCAGCACACTAGGAAAGGTAAAAAAAAAAAAAAAAGCTTTGTGCTTCAGCAAAAAAAGGTACTTTAAGATAGTGAGAACTGTACCTTTAAATTGCAGTTGCAATACCAGGATCAGCCAGGACGAGCGGTCAGAGAGCTGAACGTACCTGGCTGATTTAAATAATGCTCCCTAGTGTCCCTTCTTGGTGGCTGACCAATCAGCGCCCGAGAATTGGCGCATGCGCAGTAAGTCCTGCATAGGAGTGACAATCCGGCTACAGGAAAATGGCGCTGGCGGCATGATACACGGCGGCGCATTCTCAGAAGGATCCTCTATCCTCAGCGCCACTGGACTAGCCGGAAAGCCGGATAATGCGTTGGCTCAGCTTGTCTGCTAGGTGGCCGTCTGGCAGTGGAAGTTTCACCTCCTGAACCATCACAGGTAATCCTGATGGTTTTTTTTATATGAGTTTAACAGGCAACTCCTAAGATCCTAAGACAGGGAACAAGGTGAGGAAGAAAAGCAACACACACTTACGCACACATGCATAAGTGTACACAATAACAATGAAGAAATAGAGCATAAATCAATCAAATTATACTTCCCAGCCCTGTCGCTTCTCGGTCGGAGACACCACCTGTCCTTTCAGAGAAAGGACAGAAGAAAAAAACACAATGTGACCAGCTGTGAGGCTAGGTCTTATAGGGTAGCCAATTAATTCAAATAAATTGATACCACCTGTACTATATTTTAGGAGGATAGAATATCCCCATGGGTGCTGCTGCTGAGGACGACGACAAGGAAAGGCTACATGCACACGTTGCGGAATTTAGTGCAGAAAATCTGGATCAAAACCACAGATAAACACAGGCAAAATCTGCACCTAATAATGCATTTTTTTTATGTGTTTTAGGTACGGTTTTTACATTTTGATGCGGAAATAGGTGTATATTTATAGTGCAGAATTTGGTGCGTTCTCTTGAAATCTCATTTACTTTCCTGGTACTGTATTACGCTGCACACATGAATTACCGCACGTAAATACACGCCGCAAATCCGCACCTAATACGCATTGTGTGCATTTGGCCTTATACATAGGGCGTGGAAATTGCATATAATAGTCCTTCTCAATGAATTAGAATATCATCAAAAAGTTAATTTATTTCAGTAATTCAATTAAAAAAGTGAATCTCATATATTATACAGATTCATTACACACTCTGGACCAACACTGTTGCTTGGTGGTCCAAAGTCCTGTTTTCAGATGAAAGTAAATTTTGCATTTCATTTGGAAATCAAAGTCCCAGAGTCTGGAGGAAGAGTGGAGAGGCATCAATCCAAGTTGTTTGCGGTCCAGTGTGAAGTTTCCACAGTCAGTGATGGTTTGGGGAACCATGTTATCTGCTGGTGTTGGTCCACTGTGTTCTATCAAGTCCAGAGTCAACGCAGCCGTCTAGCAGGAAATTTTCTAGCACTTCATGCTTCCCTCTGCTGATAAGCTTTATGGAGATGCTGATTTCATTTTCCAGCAGGACTTGGCACCTGCCCACACTGCCAAAAGTACCAGTACCTGGTTTAATAACCACAGTATCACTGTGCTTGATTGGCCAGAAAACTCGCACGGCCTAAACCCCGTAGAGAATCTATCGGGTATTGTCAAGAGGAATATGAAAGACACCAGACCCAACAATGCAGACGAGCTGAAGGCCGCTATCAAAGCAACTTGGGCTTCCATAACACCTCAGCAGTGCCACAGGCTTATCGCCCCCATGCCACACCGCAGCAGTGATGCAGTAATTGATGCAAAAGGAGCCGCGACCAAGTATTGAGTGCATATACAGTACATGCTTTTCAGTAGGCCAACATTTCAGTATTAACCCCTTCAGGACTGAGCCTGTTTTGGCCTTTAGGACGAAGTCGATTTTTCAAATCTGACGTGTCAATTTATGTGGTAATAACTTGGGAATACTTTTACCTATCTAAGTGATTCTGAATTTTTTTTCTCATGACATATTGTACTTTATATTAGTGAAAAAATATGGTCGTTAAATTCAATATTTATTTGTAAAAAACACCAAGATTTGAGAAAATTTGCAAAAATTTGCATTTTTCTAAATTTAAATGTATCTGCTTGTAAAACAGCAAATACATGTAATACCACACAAAATAGTTACTAGTTTACATTTCCCATATGCCTTATGTTTGCATCATTTTGTGAACATGCTTTTATTTCTCTAGGACGTTACAAGGCTTAAGAACTTTAGCAGCAATTTCTCATATTTTCAAGAAAATGTCAAAAAGCTATTTTTTCAGGGAGCAGTTCAGTTGTGAAGTGGCTTTGAGGGCCTTATATATTAGAAAGTCCCCATAAATTACCCCATTTTGAAAACTGCACCCCTCAAAGTATTCAAAACAGCATTCAGAAATTGTTATAACCCTTTAGGCGTTTCACAGGAACTAAAGCAAAGTAGAGGTGAAATTTACAAATTTCATTTCTTTTTGCCAAAATTCATTTGTAATAAATTTTTCTCTGTACCACAGAAGGTTTTACCAGAGAAATGCAACTCAATATTTATTGCCCAGATTCTGCAGTTTTTAGAAATATCCCACATGTGGCCCTAGTGCGGTAAAGTACTGAAACACAGGCCTCAGAAGAAAAGGAGCACCTAGAGGATTTTGGGGCCTCCTTTTGTTTTTAGAATATATTTTAGGCACCATGTCAGGTTTGAAGAGGTCTTGTGGGGCCAGAATTTATTAGAATTAGGACGTGAAAATGAATATCAACATTATTTTCACTAAAACGTTGAATTTTTTAAATTTCACAAAGGATAAAGGAGGAAAAAGGACCCCAACATTTGTGAAGCAATTTCTCCCGAGTACAGCTATACCCCACATGTGGTCATAAATGGTTTTTAATTAACCATTTCCGGACTGAACCATTTTTTGCTTTTTCTTTTTAGTTTTTCCCTCCCTGCTTTCCAAGAGCCACAACTTTTTTATTTTTCCGTCAATAGAGTCGTGTGAGGGCTTATTTTTTGCGGGACGAGCTGTAATTTTTATTGGTACCATTTTTTGGTACATACAACTTTTTCAGCACTTTTTATTACATTTTCTGGTAGAGCCAAGATGACCAAAAAACTGCGATTTTGCAGTTTTTTTTCACGGCATTCACCGTGCGAGTTATATAAAGGTATATTGTAATAGTTTGGACTTTTACAGACACAGTGATACCAATTTTGTGTATTTTTTAAAATTTTTACTTTAGAGAAAAAATGTGAAAAGGTTTTTTTTGGACTAAATATTTATTTAATTTTTTTCACTAATAATAACTATTTACTTTTGTTTTTACACATTTTATTAAGGCATGTTCACACAGAGTTTTTTGCAGGCAGAAAATTCTGCCTTAAAATTCCATCTGGAATTTTGATGCAGATTTTGATCTGCCTCTACGCCCGCAGCCATTGAGCGCTGTGGGAAAAAAACGCCGCGAAATATGCTTTCTCTGCCTTCCATCGATGTCAATGGTAGGTCAGAGACATAAACGCCCGATGATAGGGCATGTCGCTTCTGTCTCCCGCGAGACGGTTTTTCTGCTCGCGGAAAAAACGCCTCCGCCTCCCATTGAAATCAATGGGAGGCATTTTCGGCCATTTTTTGGTGCGGTTTCCACGTCAATAGACGCGCCAAGAAACTCTGTGTGAACTGGCCCTAAAAAAACAACTATTGGTACATTCAGGAAGCGATCTTGCCAGTATACACATATAAAGTGTATACTATAAACCATATTAAGACAAGACCATAGTCAAACTAAGTATACCTTGGTGCATTGACCCTCAATACTTAGTACACAACCTACAGAGTGCGGGGTACAATTAGCTCAACACATATATAATAGAAAAATGCTAATTTTATTAGAAATAACCACAATAAAAGATGAGTCATGCAAAGCATGAATAAAACATCTGTCAATGCAGAGAACATATGCAAGCAATTAAGCAAGAAAGAGGCCATGAACAGTGTAGGAATATACACATGAAGTATCAATCTATCTGAAATACCATCTAAGACTCCAGTGAGATGAAGCACTGCATAAGAATACAGGTGTAATGCTCAAGTGGCAATGAAATACAATCATGAATGCCTTGAAAGGCCTAAACAGAGCTGCACACTGAGGATTGAAAGGAACATACCCATGTTAAACACTCTGCAGAGAGAGAACATCAGACCCGGCGCGCGTTTTGGCGGAATGCCTTCGTCCGGGCGTGGCGTCTCTCGAGCAGAGGCCTCCATTTTAAAAAAGTCAACTGGCCCTATGTCCCCCTAGAGGACTTGAACCAGCAATCAGTAGATAGCTGGTACAATACACTGCAATACTAATGTATTGCAGTGTATTGTCATTTTTACAGGCTCCTGTAACAGCGTGATCGCTGTTCCTGCCCGTTAGTCCTGGGTGTCAGCTGTAATACGCAGCTGACACCTGCAGCACATGGCGGATGGTGCAGAGTGAAAATTAAAATTTTCCACTGATATGCCATTTTAGTGCACTATATGTTATGCCCAGTTTGTGCCACTGAAGACAGATACCTCATAAAATATTAACCGGGTTCTCGCGGGTTTGTCGATGTCATATCGGTGGATGTAAACTGCTGTTTGGGCACGCTGCAGGGTTTAGAAGGGAGGGAGCTGTATTTGGCTTTTGGAGCGCAGATTTTGCTTGGTAGTAGTTCTGTTTGGTGTTTTTCTGGTATTTCAGTTTATAATGTCGGGGCATATGTAAGCCGTGCAGAGTACATCAGGGCATAATAACAGGGTATAATAATGGGGTAAATAAATAATAATCCGCAGATATGTGGCCAGTGTCCCACTGATAAACGGTGCCCAATCTTATCCGCTTTTTGAACAATGCACATTTTGCATCGCCATATTCTGAGAGCCAGCACTTCTTTATTTTTTCTCCTCCGGAGCTGTGTGAGGGCTTACAGTGGAGGAAATAAGTATTTGATCCCTTGCTGACTTTGTAAGTTTGCCCACTGTCAAAGTCATGAACAGTCTAGAATTTTTAGGCTAGGTTAATTTTACCAGTGAGAGATAGATTATATTTAAAAAAAAATAAGAAAATCACATTGTCAAAATTCTATATATTTATTTGCATTGTGCACAGGGAAATAAGTATTTGATCCCCTACCAACCATTAAGAGTTCAGCCTCCTCCAGACCAGTTACACGCTCCAAATCAACTTGGTGCCTGCATTAAAGACAGCTGTCTTAAATGGTCACCTGTATAAAAGACTCCTGTCCACAGACTCAATTAATCAGTCTGACTCTAACCTCTACAACATGGGCAAGACCAAAGAGCTTTCTAAAGATGTCAGGGACAAGATCATAGACCTGCACAAGGCTGGAATGGGCTACAAAACCATAAGTAAGACGCTGGGTGAGAAGGAGACAACTGTTGGTGCAATAGTAAGAAAATGGAAGACATACAAAATGACTGTCAATCGACATCGATCTGGGGCTTCATGCAAAATCTCACCTCGTGGGGTATCCTTGATCCTGAGGAAGGTGAGAGCTCAGCCGAAAACTACACGGGAGGAACTTGTTAATGATCTCAAGGCAGCTGGGACCACAGTCACCAAGAAAACCATTGGTAACACATTACGCCGTAATGGATTAAAATCCTGCAATGCCCGCAAGGTCCCCCTGCTCAAGAAGGCACATGTACAGGCCCGTCTGAAGTTTGCAAATGAACATCTGGATGATTCTGAGAGTGATTGGGAGAAGGTGCTGTGGTCAGATGAGACTAAAATTGAGCTCTTTGGCATTAACTCAACTCGCCGTGTTTGGAGGAAGAGGAATGCTGCCTATGACCCAAAGAACACCGTACCCACTGTCAAGCATGGAGGTGGAAACATTATGTTTTGGGGGTGTTTCTCTGCTAATGGCACAGGACTACTTCACCGCATCAATGGGAGAATGGATGGAGCCATGTACCGTCAAATCCTGAGTGGCAACCTCCTTCCCTCCACCAGGACATTAAAAAAGGCTCATGGCTGGGTCTTCCAGCACGACAATGACACGAAACATACAGCCAAGGCAACAAAGGAGTGGCTCAAAAAGAAGCACATTAAGGTCATTGAGTGGCATAGCCAGTCTCCAGACCTTAATCCCATCGAAAACTTATGGAGGGAGCTGAAGATCCAAGTTGCCAAGCGACAGCCTCGAAATCTTAATGATTTACAGATGATCTGCAAAGAGGAGTGGGCCAAAATTCCATCTAACATGTGTGCAAACCTCATCATCAACTACAAAAAAATGTCGGACTGCTGTGCTTGCCAACAAGGGTTTTGCCACCAAGTATTAAGTCTTGTTTGCCAAAGGGATCAAATACTTATTTCTCTGTGCACAATGCAAATAAATATATATAATTTTGACAATGTGATTTTTTTTTTTTTTTTTTTATATAATCTATCTCTCACTGGTAAAATTAACCTAGCCTAAAAATTCTAGACTGTTCATGTCTTTGACAGTGGGCAAACTTACAAAATCAGCAAGGGATCAAATACTTATTTCCTTCACTGTATTTGTTGCGGGACAATTTGTAGTTTTCATTGGTACCATTTTAGGGTACATGCGGTTTTTTTATCACTTTTTATTCCATTTTTTGGCAAGCAACGTGACCAAAAACCATAAATTCTGACAATGTTTTTTATTCTTTTGTTTTTATGGCGTTCACCCTGGGCTATAAATGACCATTTTACTTTATTCTGTGGGTCGGTACAATTACGCAATACCATATGTACATAGTTTTTTTTATGTTTTGCAGCGTTTGCGCAATAAAATCACTTATTTATAAAATAAATTATTTTTTGTGTCACCATATTCTGAGCCATAACTTTTTTATTTTTCAGTCAAAAAAGCTGTGTAAGGGCTTGTTTTTTTGTGGGACTGGTTGTAGTTTTTATTGGTACTATTTTGGTGTACATGCGACTTTTTGACCACTTTTTATTGTATATTTTGGGAGGGGTGGTGACCAAAAAATAGTGATTCTAGCATTGTTTTTTTACTTTTTTTTTTTTATGCGGTGTTCACCGTGCGGGAAAAAGAATATTATAGTTTTATTGTTGGGGTCGTTATGAACGCGGTAATACCAAATATGTGTACTTTTTTTTAACGTGTACATTTTTTTCCTATAATAAAAGACTTATTATAGGAATAGACTTATTTTTTGTTTATGTAACTTATAACTTTTATTTCTACACTTTTTTAAAACATTTTTATTATCTTTTTTTTACTTGTCCCACTAGGGGACATTTAGACTTGCAGCGCTGATCACTGCTAGAACACATTACAATACCTACGTAGTGTAATGTATTTTAATTGTCATTGTGACGTGACAGACACTCTGACAGAAAGCCTAGGAGGACCACCTATCCAACGGAACCCCTCAACAGAAAGCCAACGCTGATGTGAACAGGCCAGGATCACACAAGTAGTTTTTCGTGCAGTTCTTGGCTCAGTTTCTTGAGCCAAAGCTAGAAGTGGAAGGAAATATATAAGAAAAGAAAAGGCTGATGCATCTCCTTTTTTTGTGTCCACTCCTGTGTTTGGTTAAAAAAAAAAGACTAAACCAAAAACTGCATCAAGATTGTGTGTGTGTTACCTGGCCAAACAAGCTAGAGTCAAATAGTCTGCGTATGCGGACAGCTCTTCCTCATAATAGGGAAATCCCCTGCTAACATAGTTATCAGATCGCTTCCGCAATTATAGAGAATAATTCTGGTAATATTCCCTTATTGTGCAACATTCATGAGGTTTAGTGTTACGTCAATAAATTTGCGATTATTCTCCATTTAATTCTTTCTTGTAAAAAGAGTTTAAAGCAACTTGGCACTTTAGATATACCCAGAAGAGGTAACAAAGAGTCTTTATCCCCACCCTTGTTAGGGTACGAACACACACAGCGTAAACACTGCAGATTTTCCGCAATGGATTCATTGCATATTACAGTAGCAGCAGTGTTGGTGAGATTTCAACAAATCAATGGGAGGCGGAGGCGTTTTTTTCCCGCGAGTGGAAAAACTGTCTTGCGGGAAAAATAAGCGACATGCCCTATCTTCGGGCGTTTACGTCTCTGACCTCCCATTGACATCAATGGGAGGCAGAGAAGGCATATTTTGCGGCGTTTTTTGTATTTTCAGACCCTTTTTAGTAAGCATGTGCACATACCCTTACAGTGCATATGATGGTCATCGTCTTGATTCTATTTAGTATATAAGGTTAAAATAGCCAAAAACATTTAATGTTCTAAACTGTCCTGGTGTTGGAGAGATTTTAAAAACCTGGCATGCAACCCCTTAGCCCCCTGAAATTTATTTCCGCCTCCTCTGGCTTTCTGTTACATTGTGGCGTAACTACCACTGTAGCTGCCTTAGCGGCTGCTACGGGGCCCACGGCATGAGGGGGCCCATGCTGCCTGAGGGCACTATGGGGGGCATGCCAGTGGCTCCGCTAGCAGCCGCTATGGCTGCTACAGTGGTAGCGACGCCACGTTCACTAGTATCTCCCTGCTCTGCCTTAGGCTGCAGGCCACGTTCGTTGATATCACTGGATCACGCCAGCCTACGCAAGGATCCTATCAGCGTCGAGGAGCAGCTCTGTTCGTCGCGGGAACGGACCAAGGTAAGTAGGACGTTTTTAGGTTTTATTTATTTGCTTCATTTAGATGTATGGAATGGATTTTCAGTAGCAGAAATTTCTGCAACAAATCTGCCTCTTGTGAATGTGCACTATAGGGTTTTCCAAGATTGTTCCTCTAACTGTGTAAATCAGGAGAACCTGTGGACAATTATGGACAAAATTGATACTGTGGACATGTGGTCCACTTTCAAAACAACCCAGAATGCATACTAGATGATGATTCTTAATATCTGAGTAGCTGCTCTTTATACAATGAGGGTGTATTCACAAGGTGGGGTCTTATTTAGGTTAATTGCTGTGATTCCCGCAGTCACAGCAAAATGCAGCATATATGTATGGTGTCTCATCTTCCTCTTGACAATACCCCATATATGGTGATATATGGTGCTATTTAGAGGGGGCTGTATGGCACTAACTACAAGGGAGAGCACTATTTACAAAGGGGGGTGGTATAGCACTGTATTCAGGGAGGCTGTATAGTACTGCCTACAGGGGGGCTGTATAGCCCTGCCTACAGTGGGGCTGTATAGCACTGCCTTCAGGGGGACTGTATAGCACTGTCTTCAGGGGGGCTGTATAGCACTGTCTTCAGGGGGGCTGTATAGCACTGTCTTCAGGGGGGCTGTATAGCACTGTCTACAGGGGGGCTGTATAGCACTGTCTACAGGGGGGGCTGTATAGCACTGTCTACAGGTGGGGCTGTATAGCACTGTCTACAGGGGGCACTTTAAGCACTGTCTACAGGGGGAGGCTGTATAGCACTGTCTATAGGGGGAGGCTTTATAACCTTGTCTACAGGTGGGGCTGTATAGCACTGTCTACAGGGGGCACTTTAAGCACTGTCTACAGGGGGAGGCTGTATAGCACTGTCTATAGGGGGAGGCTTTATAACCTTGTCTACAGGGGGGGCTGTATAGCACTGTCTACAGGGGGAGGCTTTATAGCGCAGTGTACAGGGGGGCCTGTATAGCACTGTCTACAGGGGGAGGCTGTATAGCACTGTCTACAGGTGGGGCTGTATAGCACTGTCTACAGGGGGCACTTTAAGCACTGTCTACAGGGGGAGGCTGTATAGCACTGTCTATAGGGGGAGGCTTTATAACCTTGTCTACAGGGGGGGCTGTATAGCACTGTCTACAGGGGGAGGCTTTATAGCACAGTCTACAGGGGGGCTGTATAGCAATGTTTACGGGGGCGGGGGGCTGTATAGCACTGTCCACAGGGGGGGCAGTATAACACTGTCTACAGGGGGGCTGTATAACACTGTCTACAGGGGGCAGGCTGTATAGCACTGTCTACAGGGAGCAGGCTGTATAGCACTGTCTACAGGAAGCAGGCTGTATAGCACTGTCTACAGGGAGCAGGCTGTATAGCACTGTCTACAGGGAGCAGGCTGTATAGCACTGTCTACAGGGAGCAGGCTGTATAGCACTGTCTACAGGGAGCAGGCTGTATAGCACTGTCTACAGAGAGGGGGCTGTATAGCACTATCTACAGGGAGGGGGCTGTATAGCACTGTATACAGAGGGTGCTGTATGGCACAATTTACAGGGGAATGTACAGCACAATCTAAATGGGGTCACTATCTACCAAGTGTAGTACCCAGGGAAGGGGAGGGGGGCCCAGTTTTTCCTAGTTACGCCCCTGCTTAACCTGTACTCCAATGCTACCTACCTAACATCGTAGCTAGGCTTTCCTTCAAATATTCAGTTTGCTGCCCTAGCCCGGTATCCAAATACCCTTTGCCAAGACATGTTGGCACCCCAGCATCCAAGAAACATTCCCTGCTAGATCCAGCCCATATAAAGCCCCTGACAGAGCACCAAACTTTCCCACTGTAAATGAAGCTTACGCATATCCTTACCATATCTCATTTTCAGGAATAAGTAAGAGGGGAGAGGTAGAGTAAACAAAAATGGTTTATATCACTGAGCTTTGAAAGCGTGAATGGAAACTAAATTCAAAAATACTCAAATGTAAACATCTAAGTTATGTTTTAAAGTATTTTATTCAATGTGATCTCAGTCAAGCTCACGTTTCTTCAACTTATGTATGAAACATGGAAAATGGAAACTAGCTGCAATGCATACACATACTGTATCTAAAAATACACATATTGACACTAAAAATCCCATCTGATTTTATGTATATTATTCAGAACAGTGAACTATGATGTTTGTATTCATTCTCTTGCCATATGTGCAATTATTGAAATTAGACTAAAGGTCCCCAATCTTTTCTAGATTTCTAATATGTCGTGTTGAGCCACACTGTATATTTAAGAAAAGTAATACTCAGGTGAAAAATATATCACAGGCAGTTAACACCAAAGTGATAGTTTGAGTAATGCTTTGACATCCCTGATTGCAATTGTGTTAAGGGCAATGAAAACATTTGAAAGGGATTTTATTTTTTATTTTTTTAAACAGGTCAGTCAGTGGGATTGTTGCAACTTTATAAATAGTTTTTATTACAAATTAGTTTTACTTTTTGAGATACAGCTGTTTTGTATTCTCTACACAGCAGCTGTATCGTTAGCTAAATCCTGCTCCCGTCAGGTCCGCGGGACTGACGGGTTCAGTGACAGTGGGTCCTGTAATCTATCATCTAAGTGATCGTTTACAGGTGGATCCTGTGTGTCAGAGACACGCAGGACCCACTGACACTGAACCGGTCAGGTCAGCGGGACTGACTGATTCAGGTCTTAGCAAAAATTACAGCTGCTGTGTATACAGGATGCAGAGCAACTGCACCTCCAAAAAGTAAAACTAAGTTTTAATAAAAACTATTTATAAAGTTGCACCAAACACACTGACCTGTTTATTTAAAAAAAAATTCAATAGTTTAAATAAGATTAATTATAGAGCTATATCTGCAATAAAACTGTGAGGGAAAAAAAAGCTAGTTATGTCTTATTTTTATGTATATATTTCTTGGTACCCCTTTCATATTTAGCAAACTGCTGAAGCTAGAATAGCAAAATGGAGAAGTTGAGGGAGTTGCCGAAATGAACTTTTTCTATGTGCTACATTACCTATAAACTGCTGACAGTTGCTTCTATCTTTTGGATCACACGTTCTAAAAATGGGTTTACCGTACATGCTAGGATTCCATTATGGTAGGATCATGCAGATCGGATACACTACGTAAAAGTACACAGCATGTACTTCCTGAAAGGCGCAGTAAAATCCGCCCGAAAACCACACCAAATTGTGGAGCAGTTTTTCAGGCGGAATGTCCGCTGCAGAAATACTAAAAAAAAAGTTATACTTACCACCCACGTGTTGTCATGGCAACGCGTCCCTCTGTTGTCCTTGCAGTCCGGCCTCCTGGGATGACGCTGTAGTCCATGTAACTGCTGCAGTCTTTGATTGGCTGCAGCAGTCACATGGAATGAAACGTCATCCCAGGAGGCTAGACTGCGCTCAGAACAGAGGGACGCGTTGCCATGACTCAGGCTGGGGGGCAATAATGAGATTTTTTATTAATGTGAAATCCCCCAAAAATTAATTTTCACACATACCTCTTTGTTGTTTACCACCCCATTGTATTCATTTTTTTTAATTTTTGAAGAAAATGTTACTTAGGAGTGAAAGAGTCTCCGAATGTTTCTAAAGGCTGGAGCTTCAGTGAGTCCTTTGTACCAATTGATCACATTCAATGTCACTCATCAGAGTATGTAAAGTCACATGACAGGCCAGTCAGCTGTCAGTATGTAGAGGAACCTGCTAAGAGGGCTGGACAGAGTATGAAACTCCTGGCAATCAGTGTTGTCACCGGAAGAAGCTCAGGGCGTAATGAGTTATTACATGGAGCCCATTCAATGGGCGACCATGTAATAATACATGGTCGCTTTGAATCCTCTAGAGCAGTAGCCAATCGGATGCATCTCTCCTAAAAAAAAAAAACATATTAACACATCTTTTGCATCTTAGACTAGCATCCCAATAACCTGCAGTCACTGATCATAGTTGTGTCCTAGTGGAGCAGAACAAAAAAAGCAGACAACACTAAAGAAGATATATTGCAGGGAAGTATTATCTTTGGGTAGTGGTTTCCATATCTTTTGGAATTTTGCTTTATGTCACAATGTTGCAACCTGTCAAAAAAATTGGAACTCTTTGCGAGTGTCTCTTCACTCTGACTCATAGAGGGGGGACCCTAACCCCCATAACAACCATAATCTGTAATAGGGCTTGTTCTCATGAGTCATTCATTAATTTATGTAAAAATAGTGCCACTTTAATATTTGATATTCAGTACAATGAAAATGAAATATTGAATGCAGAGATCACCTGAAAGCATACAGCGTACATGGGATGAAACGTCATCCCACAAGGCCGACCTGGAGGAAGAAACATAGACTTCTGGGTAAATGTAAGATTTATTGTTTTTGTCCTCAGTTGCGTTTTTTTCGGCGATATCGCTGTGTTTCCGCTACAAAAAAACACATCTGCTATTTGTTGCGGGTTTTACCTCCCCATTGAATTCAATGGGGAAAAGCCGCAACAAATAAGCAGCGATTACGCAAATACAATTGATATGCTGCGGATGAAAAAAACGCACCGCATGTCAATTTCGAAACGTTTTTTTCACTCACCATTAACGCAGCATGTGGATGAGATTTGTTTAAATGTCATCCACTCGGTTGCCATTGTATTATGCTACGGATTTCATTGCGGAAAATCCGTAGTATTTACAGCACGTGTGAACTGACCTAAGGATTTCCTAGAACAGACTATTCATAATTATTACTATAACCTAGATTCAGAAAAATAAATAGCACACACACTCAAGTTATTGACCCTGGTGTAGAAAAGGTTTATTAATCAAGAAATGCGGTGACATTGCAAGTGCAAACTGTAAAACATGTTCTTGATAGTTTACACTTCACTGTTTAACCACTAAATTATTCTTGCAGGAGAAATGTTGGAAATGTTGTAACTCTTATTTAACCATCAAAAGCAGCTGGGGCTATTCCTTTAACGCCAAGTCCAGTTATCTGTAAAACAAGAAAAATTACATTCAATAGATCAAATATACTGTACTTGTTAAAAATAAATAAGATGTATAACCAGTCTATGGCTCTGTTCACACTACTATCAAACCACCATTACTAGTGGAGCCATGACAAGTATCACAGATTCATTTTCAAATGGATCCCAAATAATCCTGATGGATCCCTTTAGCTTATATAGCGTATGTGCATGTTGTATGAACCATGTCTCAAATAGTTCAATAGCTTTCCTGCTATAGTTGTCAAACCGCAAATTCCATCAAGAAATCAGGCTGGAGTGACACTTAAACCGATCCCTATACAGTACCAAAAATATTGCCAGTCTTCGGGGAGGTCCAGTAATACCGGACTGCCACTTAATCATATGCATTTATGGACAAAAGCCTGGTAGACTTGTTTGTTAAACATGGCCGGGTATGTGTAGAACAATAATGAATTGTCACCACTTAATATCGATGCTTTATCGCACATTGAGCATCATGTTTTGTAATAATTATTAATCAATATTAATGTTATTAACTATATATTTTGTTACATAGATACCAAGGATCGCTAATAAAGGTCCGGTATTATGAAACATACCAATTAACTGACCATAATAACCATTTTAATTAAAGTTGTATTCCTTATTAATGAATTTTTCTGCTGGGTGGACAAACCATCTAATAAAAAACACCAATATGTGATTATGCATCAATATTTACTGATGAGAATTCCTTGTTGTGTTATTTGGACCTTATCTGGTCTTTCTATTGCCACCTAGTACTTTGACAGAGCACCTAAATATTTTATACTAGTTATATGTAGAATGCCTGTCATATATTGTATTAACATGCTTTTATTTAACGAGGAGCCATTGCCTCTCCTTACATGTCTGTTTTAGTAAATAATTGTATAATCAATGAAATAACAATTCGGAAGCCTATTGTCAATTTATTTATACATTTCTAGGAGGAATAGCAAAGGAACTACACAACGCAAAGTTCTAAGAAAATATGTTTCCGAATGGGGGAATACAAGTAATTACTAAAATAGACATGTCAGGAGAGGTGACAGGTGCTCCTTAAGACATTAAGGGTATGTTCACACGAGGGCGTCCGTAACGGCTGAAATTACGGGGATGTTTCAGCCTGAAAACATCCCCGTAATTTCAGCCGTACCGGCATGTGCAGGCACTTGAACGCCGCGTCAATTACGGGCGTAATTAGCGCTGCTATTCATTGGAGTCAATGAATAACGGCTCTAATTACGGCCAAAGAAGTGACAGGTCACTTCTTTGACGCGGGCGTCTATTTACGCGCCGTCATTTGACAGCGGCGCGTAAATATACACCTCGTGTGAACAGACAAACGTCTGCCCATTGCTTTCAATGGGCAGATGTTTGTCAGCGCTATTGAGGCGCTATTTTCGGGCGTAATTCGGGGCAAAAACGCCCGATTTACGTCCGTAAATAGGCCGTGTGAACATACCCTCAAGGTGAGTGTAATCATTTAGAAAGTGGCAGCTGAATTGTTTTCTATGAGCAATGAGACTACTTTTGCAGTGAAACCATTTTGAAACATGTGACTAAATGGGGGGGAATTTATGAAACGCCAGTCTTAATAAATCTCCTCCAAAGTGTATAGAGGATATAGGAAATCAAGTATGGAAAACCAATAAACTACCTTGTAAATTCCCCCAGACTGGGGCTGGCGGGTACTCCAGTCTTCATCCATCCCATCACAGGCCGACGTGACATACATTTCTGAATAATCCTTTCCTCCAAAGGCACAAGAAGTAGTCTTATCCACTGGTAGTTTAACAGTCTGGAGTACTTTCCCTATAACACAAATAAGTCGTTTCATACCCAGTATAATAGTAATCCTACTGAAGAAGAAGGCAGAGACATCTGCAAATTGCATCTAGATGCTATATGTGATTTTATAAGAGCACTAAACCTAAACACTAAAGCACTAAATCAATGTATGATGTACAGTACTGTATATGTATTAGTATACTAGAGAGTACACTGTATACAGATACAGTACATCCATATGACATCACACATCAGATAAACATCTAAGAATTTTCATACTAGAAACACCAGAACAGTAGGCCAAGACTGTTCAACACTGGCAAAAAAGGGACCTACAGAATAGAAGGAGAGAGCTAGAACTTTATACATACTCTCAAAATTTGCCTAAACATCAAGTACCTATTTACACAAACTGATGCCTTTCTGGAGCCTTAGGCCTCGTTCACATCTGCGTTAGAGGCTCCGTTAGGGGCATCCGTCGCAGATCTGGCCGAGATTACCGGACACAATAACGCTGCATGCTGCGCTATTGTGTCCGGTAAAATCACGGACATTTCGATGGAAAGCCGATGGAACCCATTGAAGTCAATTGGTTCTGTCGGCCGCCCAGGGTGTCCGTTGTGCAATGGAACCGTTGCTTCCGTTATTCTCTTGTTCTGCTCCTATAACGGAGCAGAACAATGGAACACACCAATGCAAGTTTACTCACATTTATTGTGGGGACATATTAATAAACGCAAGCAAGCTATGGTAAGCAGGTTCTCTTGGACACATTTATTGGCAGTCAATTATACTGAATACGTGGCTGGATTTTATAGATACACGGTGGTCACAATTGCAACTTGTTGGTTTAATTTTACTTATTTGAACAAATAATCTTGGGCATAAATAATGGACAACAAATAATTTTGATATGGATGGCATATCGGTTGGGAAACTTTTATTAATTGACATTTTACATTTAACAGGTCTCATTTAATGTGGGAGATAATAACACGATTGGCAGTTTTATTTATTATTTTTTTATTTGATTATATATGAATGTTTTATTCATACAATATGTATGTGTTATTGTTTTTATACAATTTATGACTTTTATTTATTACAATAGTCATTTCAGGATGTTTATGATAGCATATAGCTATTGTTATTTTATTGATGGATATTTTGAGCACCAGTCGCCAGTACATATAATTAATGCTTGTTTTTTTTGTCAGTATGTGGAAAATCAGTGTTGATTCAATATCCCCTTTACAGGTTTTCACCAGCAGTGAGCTAATACATATTGTATATGATAATCGTAAGGATATCATCTCATAATCTCTGGTATCACCCCACAGATACATAACCCACATAAAGCATTCCACATAACACAAAATTAATTGTTAATGTTTATGCATATTAGATATCAACCTTACATTCTGTGGTAATTGTTAGTATACTATATAAACGTATAGTAATCATGCAATGAAAATATTTTTTTAAAAATATTTAAAAATAAAAGCGAGGCCAATATATAGCTTATACGTCGTACCAGCCTGAGGGTCTATACGGATCACCCTGCCTCCATTATAGCATGCAACCCAAAGTTTCCCCTCTGCATCTATGCACATGCCATCAGGAATCCCTTCATCCTGCTGTAACTTGTAGACATGGCGGCGGTTATCTGTGGAGAAAAGCAGGTTTTGTAATTTACACTGTCTAGTGCCAAGGCAAAGGAGGACAGAATTGTAACTCTCACTAATCTTGAGCGAAATTAACATTGTCTTATACGTTATTCAATACACAATATAACCAAAGTAAGCAAGAGAGTCACTGATCCACAGCCATAGCAACTGTGTATTTCATACTGATGGGAGTTGGCTGTCTGCTGGCTAGCTGCCCATGACTTGACCTATTTTTAACAATGCTTGCGGTGTCGCGTTTCAGCCTTTCGTTGGAGGTATACATCTGGAGTATTTCCTGATGTATATCTCCAACAGAAGGCTTCGACACATGCAACTGTATAGCCATATACATTTTGTAAAAAAACAACAACATATACTGCGTGGTATACGTTTATATCTGGATGCCACTGTATTGAATAGTGTAGCCGACTACACTATTTAATACAGTAAAGAAAAAAAGGTATGCCAACACATACCTCTCTAGCATAAGCCAAAAGGAAACACTTTTGGCATTGGTCAGGACAACGGAGCCCTATGGATATATTCAGAGTTCACAGTGTGAACATAGTCTAATGCATTAAAAACTGTACAATTGGTTCATCCCAAGGGAATAATAGGATAAATTTAATGTAATGGACAGCTTTAAAGTGAAAGAAATATTATTATTTTTTTGTGAACTCTAAAAGTAGTGTACACAATTGGGAAGACTTACTAATGCTGTAAGATTTAAACAGCGGAAACTTAGACCAGCCAGTCAGAAGATGCACCAAATTTATCACAGTGGTGCACGCAGTATGATGAAGTTGGTCCATCTTGCTAGACAAGTTCAAGGCTTATCTCTTCCTTATACCACCCCTTGGTAGGCTTAGTTTACAACAGTTTTTCTGCGCACTTTGTCACATTTCAAGCTACGTTTCTGCTTCTTGAAAAGTCTCTAGTGAGGCACAAATATTCGTTCTTTTTGGAGTTTTTTCTTCTCAAAAAGGTGTAAAACTTAATGCAACAGTATGCACAAGAAATATACCACATTTGGCACATATTACAACAAGATCTAGGCTCAATCACATTAGTAAATTTGCCCCAATGTATTCGGCCAAAGAAATATTACCCTACTAATATAAGTTAATAATTTTACTTACTTGTTCTTCCTGTTTTTACATCATAATCTAATGCATCAACTGTATAAGAAAGGCTGTCAATGTAGTACATGGTTTTGTGATCTAAAGACCAATCTAAACCATTAGAGATATCCACCATGTCAAAGTGTTTCACCACAGAGTGATCCGCATACAAAGTGAATAATGAACCCTGGTTCCTCTCCACAACTGCTGGACGGATTTCCTGGGACATGGTGCCTATAAGGAGTTAACACAAATTAACCTTAGAAGCACAGATCACAAACCTATAAAGAATAGATTCTTCACGGTCACACTTATTTTTTTCCGAAACATTTATTTTCTATATATGTTTTATGTTACCTGCATTATATTTATTTACACTCTGTACTATATTTATAATATGTTATGTTCTATTCAGGCACTATGTATCAGGTCATATTATCCGATATTATATATGTCACGGTGTACTGGGATTTGCTTTATTTCATTCATCTTTCATTGTCCGATTGTACCTTCTGTTGTTATTTTACGCCTTTAAACCACTGTGTCGCGTTCTGATTGGTGGTTGGTGACCGTCCTCCGCTCCGTCGCTGTAAAGCTACTCCTGCATCTAATATGGGTACGTTAGGTCCCTAGATACTTATTTGCACCGTTTATGGTATTATCTGCTCTCATCTCTATACTGACCCTTTATGAGCCACATTGCTCTTATTGTTGTATACTATTCGTGTCACCTGGTACTCTTGTACTCATACATGTATTTTTTTTTTCCACTATATTCGGTCTGTGTAGCTTCTTTGGGGGCTGCTTTTGTCATTAGCTTTCCATCTTTGGAGTTGCACAGCGTTTACTCTTTTTATTTTGTATTCATTTGTTCAATTTAATAAAGAATTTTTCAATTTCCTATACTTTTGGTCGTTATAGCATCTATTATTTATAGGTTCTTTATAGGTTTGTTATATGCTTTTGATGCATTTAGGATTAAACCCTAGGATCAGCCCTCATTAACTGTGTATGATTTTCTTTTGCATTTTTGTCTGGGCTATTGGATCCGCGCTGATATTTTGGTTTACTTAGAAGCACAAATGTCTGGGGTCACCAACAACCAACCTCATTCTTTCCTATTTTTTGAACGATGGTTGGTAAAGGCAATGGGAGTGTTTTTTTTTATTTTTTAATCTTTACATGGTTATTTAATAACTACACAATGTTTTATAATATGATTTTTTCTATGTCTTTGATTTAACAGGAAACTGAATATGTATTCTAGTAGATACAGCACATTGCAATAATTATAATGAACCCTTCTCTATTAGCCAGAGCGAGAAGCAGCTAAGTGCTCATTCACATTGCATTTATGCCCTAAGCTTCCGAGGTACATGCTAATTGTGTTTATAGGGCTCCATTAGTATGACGGAGGCCAAAAGAGCATAATTTTTGGCCTCCTTCAGGCTAGTAATCATTGGTATACTTTTTTTTTTTTAAGGATGGAATAGTGGAGGAGACTACGCTATTCCATCCTGAGGGATCCCGCAGAAAAAAAAAAAAACATACTGCGCAGTATACTTTTTTCTAACATGGGAGCCTAAGTGTGACGGATGCCACTAAATGACATCCACCACAATAAAATTTGTGACAGCATCCATGTGGCAAAAACACAGCCCATGCACCGCATGCAAATTTTCTACACACGCAGGACTCGTGTGCAGTTCGAAACGTTGCAAGCAGTGTTTTGGGCTGTGTTAATAAACACCAATTCTTTTGCCACATGGATGCGGTCACAAAGCTGTTGAATTTTTGCATCCTTTTAAATTTTCCAAGTGAGTGTTGTGGGCAACCGTCAATCTTTACAATGCGGCATCTGTCACCGGCATACTTAAAACATATACCTGGGGGGGCTTCACCAGGACCGGAATCCCTGGAAGAGCATCAGATAGTGCTCGGCCTAGAGACTTCGGCCCTGGGGAAGCTCCTGCCGTTACGGTGCATATATGACGTCAGGGGCTCCTTCAGTCCCAGAGTTCTCGGTTTAGAGCGATTATGATGCTCTGGCCAGGGACTTCCTAGTTGGAAGCTCCTGACATAACTATATATATATATATATATATATATATATATATACGCATATACACATATACACACAGTGACGTCAGGGGTTTCTCCAGTCCCGGAGACCCGTCCAAAGCGCTTCCATGCTCTAGCTGTTAAATCCTGCATCGCAAAGCTAATGACGTCAGGAACTTCCATGGGCACAGCACTTTAGGTAGCGCTCTGCCCGGTTTGTTCAAGCAACATATCCCTCTATATGCCTATACAGTGGGATACGTCACCACCTTCCATCGGAGGAATACGTCGGGACTTCTCCCGACGTATACCTCCATCAGAAGGCAAAAATTCAATGTAAATAGAGCCTAAGCAAGAGCGTTTGTTTACTCTGAGGAACTTTGCGTGCCTATGATCACGCATTCGTTTAATGGCTGGACTAAACATGGCTGTTTTTTTTTTTTTAGAGAAGGAATTATCTTGGTTGGTAATACTATTGTTATTCTAACACATCTGAATTTAGATAGAAGCAGCTGTTTTAATATATTAAATGCAACTGCACCTGCAAAAAATCTCCCTTCTGGATCGACTTTGCCATCATTGAATCGATTGTTGGGCTTATCTTCATCAACTTGAGCAAGTGGGATTACGGACTCGTCTTCCCAATTCAGGGCTGCAAATGTAGTGCCTGTGGCAACTACATAGCCACCAGACTTTCGTAGGGCAACAGAGCCGACTGGTTCTTCTGCAGGGGAGACAATAAAAGTTTTCATCTTTTAGGAAAGAATCTTTGTAAAATGACATTCAGCTAACTTTTTTGTGGGAAATCAGAATTATACGCAATGTAAACTAGACATAACAGAGAGGAAATGTTACTTGCATGTTGCAAGATAAACCAGTGCGCACTTTAAACACACATGCTTAAGTTAGGACTCTGTATGACTGTACTGTGATCAGTTATAGTATGCTAGGCCATATAACAATAAGAAAAAGTTAATTAAATGCCAAAAAGGATCTGTTATCTATACACAGTGGAGATTCCATTTTAGGGACTGGGGTCTAGCCCAAAATTAAACTGGAATGGAATCCATGATATCACAGCCCAGGATCTGATTAATGTTTATGAGGCACATGTATCTGGAGGTCCTGCTTTCTACACTTTACTGACATATTAGTCTATAAAACATTTGCATCTACAGTATATAAATTAATGGTTTTCATTTTCAATTATCATGGTTTAAGCCCTCTTTAGAACAACTACTAATTTTATTAGTATGAAATTTACCTAGAGATACAGTCTGAATTTTCTTAGTACTGGGATTCCAACGGCAGACCTTCTGTCCTGTAATATCAACATATACCAAAACACCTTCCCTCTCATCCCAGACTGGTGACTCTCCAATCCGGTACCTCTCAGCGATAACACATGTAATCTCAATGGAAGACATGGCTCTGTATTAATGGAGACAGCAAGTGAGCATAAATAGCATTAAAAAAGTAAAGATCACTTGTGCTTTAATAAAATTAGACAGTATGCCTGAAAAGATTTAGAAATAATGCAATTGAGACAGTTAGGGCCTGTTCACATCAGCGTTGGGTTTCGATTGGGATTTCCGTCCATGTTTTCCGTTATAGGAACAGATGAACGGAAAGCCGAAAATAAACTATAACTTCTGTTTGCATTACCATTGATTTCAATGGTAATGCTTCCGTTTCAGTCCCGTAAATTTCCAGTTTTTCTTATGGAAACAAAAGTACCGTGACTGTACTATTGGAGAAAGGTAGAAAAAACACAAAAGCGCACAATAGTGCGTGACACTGTGATTTTACACGTGTGAACAAGGTTCTGAATACGCTCACCTGGTGGGGTTATGCTGGGAGCATAACATCCAGTGTAACAAATTCCACTTAGGTAGCCTCCACGGTAGGTTAGTGGCAGGATCAGCTTGCAGCATAGGACCCGGTTTGAGAACTTGAATTACAAGGTCTCAATAATGAATGAAGGAATAAAAGCAAAAAAGCCAAAAAACGGGTGTCTTCTATGCGCTATTGATCAATAGAATCTTCCAAAGGACGTGTATTCCAAATTCCTCAAGGATAACGGCAAAGTCGATATTGAAAGGATTTATTGATAACAGGATGATATAAAAACACAACTGTTTAACAATGAACAGTTTCGAAACCGGACCGGTTTCTTCCTCAGGTAGTATGTAAATTAAAGGGTGGGGTGTCGGTTAAATAACCGAGTGAAAGGTCAATTAAAAACCAAGAACTACCGGGTCGGATACAAAAATAAAACACCAATTCAAATTACATATCAAAGTGTACATATGATTACAGTCAATAAAAAATACAAAATATATGATATATATGAGCTATGTACAAAAATGTCCAATGAAAGATGATTCATTTCTATGTGTTATGCTTGGAATATGTCTAGCTATTGAAAACATCCTGTATTAAACGGGATTGAACGTATACATATATACCAAAAAAATGCACATACATAATTATATTATTTTAAAAATGTATATATTATAAATAAGTTTAAAAGAAATTTTTTTAAAAAATTTTTGGGGGTTAAAAAGATATTAATAAAAAGAAGAATAATTTAAAAAGGGGAAAGCTTAAAACATAGCTTCCTTTCTGACTATTTTAGAGTCTATGTCAGTTCATTTCCTGAATATAATTGTCCTAAAGAAAACTCGGGCTACAGATGGAGTATCATTCTAGTAATCGTTATTTCTGGACGTGATATTAAAAGATAAATTCTCCTTTTGCTCATTTTATTCAGTTTGTCTATTTTGCTATACAAATTCGTAAATACCAAACTGAGATAGTTTTTGTGCAGATTCTATATGGGTACATATATGTATATATATTTTTATAAATGATGTGCGCATAACTATACTATTTTCGTCAAAAGTGATAATAGTGCCAGTTTTATCATTGTACTGGTCTTGGTGTTACTCACAAATGATCAAAGTTTGGTGGTTTTGATTTTTAGTGTCAAACAGATTATTTCTTTCGATACGATCTTTACCACTTGTTGAGGAACTTTGTATATGTATACATATATATAATTACATATAACGAATTTCCCATTTATTTCCATATAGTGGGATTCATCTAAAGTAAATTAGTTATATTAAATTATCATTTCTGTCATTTCATTCAAACCTGCAGGTTTTAGGGTCTTCAATTTGTATATCCAAAAGATTTCTCTCTTGCACAGTGAATCATATCTGTCCGCTCGGTTGTCATTTATATGTTCAATTGGTGTAATATGGAAACAACTAAAGTCATTATTATGAAACAAAGTACAGTGTTTGGAGACACTGTGCAAGAGGAATTTTTTCTTACAGTTAGAACGATGTTTATTTAGCCGACAATGCAAGAATTGGATTGTTCTTCCTACATATTGGAGACCGCAGACACAGTCAATGAGGTAGATAACGTAATTTGACTGGCAATTTAACTGTGTTTCAATATGGTACTCGTTTTTTGTTTGGTTTGATTTAAAAGAGTCTGTAGTGCGTATACTAAGACAACATAAACACTTCTTTTTCCTGCATTTGGAGCTCCCCTTTAAATATGCACTTGAGGACATAGTATTTTGTTGGGGCATCGTTTGTCTTCCAGAAAAATTAATCTTACTCGGTGCTAAAATGTTCTTCATAGTTTTTGCTCTCTTAAACGTAATCATTGGTTTCAAAGGTAGGCTATTTTTTAAAAACGGATCAGTGTGTAAAATGTACCAATATTTATTCATGATATCCTTGATATTTTTGTGTGCAGCGTTATATTTAGTTACGAAGTTGAAGGAGAAAAACTTTTTTATTTGTTCATCTTTCGCTTTTTTTATGTCTATTGTATCAACAGCTTCAATACCATTTGATAGTGTAACCTTAGGGGGCAAACAATCCTCTTGACTTAAAATCACTGTTTTTTTGTATGCATCAGAGAGGAGTTTTTTTGGATAGTTTTTTTTCTTTAAATCTTTTTTGTAAGATACGACTTTGATCGTTAAAGTCTTTGTTCGATGTACAGTTTTTTCTAATTCTTTTATACTGACTATATGGGATGTTTTTTAGCCACTTATGATAGTGGCTGCTCTTATAGTCCAAATAGCTATTGCTATCCACTTTTTTGAAGTGGGTACGGGTGATGATTTTACTCGTAGTTTTGACTATTGTTAAATCCAAAAAATCGATTTCAATTGGTTGTATGTTGAACGTAAAATTTATCCCCCAGGTATTAATGTTCAGCATCTGACAAAACTCTGTCGCTGTTGTAAGATCACCTTCCCAAATTAAAAACAGATCATCTATAAATCTTCTAAATAGTAAGATATTAGTGTTTGCCCATGGATGTTGCCAGATATATTCCTCCTCAAACATTCCCATGAAGATATTTGCATAGCTAGGAGCTACCCTTGTCCCCATAGCTGTGCCTTTTACTTGGTGATACAATTTCTGATCAAATGAAAAGATATTATTCTTTAAAATAAATTCCATACTACTACAAAAAAAGTCAATTTGTATTGGTAGTAGTTCCGTATCCCTCTCCAGTCTTATTTTTAGTTTTTCCAAACCCAATACAAGTTTAATGTTGCTGTAGAGTGCAGCAACATCCAAAGTAATAAATAGTAGATTTTCCCTCATTGGAACAGTCTTTAGATCCACAATTAATTGAGTTGAGTCTTTTAAAAAACTTGGGAATTCTATCACATATTTTTGTAAAATTATGTCTAGGTAGTGAGAGAGGTGACAGGTGGGAGATTGCATACCCGATATAATCGGTCTCCCTGGTGGATTAATTAAGTTTTTGTGTATTTTTGGAAGATGATCATAGAAGGGCATGTTGATATTCTCCGGGATCAGATAATTTTTTTCTTTTTTATTAAGAATATTATTCGAGAAAGCTTGATTGATTGACCATGATTTTGAGGCCTTCCAAAATTGTCGATAAAGGGTTAACTATGAGTTTCCTATAGTAGTTCTCATCTGATAAAATTCTCATTGCTTCTTCATAGTAGTCTGTAACATTTTGAATTACTGTCCCCCCTCCCTTGTCTGCTGATCTGATAACTAATTGGTTATTCTTTTTAAGGTTTTTTAGGGCTGTTTTCTCTTTATAAGTAAGGTTATTTTTTCTACGGATTTTGTATGAATCTAGCTCCTCTAGATCCTTGAGGACTAGATGATGGAAAGTATTGATAAAATTTCCTTGGTTACCCACAGGATAAAATTTAGATACTGGTTTTAGATCTGTGTGTCTAACTATATCCGATATTTCTGTATCTGAAATTGTGTTAATGTTTGTGATATTGTCGGAATCAGTGGGATTATTTTTTGTGGCTGTAATTTGGAAATGTCTGTGCAATGTTAGTTTCCTCGTAAATCTATGTAGATCTAAAAATAGATCAAAGCCATTTGCACTGGCAGTGGGACAGAATGCTAAACCTTTATTCAATAGTGATGTTTCAGAGTCATTTAGGATGTGGTTTGAAAGGTTAAATATAGAGGTTTGTTTTGTAGGAGGAGTAATTATTCTTTTTTTCTTTTTGCCTCCTCTAGTTCCTCTGTATCGTACTTTCTTTTTTTGGGGTGAAAGAAATGCGTGATTGTTAGTTTCTGTGGGTTGGATGGGGGAAGTGGGTCTAAAAAAAGGGGGATAGGGGAAACTTGAGAGCTGGAGGGTGGGTTTTCTTCTAATTGAATTGAAAAAGCAGACGCTAAGAATGGAACAGACATGTTTGACCCGGCTCTAGTATTATCAATGGTATTGGTTCCCAAGGGAAGAGAACAATCAACAGTATTAGTTCCCAAGGGAAGAGAACAATCAACGGGACTTGGCAGTGTTGAATGGGGAGGGGATAATATTTTACTGGGGGGATGAGAAAAGGAAGATTCCAATTGAATTCTGGTTGGGGAATTGTCGGGTGAATTATGGACTGTTAAAATAGACATATCGATCAATAAGTTCCCTATAGGTGATTTCTGAGTTTCCACCGAGTCAGAGAAGGTGAGATTAGTAGGGTTTAGGCTTTTAATGTTTTTATCCAAAGGTCGGGGTTTGGAATTAGGTGTATTCCTATAATTTGCTTTACTAAATTTGCTATTCAAAAACATTCTACGAGACTGACTCATCTCAAACCTTTTTTCTAATTCAAGTTTTTTGGAATCTGATTGAGGAGGAATAGTGATAGGCAACAGAGTTTTATTAGGTAGCAGAGTTTTATTAGTTGTATGTATTCGTTCAGGGCGAACATAGTGAAAGGGGTGTTTTGTCCAGGATCTAATTTGATTGGTTTGGTAGTCTATTCTATCTCTAATCAATTTATTAGCTTTTTTCTCAATTAGTTCTTGTTCAGCTTTAAAAATCCTATTGTTAATATTATGATTAATGTGGTGAAAATCAATATGTTTAGAATAGATTTTTAGTTTCTCTATGATAGTTTCAATACTACTAGCCAATTTGACACATAACATTTTCCTTTTAGATAATAATCTATTGATCATTCCCCTAGTACATTCTTCCATAAACTCTTCCCAATTAGTGGTGAAAATAATATCGTCCTTAAATGTAGAAGAAAAGGGCATTCTAAGCCCTCTGGGCGTGATTTTTTCTTTTAGATAAATGGATAAAAACATAACATCAATATGATGCTGCATTTCAGTTTTAGAAATATCCTCTAATTCATTAAAAAGATCATTCATTCTTTGTGATTCCTCAACATTGAATTCTACAGTCACAGAGTCCATTTGTAGATGAGTAGGGAGATTATTTGCAGTAAGTAGTTGTATCAGTCTCTCTCGGGACTCTTTTCGATTTTTGAAATGTTCCATTGTAATAGATAGTCAGCTGGAGGTTTAAGTAGGGAAAGTTCCTTCTTTTCTTTAGTATTAATCAAAAGAACTATTCTTTGCAGCTTTGTGGAGAACACTAAGGTTCAATTTACGGGTTTCCTAGCAGGTCCCATAAAATATGCTGGAGAAAGGTAGAAAAAACACAAAGCGCACAATAGTGCGTGACACTGTGATTTTACACGTGTGAACAAGGTTCTGAATACGCTCACCATCTGTAGCCCGAGTTTTCTTTAGGACAATTATATTCAGGAAATGAACTGACATAGACTCTAAAATAGTCAGAAAGGAAGCTATGTTTTAAGCTTTCCCCTTTTTAAATTATTCTTCTTTTTATTAATATCTTTTTAACCCCAAAAATGTTTTAAAATTTTTTTATTTTAAACTTATTTATAATATATACATTTTTAAAATAATATAATTATGTATGTGCATTTTTTTTGGTATATATGTATACGTTCAATCCCGTTTAATACAGGATGTTTTCAATAGCTAGACATATTCCAAGCATAACACATAGAAATGAATCATCTTTCATTGGACATTTGTACATAGCTCATATATATCATATATTTTGTATTTTTTATTGACTGTAATCATATGTACACTTTGATATGTAATTTGAGTTGGTGTTTTATTTTTGTATCCGACCCGGTAGTTCTTGGTTTTTAATTGACCTTTCACTCGGTTATTTAACCGACACCCCACCCTTTAATTTACATACTACCTGAGGAAGAAACCGGTCCGGTTTCGAAACTGTTCATTGTTAAACAGTTGTGTTTTTATATCATCCTGTTATCAATAAATCCTTTCAATATCGACTTTGCCGTTATCCTTGAGGAATTTGGAATACACGTCCTTTGGAAGATTCTATTGATCAATAGCGCATAGAAGACACCCGTTTTTTGGCTTTTTTGCTTTTATTCCTTCGTGACTGTACTATTGTCCCAGTGAAAAAAACAAACTTTACAGAACGGAAACAAACAGAAACCCAATGGATCGAAAGCATTAACATTGAAATCAATGGTAATGCAAACAGAAGCAATAGTTTCCGTTCATCTATTCCTTTGACGTAATAGATGAACGGAAACCCCAAACAGAAACGGACGCTGATGTGAACAGGCCCTTAAATTGTGACAATATGAAATCGCTATATGGGCTGTGAAAACGAGCACCGACCAACTAGACAGCTCGTTGATAGGTGCTCGTTTACTGCTTTCACAAAGAGCAACGATCAGTTATATATGAGGTTACTACGATCGTTCGTCCCCATACATTTCCATCATGTCAGCAGCGTATCTCCCTGTTCACACAGGGGGATGTGCTGCCGACGAGCGACCATTTAGAGGGCCGCGTAAACTAGCAGATCAGCTGATGAACAAGTGTTTGCTTGTCCATTGGCTGATCGTTGCCCTTTTTACACAGGGCAATGATCAGGAATGAGCTTTCGTATCAACTGCTTGTTTCCCCAATCATTGGCCCGTGTAAAAGAACCTTTAGGTTATGTTAGCAATGCCGGCCTTAGACACACAAATCATTTCGATGATAGGACAGGTAACCAGTGTTTGTAGTGATAGTCTGTGCTTCGAAAATGCCTATTGCGTCATGGCTGTTTGGTGCGGTTTCTTTTGTAGCTATCCATATTTTGAAATATTGCAGTTTTGCACACTGGCCACTAGAGCAGACACTTCCTGTTTTCTGCAGCTGACTTGTCACAGTACTAAAAGCGTACCGATCATTACCAACTTCTTTCCATATATCAGTATTACAGGTGATTAAATGAAACTTTGTAATATATCTTATTAGCGAAAGTGACATCTGCCAGCAGTCTGTAGTTCACTGCCTGCAGGCTCTCAAAACATCCTTAAAGAGGCTCTGTCACCAGATTTTGCAACCCCTATCTGCTATTGCAGCAGATAGGCGCTGCAATGTAGATTACAGTAACGTTTTTATTTTTAAAAAACGAGCATTTTTGGCCAAGTTATGACCATTTTCGTATTTATGCAAATGAGGCTTGCAAAAGTACAACTGGGCGTGTTGAAAAGTAAAAGTACAACTGGGCGTGTATTATGTGCGTACATCGGGGCGTGTTTACTACTTTTACTAGCTGGGAGCTCTGATGAGAAGTATCATCCACTTCTCTTCAGAACGCCCAGCTTCTGGCAGTGCAGATCTGTGACGTCACTCACAGGTCCTGCATCGTGTCGGCACCAGAGGCTACAGATGATTCTGCAGCAGCATCAGCATTTGCAGGTAAGTAGCTACATGAACTTACCTGCAAACGCCGATGCTGCTGCAGAATAGGGGTTGCAAAATCTGGTGACAGAGCCTCTTTAAGGCCCTTATACACTGGCCAATTATGAAGTAAACGAGCGTTGACACAACGCTCGTTCCCGATCATTGCCCTATGTAAACAGATGCTCGTTCATCACCTGATTGTACAGTTTATGTAGCCAAAACAATATTATCGTGGTCGGCAGCACATCTCCCTGTGTAAACAGGGAGACGTGCTGCCTACATGATAGAATGCATAGTAGCTCCTTGTGAAGGAAGCAAACAAGTGCTGATAAACGAGATGTCTCAACGATCGGTGCTCGTTGACACGGTCCTCATCGGGCCATGTAAGAGGACCCTAAAGGTACTTTTACATTGGCCAATTTTGGCCGGTGCAACGAGCCCCGATCAACGGCACAGCTTCTTGATCGGCGCTCATTTGCTCCTTTCACAAGTGTCACTCCGATCACTCTTCCCCATACATTTCTATAGTGTCGGCAGCACATCAGAGGGATGTGCTGCCGACAATGATAATATTTTGAGCACGATCAGCTGATGTGCGAGCATTTGCTTGTTCATCTGCTGATCGCTGCCTGAACGCTCTTTTGCCCGATAATTGGCCAGTGTAAACGGATCCTTTAGTCTACAAACTATGTCTGCAGTGATAAAGTCAATAGTGGAAAGAGAGGAGGGGGAAGGAACAGAGAGCAGCTTAAGTTTCACTCTGTCTATGATACTGCATGCTGTTAGAGGGGATAGAAAAAGTGGGGAGACACCTGATTGAATCAGACTGCTAAGCAAAGCACTATGGGATGTGTGGGCAGCAAGAAACAACACCAGCATAAGGGCAAACATTATTTGATTAACTCCTTAACGCCTGCCCATTGTCTTTTGACCTCTGTTGGTGTGACTCTTCAGTCTGCAACGATGTCTTTTGGCGTGGTAGCAGTAAAGGGGGGTAATGACTTCCACGAGCTCTTCTGCTGTAAGAACGAGCGGTTACTAAAAGCTCCGGTTCTTAGAGCAGCCTTTTGCTCTACAGCTGGGATTCCGGTGTTTAACCCTTTGATCTTCACAGTCTGTGATGGAAGCATGATCAAAAGGGACTTCCCCCTTTGATCGGCACCTAGAAAGGACCCCGGGCCTGTCTGTTCAGTTAGTTTAAGTTCACATGGTTTGGATTTGCTGTGAAAAACTGTGCAGCTAATCCAAACCAAATTCCGCAGAGAATTACGGAAAATAGTCTGCAAAATAATTTAAAACATCATACTCGCCTGCACTAGCGCCCCAGTAGTGAAAAGTCCCTGCTCCACCGGATGATCTGTAATGAGACGGCCTTCTGGGATGACGTATTATCCCATGTGAAGCTGCAGCGGTCACATTGGAGAAAATTTCATCCCAGGAGGCTGTCTCAACGAAGTTTGGGAAGCAGGGATGCATTGCTATGGGAGCACCAGGTAAAAAGAGTATGGTATTTTTTTAATTTTAAAGTAGATTAAAGTTAGTTTCTTTAAGGGAAATAGGCAAAATCTGCAAAAAAATGCACAACTCTTCCACAGCATAAGGCTGGGTTTCCACGTAGCATAAACGCTGCAGAATTTTTGCAACAGAATTCTGTGTGGAAATTCTGCAGCATTTACAGTACCAGCAAAGTGAATGAGATTTAGAAAATCTCATGCCCACGCTGCTGAAAAACAACCGCACAAAGGTCGGTGCGTTTTTTAATTCCGCAGCATGTCAATTTATCTGCGCGGCGATGCTGCGTGTTTGGCCCATAGACTTCAATGGAGATCAGAAATTCTGCAACAGATTATGTTGTTGCGGTTTTTACAGCGTTTACGCAGCAGAAATGTGTGTGGGAACATACCCTAAGGGCCAGGACCGATTTTCCTCAACGGAATTTGTTGCGGAAAATCCGTAGCAAATACACTAAGGGTATGTTCACACGGCGGGGGTCCGTAACGGCTGAAATTACGGGGATGTTTCAGCCTGAAAACATCCCCGTAATTTCAGCCGTACCGGCATGTGCAGGCGCTTGAACGCCGCGTCAATTACGGCCGTAATTAGCGCTGCTATTCATTGGAGTCAATGAATAGCGGCTCCAATTACGGCCAAAGAAGTGACAGGTCACTTCTTCTACGCGGGCGTCTATTTACGCGCCGTCATTTGACAGCGGCGCGTAAATATACGCCTCGTGTGAACAGACAAACGTCTGCCCATTGCTTTCAATGGGCAGATGTTTGTCAGCGCTATTGAGGCGCTATTTTCAGACGTAATTCGGGGCAAAAACGCCCGAATTACGTCCGTAAATAGGCCGTGTGAACATACCCTAACAGAAAAGTGGATAAGATAAAACAAAGCTCATCCACACGCTGCATAAATACTGAGCGTACGAACCACTCAGAAATTGACCTGCGGTGCAGAATTTTATTTCGCAGCATGTCAATTGTATTTGCCTAGAAGCTGCTTATTTGTTGTGAGTTTTCCCCATTGAATTCAATATGGATGTAAAACCCGCAAACAAATAGCAGTTGCATTTTATGCGGTGGGTTCTCAGCGATCCCGGCACAAAAAACGCAACTCAGAAAGAAAAAAAAAATCTCATACTTACCCAGAAGACTGTTTCTCCCTCCAGCGCGGCCTCCTGGGATGACGTTTCATCCCATGTGACCGCCGCAGCCAATCACAGGCTGTAGCGGCGGTCACATGGGATGAAACATCATCCCAGGAGCCCTGCCTGTATGAAGTCAGAGGGCCGTTCTCCAGGGATGACGCTTCATCCCATGCGACCGCTGCTGCAGCCAATCACAGGCTGCAGCAGTCTCCTAGGATAAAACGTCACCCCAGGAGACCGGCCTGCTAGCAGGCCAGTTAAGCGCTGCAGTTTTCCGCAGTGGACATTCCGGATGAAAAACTGCACCACTGTTTGATACGCTTTTTTGTCTGGAATTCCCTGCAGCGAACAAGGCGTATACGCTGCGTGCTTTCACGCAGCGTATCCGCTTCGTGTGGACTCGGCCTAAGTGGACATAAAAAGTCTGTATTATGTACTACATTTTTGCAGTAAAAATTTTCTGCAGCATGTGAATGAGATTTGTTAACCCCTTCAGGACTGAGCCTGTTTTGGCCTTGAGGACGAAGCAGTTTTTTTCAAATCTGACGTGTCATTTTATGTGGTAATAACTTTGGAATGCTTTTACCTATCCAAGCGATTCTGAGATTGTTTTCTCGGGACGTATTCTACTTTATATAAGTGAAAAAATTTGGTCGATGAATTCAATATATATTTGTGAAAAACACCAACATTTTTAGAAAATTTGCAAAAATTTGCATTTTAGCAAATTTAAATGCTTGTGAGGCCGGGTTTACACGAGCGTGTGCGTTTTGCACACGCAAAAAATTCGGCATTTTGCGTGCGCAAAAGGCACTTAACAGCTCCGTGTGTCATCAGCGTATGATGCGTGGCTGCGTGATTTTCGCGCCGCCGCCATCATTATGACACTCCGTTTGGATGTTTGTACACAGAAAAGCACGTGGTGCTTTTCTGTTTTCATTCATCCTTTACAGTGCTGTTGCGCGAATCACGCGTGTCCCACGGAAGTGCTTCCGTGTGACATGCGTTGGTTTTCGCGCACCCATTGACTTCAATGGGTGCGTGATGCGCGAACAGCGCACAAATATAGGACATGTCGTGCGTTTCACGCAGCGGACATACGCTGCGTGAAAATCACGCACCTGTCTGCACGGCCCCATAGACTAATATAGGTCGGTGCGACGTGCGTGAAAATCACGCGCGTTGCACGGACGTATAACACGCTCGTGTAAATGAGACCTAAGACAGATAATAATACAACACACAATAGTTACTAGTTAACATTTCCCATATGTCTACTTTATGTTTGCATCGTTTTTTGAACGTCCTTTTATTTTTCCGGAACGTTACAAGGCTTAGAACTTTAGCAGCGATTTCTCACATTTTTAATACATTTTCAAAAGGCTATTTTTTCAGGGACCAGTTCAGTTGTGAAGTGGCTGTGAGGGCCTTATATATTAGAAAGTCCCCATAAATCACCCCGTTTTGAAAACTGCACCCGTCAAAGTATTCAAAACAGCATTCAGAAAGTGTTTTAATCATTTAGGCGTTTCACAGGAATTAAAGCAATGTAGAGGTGAAAATTAATTTGTAATACATTTTTTTTCTGTAACACAGAAGGTTTTACCAGAGAAATGCAACTCAATATTTATTGCCCAGATTCTGCAGTTTTTAGAAATATCACACATGTGGCCCTATTGAAGAAAAGGCCTCAGAAGCAAGGGAGCCCGAGTGGATTTTGGGGCCTCCTTTTCTTTAGAATATATTTTAGGCACCATGTCAGGTTTGAAGAGGTCTTGTGGTGCCAAAACAGTGGAAACCCCCCAAAAGTGACCCAATTTTGGAAACTACAACCCTCGAGGAATTTACCTAGGGGTATAGTTAGCATTTTGACCCCACAGTTTATTTGCTGAATTCATTGGAATTAGTCTGTAAAGATAAAAATCTACTTTTTTTTCTGAAAAAAATTATAATTTTTAATTTTTACTAGGAAAAAAGGAGAAAAAAACAATCCAATATTTGTAAAGTGATTTCTCCCGATTATGGCAATACCCCATATGTGGTAATAAACTGCTATTTGGACCGACAGCAGGGCTCAGAAGAGAAGGAGCGTCATTTGGATTTTGGAGCACAGATTTTGCTGGAATAGTTTTCAGTGTTGTGTCGCATTTGCAATGCACTACAGGGACCAAAACAATGGAAACCCACCAAGAGTGACCCCATTTTGGAAACTGCACCCCTCAATGAATTTTTCTAGGGGTATAGTTAGCATTTTGACCCCACAGTTTCTTTGCTGAATTCATTGGAATTAGTTTGTGAGCATGAAAATCTATTTTTTCTTAAAAAACTCAGACATTTAAAATTTTTACAAGGCATAAAGGAGGAAAAGCACCCCAACATTTGTAAATCAATTTCTCCCGATTACGGCAATATGCCATATGTGGTAATAAACTGCTGTTTGGACCCACAGCGGCGCTTAGAAGGGAAGGAGTGCAATTTGGCTTTTGGAGCTCAAATTTAGCTGAAATGGTTTTTGGGTGTCATGTCGCATTTGCAATGCACTAGAGGGACCAAAACAGTGGAAACACCCCAAAAGTGACCCATTTGGGAAACTACACCACTTAAGAAATCTATCTAGGGGTATAGTGAGCATTTAGACCCCACAGGTCTTTTGCAGAATTTATTAGAATTAGGCCTGTGAAAATGAATATCAACATTATTTCCACAAAAATGATGCATTTTTTTCATTTTCGCAAAGGATAAAGGAGGAAAAAGCACCCCAACATTTGTAAATCAATTTCTCCCGAGTATGGCTATAGCCCACATGTGGTTATAAATGTTTTTATTAGAAATTAATTAACCCTTTCCGGAGTGATCCATTTAATTTTTTTCACTAATAATAACTTATTAACTTTTTTTTTTTACACATTTTATTAGTCCCCCTAGGGGACTTGAGCCAGCAATCATTAGATCGCTGATACAATACACTGCAATACTAATGTGTAGCAGTAAATTGTCATTTTTATAGGCTCCTGTAACAGCGCGATCGCTGTTCCTGTCCGTGTCAGCTGTAATACACAGCTAACACCCGTAGTGTATGGAGCGGGCTAAGCACGTGAGCCCGCTCCATACATCACCCCCCGTACCACGACATGCTATTAAGTCGTGGTGCGCGAAGAGGTTAATGCGCAGCGGATGGTGTAGAGTGAAAATTTACATTTTCCATTGCCATTTTAGCGCACAATATGTTGTGCCCAGTTTGAGTCACTGAAGTCACACAAATACCCCATAAAATAATAACCGGGTTCTCCCGGGAATGGCGATGCCATATCTGTGGATGTAAACTGCTGTTTGGGCACGCTGCAGGGCTCAGAAGAGAGGCGGTGTCATTCGGCTTTTGGAGCACAGATTTTGCTTGGTAGTAGTTCTGTTTGGGGTTTTGCTGGTATTTAATTTTATAACGTGGGGGCATATGTAATCTGTGCGGAGTACATCAGGGTATATGTAAGCTGGGCAGAGTACATCAGGGAATAATAAGTGGGTATAATAATGCGGTAAATAAATAATAATTTATAGATATGTGGCCAGTGTCGCACTGATAAATGGTGCCCGATCTTATCTACTTTTGTAACACTCTGCACATTTTGCATCGCCACATTCTGAGAGCCAGAACTTTTCTATTTTTTCTCCAACGGAGCTGTGTGAGAGCTTATTTGTTGCGGGACAATCTGTAATTTTCATTGATACAATTTTGGGGTACATGCGATTCTTTGATCACTTTTTATTCCATTTTATGGCAAGCAAGGTGACCAAAAACCATCAATTCTGACAATGTTTTTTTATAGCGTTCACCCTGGGCTATAAATTACAATTTTACTTTATTCTGCAGGTCGATACGATTACGACGATACCATATGTATATAGTTTTTTTTATGTTTTGCAGCGTTTGCACAATAAAATCACTTTTTTATAAAATAATAAATTTTTTGTGTCATCATATTCGGAGAGCCATAACTTTTTTTATTTTTTAGTCAAAAAAGCTATGTAAAGGGCTTGTTTTTTGCGGGATGGGTTGTAGTTTTTATTGGTACTCATTTGGGGAACATGCGACTTTTTGATCACTTTTTAACTCTAAGGGGTTAATTTCCGAATTCAGCGGCGACGGGCCGCTGATCGGCAATGGGGAGGGCAGGGCAGACACCCTGCACAGCTTACAGCAGCTGCGGCGCAGCACCGCACGGCGGTTAACTGTTAATGTGCGGACGTAACTGCACGCTCAGGTGTGCGAAGATACTGCTCACCTGAACGTGCATGTACGCCAAGGTGCGCGAAGGGGTTAAAAAAACTGTTATAATTTAGTATAAAATAAATTTTATTGCCCATACAATACACAAAAAGAAAAAGCTACACATATTAGGTGTCCACATGACTGTAATAACCTGTAGAATCAATTTACACCGTTATTCAGTGAAACGTGAACATTAAAAAATAAACAAAGAAAGCAATAACAAAAATAGTTTTTTCTCTTTACTTACACCACACATAAAAATTATATAAGTTACAGACAAGGTCTCATACAGCCACAACAATAAACAAATTAAGTCATGGCTGCTAAAATGCATAGAGGTAAAAACTAAAAAAACTTAGCTGGTCATTAAGGGTATGTGCACACGTAGAATCAAAAACGTCTGAAAATACGGAGCTGTTTTCAAGAGAAAACAGCTCCTGACTGACATTTTTTAACTCACTCGCGATTTTCGCGCCGTTTTTTACGGCAGTTTTTGGAGCTGTTTTTCTATAGCGTCTGTGAAAAATGGCTCCAAAAACAGCTTTAGAAGTGGCATGCACTTCTTTTTCGCGGCCGTTTTTTTACGCGGTCGTTTTTCAAAACCACTGCGTAAATAAACAACTCGGAGCAGAATGCCGTTCTGCTTCCGATTTATCGGCCGTTTGGAGGTTGTTTACAGCCCGAAAAACGGCCGAAAATAAGCTGTGTGAACATACCCTTAGGTCAAAATATGCCTGGTCATTAAAGGGTTAAGAGTTTGTCCAATCAGAATGAATGCATGGAAAACTAATATATTTACAGAACCTTGCAAATGGTATAGCATTGTATTGCAGCGTTGTCCCATTCAAGTGTTTTTTTGTTTATTTTTTACTGCAGAATGCTTTCTGAATGGTAATAAAAAAAGTGTGAACATCAAATAATGCTAAATATTTGACCTTACATGAATACTAAAATAATTTATCTGCCGGTCCAAAAAGTTATGCTGCTATGTATCTGAACCAAATATTCCATGTGGATGTATTGCAAGCCTGATAGAAAATGGCCTTTACAAAAAATGACAGGAGGGGAATGTGGTGGAAAGTGGAAAGTCACATCTAGGCAGGGGGGCAGAACTGATTTTACAGGGATGATACGATTCACTTGAATGAGATTGGGATGGACGTTTTCAATGTGGGCCTGCAGGATCGATTGAAGATTGCCTAGGCTTGAGTTGGGAGAAGGTAGCCAGCAAGAGATGGCGGGGGTTGGGTAGACAGCCATCTTATGTTAATTACATTGAATGGGGGCCTGATCACATGCTCACCTAGTTATGTGGCTTCTTTGATAGTCATGTTTGAACAGCGAGTGTACAGGAAAAGCTGTCAATCTGCCTGTGTGTGTGCGGGGTTAACAGGTCTCTCACGGTCTCTCCTAGGAGTCGTGTCAGAATTTAGGCCTCATGCACACGAACGTATTTTTTTTCCTCCCGTAAATACGGGTACTTTGTCACACGTATTCGACACGTATTCCACCAGTATTTACGGACCCGTTTTCTCTGCAAAATTGTATTGCACTAATCGGCAGCCCCTTCTCTCTATCAGTGGTGGATAGAGAGATGGTGCAGCCATTTCGGGCAGAGTTTCATATGTACCCCGGCCGTTGTCTTGTTGACGCGTCCCTCTTTAGACATCCAATCCAACCTCCCTGGATGACGCGGCAGTCCATGTGACCGCTGCAGCCAGTGATTGGCTGCAGCGGTCACATGGGATGAAACATCATCCCGGGAGGCCGGACTGGAGGAAGAAGCAGGTAATACTATTAACTCCAGCGGTAGTCACTGTACCGAGTGCTGAACGAATTAGGGCAGCGTCCATAACGGCTGAAACTACGGGGATGTTTTCAGGAGAAAACATCCCCGTAATTTCAGCCGTAACGGCATGTGCAGGCGCTTGAACGCCGCGTCCATTACGGACGTAATTGGCGCTGCTTTTCATTGTAGTCACTGAATAACGGTTCCAATTACGCCCCAAGAAGTGACAGGTCGTCTTTGGACAGCGGCGCGTAAATATACGCCTCGTGTGAACAGACAAACGTCAGCCCATTGCTTTCAATGGGCAGATGTTTGTCAACGCTATCGAGGCGCATTTTTCGGACAAAATTCGGGGCAAAAACGCCAGAATTACGTCCGTAATTAGTGTGTGTGAACATACCCTCACTCCGATCAGTTAACTCTTTCAACACCCTGGACAGTGACTATCCCCTGACGTCACCTAGAAACGCTCCCGTAATTACAGGTGCACACACGTAGCCACCCATAATTACAGGAGCCCCATAGACTTCTATGGGCCTGCCCGTGCCGTAATTACCTGAAATAGGACATGTTCCATATTTTTCAACGGCACGGGCACCTTCCCGTAAGCAAACAGGAAGGTACCCGTGGGCAATATTAGTCTAGGGCCCCATGCACACGTCTGTAAAAATGCCCGTTTGCTTACAGGAAGGTGCCCGTGCCATTGAAAAACATAGAACATATCCTATTTTTTTATTTTACGGGCCGTGCTACTATACTTTATAATGGGAGCATGGCCTGTAAAAACGGCCGGCTGCCCGTGGCCGGCTGTGCCCATAATTAAGGGTCGTAATTACTGGCATGGTCGTGTGCATCTGCTTTTTATCCAGAAATCCTGCTTCAAATGATATAAACCTATAGATCACCAAGCTCCGCTTCTCTCCCTCTATCATATGCCGCGTATTTCATTAAATAAACCGCCTTTGCAGTCCTACCCAAAAAGAGTGGAGTCTGGAGTGGTCTTTTGTTGCTGAATATGCAAAAACGTGGTATTATATTTGCACCAGACAAATCACATTTTAGCAAATAAAATCAATTCAATGGAGGATGTCAGAAACAAAAACATTTAAAATAAGTTTGGACAGATTCAGAATGCTTCATAACTAAACTATATACAGATGTACACCAAATATATAAGTAGAGTTAGAAAACATACCAGGGCTCCAAACTGTCTTTGTAAACCATCTTTTTCTCAAAAATCAAAAAGATTCTTTTTTGGAAAACTGAAATAAAGTGAATGTTAAGAACAAGTAGGAAGTTTCCCTCTGTCAGTACGTTTCCTGCTACTCTCTTGCAGCTGAGAGGTCAAAGGGATTTGTTTGCTCTGCAGAAACCACTGTAGCTCCAGCAGTAAGCAGGCCACCTGTTGGAGCAACAGAGTACTTTACTGATACAGACTTGGAAAACGGACATGTATTACATACTGCGGCCTACGCCAGCCCTAGACAGAAGCCTGCTGAAGTAAGATGCCAAACTTAGAAAGAGGTGCACATTTTTGGCTGCCCGTACGCTGCAAACCACAATCTACGCCAACTGCGAGCTGACTTCGGCTGTAATTTATGCCAATTTCTGGTGTAAATTATAGTAAATTTGTCGGCACCCCACTCCCACTAAGCCAGGCATGCTCTAAAAATGCGACTACAAAATAATGTGCTGATTTAACCCTTCAGTGACCAGGGCTTTAATGACAGGGTTTTTTTGATCCTCACATTCCAAAAGCCATAATTTTTTTCTTTTTCCTTACCTTGTGAGGGATTTTTTTGCGGGACAAGTTGGATTTTTTTAATGGCACAATTTTGGGGTATGAAGAATTTATTGATCAACTTTTATGGGGTGGGGGTGGGGTTTACTGTGTGGTATAGTTAATTTTAGTTAATTTTATTCTGCGAGTTGTTACGATTCTGGCGAAACCAAATGTATAATTATTTTTTTTGCTACTACTTTTGCACAGAAAAAACACATTATTGTTTAAAGTATTTGTTTTTGTGTCGCCATATTCTAAGAGCCATATTTTTTTATTTTCCCGATGACGTAGTTGAATGAGAGTTTATTTAAGGCAGGATGAATAGAAAACAGCAATTTCAGCTTTGTCTTTTTTTTTTTTACCACGTTCACCGTGAAGGTGAAATAATGTAATGGTTTTAAAGTTCTGATCATTACGAATGTGGTGATGTTAATGAAGTCTAGCTTTTTACATTTTTTTTTTGTTTTGTTATACTAAAGCATTCTGTAAGTGAAAAAAGTGTTTGTTTTTTTTAATTGGTATTTTTTATTTATTAGTAACTTTATTAAACTATTTTATACTTTCTTTTGTCCCCCTATGGGACTTTACTATGTGATCGCTTTAATAGTACACTGCAATACTTCTGTATTGCAGTGTATTATACCTGGCAGTGTAAGGCTGGGTTCACACAACCTATTTTCAGACGTAAACGAGGCGTATTATGCCTCGTTTTAGGTCTGAAAATAGGGCTCCAATACGTCGGCAAACATCTGCCCATTCATTTGAATGGGTTTGCCGACGTACTGTGCAGACGACCTGTCATTTACGCGTCGTCGTTTGACAGCTGTCAAACGACGACACGTAAATTGACTGCCTCGGCAAAGAAGTGCAGGGCACTTCTTTGCAACGTAATTTGAGCCGTTCTTCATTGAAGTCAATGAAGAGCAGCTCAAGATTTACGAGCGTCACAGACGCCTCGCATATTACGAGGAGGAGCATTTACATCTGAAACGACGCAGCTGTTTTCTCCTGAAAACAGTCTGTCTTTTCAGACGTAAAAGCCACTTCTCGTGTGCACATACCCTAAGGGTATGTTCACACGCAGTGAGCAAAAAAGTCTGAAAATACGGAGCTGTTTTTAGGCGAAAACAGCTCCTGATTTTCAGACGTTTTTTTTCCACAGGTTTTTTTAGAGATGTTTTTGGAGCTGTTTTTCAATGGAGTCAATGAAAAACGCCTCCAAAAACGTCCCAAGAAGTGTCCTGCACTTCTTTTGATGAGCCGTCATTTTACGCGCCGTATTTTGACAGCAACGCGTAAAATAAAGGCTCGTGGGAACAGAACATCGTAATTCCCATTGAAAGCAATTGGAAGATGTTTGTAGGCGTATTAGGGGCGTTTATTCAGGTGTAATTTGAGGCGTAAAACGCTCGAATTACGTCTGAAACAACTGCGTGTGAACATATCCTAAAACAAGCAATCTATTATGCCCTGCCTCTGGCCTAATGGGTATACACTGCTGACTGACCTGGGGGACTGTTAAGCCCCCAGCTGCTATGGAAACCATTGGCATCTCGCAATCACGTTGTTGTGTGCCGTTGGGATCAGTGGTGTGATTACGATTTTTAAATAATAGGTTCTCTAATTTGCTGACAAAAATATACGTGCCTGGTAGGAGGGAGGGTTTTGCGGTGTGTCACGCCACTGAAAATTATTACTACTCTTATTACTACTAATGATTAAATAAAACAATTACAATATTCCATATACACTATATATTAATGTGGACTATAAATAAATATTTTGGTATGTATCCGTAATATCCTAGTAACTTTACGAGCTTGTGTGGCTCCCTGTCCAGAATGTTTAAATGGATTACCATACTGCGTATATAATTAGTAATCATACCACACGTTATCACTACCCACACGTTATATTAACCCCAGGGGTGTAACTAGGAAAGACTGGGCCCCATATCAAACTTTTGACTGGGGCCCCCCCTCCACTGGGTATAACACAACCCCCCCCCTTGTAGATAGTGCCTCCCTATAGATTCTACCACACAGTGCCCCCCTATAGATAGCACCATACACAGCCCCGTGTAGTTAGCACCATTCACAGCCCCCTGTAGATAGCTCCATGTACAGCCCCCTGTAGATAACGCCTTACAGCCCCCCTGTAGATAATGCCTTACAGCCCCAAATCCCCCCTGTAGATAACGCCATATAGCCCCCCCCCCCAAAAAAAAAACGGCCTATAGTTTGTCCTATAAAAGAGATGTATCCCTTATCCACAGGATAGGGGATACATGTGTGATCGCTGGCAGCGATAAGGAGAACGGGGGACCGAAAGTCTCCCGAAGTTCTCCATGACAAACCTCAGACTTCCGTCATCTGCGCAGTTCAATAAAAATGAAAGGAGCGCTGGTCACGCATGGGCACAAGTGCGACCGGTGCGCAAGTCATTTCTATGGAGCTGCAGACAGACCCCGAAAGTCCGAGGTTTGTCATGGAGAACTTCGGAGGACTTTTGGTCCCCCGTTTTCCTTATCGCTGGGCGTCCCAACGATCACACATGTATCCCCTATCCTGTGGATAGGGGATGCATGTCTTTTGTAGGAACAAACCCTTCAGTTGCGCCGCGCTGTAGCAGCCATAGCAGCTGCTAGCGGAGCCTCCGGCCATGGGGAGGGCCCATGCCGGTGGGTGGCACGGGCCCCCTCATGCTGCGGGCCCTGTAGCAGCCGCTACGGCTGCTATAGCAGTAGTTACACCACTGATTAACACCTTAACGACATGCCACGTATAGTTAAGTCGCTGCCATTGGGTACTTAACGCAACACCATGTAACTGTACTTGGCAGTGATGGAGCAGGCTCAAGCTGTATATTACAGCTGACACCCTGCTGTACGGCCTGGACCGAAGTGATCACTGCAACTAGGTGGGTTCTAGCAATTGGCATCCACGCGACGCGATTGCGGGGATGCCGATGGCTTAACAATTGCCTCCTGGTCTGCCAAGTACGAAAACTATTTAGGCCCGGTCTGGATGCGGGGCCGAAAAAGGCTTGCTGCTAGGGCCAAGACGACAGCGTAGGCTCAGAAGCAGAGCCTGCACCATCAGCCGTGGGTGTCAGCTGTATGTTACAGCAGACACCCTGCAGTAACAGCCAGGACGACTGGAGCTAGCTTCCAATCCGGCTGATTAACCCATTAGATGCAGCGATCAAAATTGTGAGGGTACCGATGGCTACTATGGCAACTGAAGGCCTAACAATGGCCTCCTGGTCTGCCAAGTATGGAAGCCCATTACGCCACATCCATAAGCGGAGCCTAATAGGCTTGCTGTTAGTGTATAATTTACCGCTCTAATACACGACACTATGTAGGTAGTGCAGTGTATTAGAATAGCGTTCAGGGCTTCATGCCTTCAAGTCCACTAGTGGGACAAGAAAATAGTTTAAAAAAAGTTAATAAAATGTAAAAAAAATATCAAAATAAAAGTTCCAAGTTAAACAAAAAATAATCGCCTTTTTTCCCATAATAAGTGTATTATAGGAAAAAAACTGAAAACATTTTAAAAAGTACACATATTTGGTATTGCCACATCCATAACGACCCAAAGTATAAAAATATTGCGTTATTTTTCCCGCAGGTAAAAAAATAAAATAAAAACAATTCCAGAATTACTGTTTTTTGGTCACCCTCCCTCCCAAAACATAGAATAAAAAGTGATCAAAAAGTCGCATATACCCCAAAATGTTATCAATAAAAACTATCCCGTTCCGCAAAAAAACGAGACCTCCCACAGCTTTTTTTTAAATGAAAAAATAAAAAAAGTTATGGCTCACAGAATATGGTGACAAAAAATAAATGATTTAACCGCTTCCCGACCGCCCACAGTAAATTCACGTCGGCACTTGCTGGGCTCTGTGCAGCGCCAACGTGAGCTCACGGTGGGTATTAAAAGCGCAATCCAGGTGTCTCAGAGTAAGGGCGGATTTACACGAACGTGTAATAAGTCCGTGCAACGCGCGTGTTTCTCACGCGCGTTGCACGGACCTATGCTAGCCTATAGGGCAATGCAGACTGTCAGTGATTTTTGCGCAGCGTGAGTCCGCTGCGTAAAACTCACAACATGTCCTATATTTGTGCGTTTTTCGCGCATCACGCACCCATTGAAGTCAATGGGTGCGTGAAAATCACGCGCACCACACGGAAGCACTTCCGCGGGACGCGCGTGACTCACGCAACAGCTTTTCTGTTTACAAACATGCAAACGGAGTGTCATAATGATGGCGGCTGCGCGAAAATCACGCAGCCGCGCATCATATGGTGATGACACACGGAGCTGTTAAGTGCCTTTTGCGTGCGCAAAACGCCACATTTTTTGCGCGCGCAAAACGCACACGCCCGTGTATATCCGCCCTAACAAACTGAAAAGTTTGTTGCTACAACAAACTTTCCCGGGGAACGATTGCGGGTGCTGCAGTCGGTTGCATGGCAAGATCGGAGGCCATACAACATCCACCGGGTCTGCCATGCACGGCAGCCTAGGAGTACCAGCCGGAGGCTGGTCCTTATATACTTCATGTTAGTGTGACTCTCAGCGTCACACTGACAGTTTATAATATGTTACACTACCTAGGTAGTGTAATGTATTATAGCAGCTATCAGTGCTGCAGGTCTTCAAGTAAAACAAGTAAAAAAAAAAAAAATTAAAAAAAAAGTTATAAAAATGTTTTAGAAATCTGTAAAAATAAGTTGTTACAAAAACAAAGAAATGCTTTTTTTCCTTTAAGTCTTATTATAGGGAAAAAAAATGAAAATGTTAAAAAAAAAGTACACATATTTGGTATCACCGCATTCGTAACGACCCAAACGATATTATTTTTCCTGCACGGTGAACACCACACAAAAAAATAATTAAAAAACAGTCAGAATCACTATTTTTTTTGGTCATCAACCCTCCCAAAATATAGAATAAAAAGTGATCAAAAAGTCGCATGTACCCAAAATAGTACCAATAAAAATTACAACCCATCCCGCAAAAAACAAGCCCTTACACAGTTTTTGGACTGAAAAATAAAAAAGTTATGCCTCTCAGAATATGATGACACAAAAAATAAATAATTTTAATCGAAAAGTGATTTTATTGCGCATACGCAACAAAAAATAGAAAAACAATATACATATGGTATCGCCGTAATCGTATTGGCCCGCAGAATAAAGTAAAATGTCATTTATAGCGTACGGTGAACACTGTAAAAAAAAAAATTAAAAAAACATTGTCAGAATTTATGTTTTTTTGTCACTTTGCTTGCCAAAAAAAATCTAATAAAAAGTGATAGAAAAAAATCACATGTACCCTAAAATGGTACCAATCAAAACTACAGATTGTTCCGCAACAAATAAGTCCTCACACAGCTCTGGTGGTGAAAAAATAAAAAAAGTTCCGGCTCTCAGAATATAGCGACAGAAATTGTGCAGTGTCCAAAAGCAGATAAGATGGGGCGCCCTTTATCAGTGCAACACCGGCCACATATCTATGAATTATTATTTATTTACCACATGATTATACCCTCTTATTATACCCTGACGTACCCTGCACAGCTTACATATACCCCCACATTATAAACTGAAATACCAGCAAAACCCCAAACAGAACTATTACCAAGCAAAATCTGCACTCCAAAAGCCAAATGGCGCTCCCTCCCTTCTGAGCCCCACAGCGTGCCCAAACACCAGCTTACGTCCACATATATGATATTTTATATCCGGGAGAACCCTCTAAACATTGTATGAGGTATTTGTCAACTGTGGCACAAACTGGGCACAATGTATTGTGCATTAAAATGGCATATCAGTGGAAAATGTCAATTTTCACTTTGCACCATCCGCTGCGCATTAACTTAATAGCATGTCGTGGTGCAGGGGGTTATATATGGAGCGGGCTCATGCGCTGTGCCCGCTCCATATTCTGCAGGTGTCAGCTGTGTATTACAGCTGATACCCGAGACTAACGGACAGGTACAGCGATTGCGCTGTAAGGCTGGGTTCACACACACTATTTACGGACGTAATTCTGGCATTTTAGCCCCGAATTACGTTCGAAAATACGTCTCAAAAGCGGCAGCAAACATCTGCCCATTCATTTGAATGGGTTTTACGATGTACTGTGCCGACGGTCATTTTTTTTACGCGCCGCTGTCAAAAGGCGGCGTGTAAAAAAGACGCCCGCGTCAAAGAAGTGGCTGTCACTTCTTCAGACGTAAATGGAGCCGTTTTCCATGGACTCCATGGAAAAACAGCTCCAATTACGTCCGTAATGGACGCAGCGAAAGATGCCTGCACATGCCATTACGGCTGAAATTACGGAGCTGTTTTCTCCTGAAAACAGCTCTGTAATTTCAGCCGTAACGGACGCTGCCGTGTGAACATACCCTTACAGGAGCCTGTAAAAATGACATTATACTGCAATACATTAGTATTGCAGTGTATTGTACCAGCGACCTAATGATCGCTCGTTCCAGTCCCCTAAAGGGACTAATAAAATGTGTAAAAAAAATATATAATGAACAAATATATAATATATTTTAAGTCCAAAAAATCCCACTTTCCCATGTTTCCTCTAAAGTAATGTAAAAAAATAGAAAAGTAAACAAAATTGGTATAGCAGCATCCGTAAAAGTCTGAATTATTACAATATACCATTATTTAACTCGCACTGGGAACGCCGTAAAAAATAAAGAATTTAAAACGCCAAAAATTGCTGTTTTTTTGGTCACCTTAGCTTTTAAAAAAAAATCATAAAAAGTGATGAAAACGTTGTATGTGTAAAAAAAAATGGTATCAATAAAAAAGACAGCTTGTCCCGCAAAAAAATAAGCCCCCACACTGCTCAATCGACCAAAAAATTAAAAAAACTGATGCCTCCCGGAATGTGGTGAAACAAACCGTTTTCTTTTTTTAACAGTTTTTACTTTGTAAAAGTAGTAAAATATAAAAAAACTGCATAAATTTGGTATCCCCGTAATCGTATTAAGTCTCAGAAAAGTTGTTGTTTTTACCGCACGGTGAAAGCCATAAAAACGAAACCCAAAAAACAAATGGAAGAATCACAGCATTTTCCAATTTCAGCCAATTTTTTTCAGTTTCCCAGTACATTAAATGGTACTTTAAATGTAAATGGTGTCACTATAAACTACAACTCCTCCCGTAAAAAATAAGCCCTCCCACCACTCTATTGATGGAAAAATAAAAAAGTTATGGCTCTTGGAATGCGGGGAGGGAAAAACTAAAATGTAAAAGCAAAAAGTGGATCACTCCTGAAAGGGTTAATTACTTTCTACTGAAAAAGCATTTATGACCACGTGGGGTATTGCCGTACTTGAGAGAAATTGCTTTACAAATGTTGGGGTGCTATTTCTCCTTTATCCTGTTGATATTCATTTTCACTGCCTAATTCTAATAAATTCTGCAAAAGACCTGTGGGGTGAAAATGCAAACTATACCCCTAGATAGATTCCTTAAGTGGCGTAGTTTCCCAAATGGGGTCAGTTTTGGGGTGTTTCCACTGTTTTGGTACCTCAGGGGCTTTGCAAATGCAACATGACACCCAAAAACCATTCCAGCTAAATTTGAGCTCCAAAAGCTAAATATTGTTCCTTCGTTTCTGAGCCCTGCCGCAGGTCCAAACAGCAGTTTATTAACACATATGGGGTATTGCTGTAATCAGAACAAATTGATTTACTAATTTTGGAGTGATTTTTCTCCTTTATTCATTGTAAAAATTAAACATTTCTATGTTTTTTCAGAAAAAAGTAGATTTTCATTTTCACTGTCTAGTTCCACTAAATTCAGTAAAAAAAACTGTGGTGTCAAAATGCTAACTATACCCCTAGAAAAATTCCTTCAGGGGTGTAGTCTCCAAAATGGGGTCACTTTTGGGCTGTTTCCACTGTTTTGGTCCCCCCCAGGGTGTTGCAAACGCGACATGGCACTGAAAACCAATCCAGCAAAATCTGCGCTCCAAAATCCAAATGGTGCTCCTTCCCTTCTGAGCTCTGCCGTGGGTTCAAACAGCAGTTTAGTACCACATATGGGGTATTGCCGTAAATCGGGAGAAGTAGCTTTACAAGTTTTGGGGTGCTTTTTATTCTTTCTTCCTTGCAAATATATAATTTTTTTATATATTTTTTCATAAAAAGTGTAGATTTTTACTTTCACAGACAAACTCCAATAAATATAGCAAAAGACCTGTGGGGTCAAGATGCAAACTATACCCCTACATAAATTCCTTGAGGTGTCTAGTTTCCAAAACCATGTCACTTTTGTGGGATTTCCAATGTTTTGGCACCACAAGACCTCTTTAAACCTGACATGGTGCCAAAAATATATTCTAAAAAAAAGGAGGTCCCAAAATCCTTTGAGGGGTGCAGTTTTTAATATGGGGTGATTTATGGGGTCTATCTAGTACATAAGGCCCTCAAAGCCACCTCAGAACTGAACTGGTCCTTGAAAAATAGCCTTTTGAAATTTTCTTGAAAATGTGAGAAATTGCTGCTAAAGTTCTAAGCCTTGTAACGTCCTAGAAAAATGAAATAATGTTCAAAAAACTATGCAAATATAAAGTAGACATATGGAATATGTGAAATAGTAACTATTTTGTGTGGTATTACTATTTACTTTACAAGCAGACATTTAAAATTAGAAAAATCATAATTTTTGCAAATTTTCTAAAAATGTTGGTGTTTTTCACAAATAAGCAATGCATTTATTGACCATATTTTTACACTTACATAAAAGTACAATATGTCACGAGAAAACAATCTCAGAATCGCTTGGATAGGCAAAAGCATTCCAGAGTGAGGCCTTATTTACACTAGCGTGTGTGTTTTGCGCACGCAAAAAACGCAGCGTTTTGCGTGCGCAAAAGGCACTTAACAGCCCCGTGTGTCATCAGCGTATGATGCGCGGCTGCGAGATTTTCTCGCAGCCGCCATCGTTATGACACTCCGTTTGGATGTTTATAAACAGAGAAGCACGTGGTGCTTTTCTGTTTACATTCAGAGTTTGACAGCTGTTGCGCGAATCACGCAGTTCGCACGGAAGTGCTTCCGTGCGGCATGCGTGGTTTTCACGCACCCATTGACTTCATTGGGTGCGTGATGCGAACAGCGCACAAAGATAGGACGTCGTAAGTTTTTTCAGCGGACTCACGCTGAGCAAAACTCACGGACTGTCCGCATGCACCCATAGACTAATATAGGTGCGTACGACACGCGTGAAAAGCACGCGCGTCGCACGCACATATATCACGCTCGTGTAAATGAGGCCTTATTACCACATAAATTGACACGTCAGACTTGAAAAATGGGGCTAGCCCTGAAGGCCAAAATGAGCTCGGTCCTGAAAGGGTTAAAAACAAGTGATTTTATTGTGCAAATGCTGTAAAACAAAATAAAACAAACATTATACATTTGGTATTACCGTAATCGCATTGACCCAAAGAATATTGTAAAAATGTCTTTTATAGCCCACAGTGAACACTAAAAAAAAAAAAAAAGAATACAAAAACAATAGCAGAATTGCTGGTTTTTGGTCATTTTGCTTGCCAAAAAAAGGAATAAATAGTGATCAAAAAGTTGCATATACCCCCATGGTACCAATGAAAAGTACAGATTGTCCCGCAAAAAATAAGCCCCCACACCACTCTATTGGCGAAAAAATAAGAGTTAGGCCTCATGCACACGGCCGTGATTTTCAGGTCGGACGGCCGCAGTGTGTCACCTACGGGCCGCCCGCAAACCACGGTCGTAATAAGACATGCCCATTCTTTCTCCGGTCCAGGCTCCACTGTCCACTGTCGTGTGTATGGGCCCATAGAAATGAACGGTGCCGCAACGCTCCCGTGGATTTTCGGGAGAATTGCGGCCGCAAAAGCATGTTTCTTAATAGTTCTCAAAATATGTTGACACGAGGTGCAGAGTGTGTTCCAAAAGGGGGATAAGATCGGGCACCATTTATCAGTGCAACAATGGCCACATGTATATGGATTATTTATTTACCGCATTATTATATCACCCTATTATGCCCTGATGTACTCCATACAACTTACATATGCCCCCACATTAGAACAGTAAAACCCCAAACAGAACTACTACCACGCAAAATCGACGCACCAAAAGCCAAATGGCTCTCCATCCGTTCTGAGCTATACAGTGTGCCCAAACAGCAGTTTGCTTCCAAATATATGGCATTCCCATACCCGTGAGAGCCTGCTTAACCGTTTATTAGGTATTTGTCTGCAGTAGCACAACTGGCCATAACATATTGTGCACTAAAAAGGCGAATCAGTGGAATATTGCAATTTTCACATTGCACCATCCGCTGTGCGTTAATTTCAAATTAAAAAAACACAAAAACCTGTGGGGACAAAATGCTCACTACACTCCTTAAAGAACGCCTTGGGTGCAGTTGCCAAAATGGGGGTCACTACTTGGGGGTTTGTTTAACTATTTGACAGAAGAGTCCTGAAATTGTGGGCCAACGTAATGCCAAACTCAGAAGAAATTGAGTAACAAACTGTGTGGTGATTTTTATGTTATTGGCCCAAGTAAAAAAGAAAAACTTGGAAGCTAAAACGACATACTTTTTGAAAAAAAAAAATAAAAAATAAAAAATAGCATTTTTAATTTTCACTGACTACTTCTAATAAAATCTACAAAACACCTGTGAGGTCAAAAGGTTCACTACACCCCTAGATGAATGCCCTGAGGGGTGTAGTTTCCAAGATAGAGTCACTTTTAAGAGGTTTACTTACCCTCAGGGGCTCTGAAAATGCGACATGGCACCCAAAAACCATTTCAACAAAATTCGAGCTCCAAAAGTCAAATGGCGCCCCTTCCCTTCTGAGCCCTGCCATGTGTCCAAACAGCAGTTGATTACCACATACGGGGTACTGCCATACTCAGGAGAAATTGCTTTACAAGTGTTGGGGTGCTTTTTCTCCTTTATTTAGTTTTATCTGAAAAAATGTAGATTTTCAATTTCACGGCCTAATTCCACTAAATTCAGCAAAAAAACTATGGGGTCAAAATGCTCACTATATCCCTCAATAAATTTCTTGAGCGGTGTAGTTTGCCAAATGGTGTATTTTTTGGGGATGTTTCCACTGTTTTGGCACCACAAGACCTCTTCAAACAGGACATGGTACCTAAAATATTTTCTAATAAAAAGGAGGTCCCAAAATCCATTAGGTGTTCTTTTGCTTCTGAGGCCTGTGCTCCAGTCCAGTAACACACTAGGGCTCTATGCAGTGCCATCTGTAGATAGTGCCCCATACAGAGTCATGTGTAGAAAGTACCCCACACTGTACCATCTGTAGATAGTGCCCCACACAGTGTCATCTGTATAAAGTGCCACTCACACTGTCCACTAAAAAACATAAACGCTACATAATCACCTATCCCTGTTCCTACGTTGTTATCCAATGATGCAGGCCTGGTCTCTTCAAACCAGGCTTGCTCCAGCGGAACGATGCAGGCGGTGCGATGATATTATCACACCGCCTGCATCATAGGTAAAGCGCCGAATGGCGAAACAGGGGACTGATTGTTCCCTTGCCCTACCAGTGGCTTCTCAATTGTATTAAATTGAGTGCAGAAGGACCAGGTCGAGATCCTGATTATCCCCGATTTCATGAACCGTCTATAATTTTATGGATTTGGGAAGGTTGGAACATTCAGTATATTTATTCATTAACAAACCATTTAGGGGCGTAACTAGGAAAGACTGGGTCCCATAGCAAACTTTTAACTGGGCCCCCCTCCCTCCCGTAGATGCCACACACAGCCCCCCTTGTAGATAGTGCCCCTTTTAGATAGTGCCCCCCCTGTAGATTGTGCCTTACAGCCCCTCCTGTAGACAGTGCTAAACAGCCTCCTGTACAGTGTCACACCCCACTTGTAAATAGCACCTCCCCCTTGTAGATAGTGCCATACAGCCTCCCTGTAAATCTCGCCATACAGCCCCCTGTACATATCGCCAAAAAGGCCCCACTGTAGATAGGGCAATACATCCCCACTGTAAATAGGGCCATACAGCGCCCTGTAGATATCGCCATACAGCCCCCCTGTAAAATGACCCCCCCTCCTGTAGATCGTGCCATATAGCGATTTACTCTCCTGTAGATAGCGCCATATAGCCACCCCCAAACAAATACACATCCTACTCACCTAGGCCCCGTTCTCGTGACAGGATCCACCCCCCCCCCCCCCCCGACAGGAGCCGGAGCTCGTGGTTTCCGTTCGTGTCTGTTGTGCACCGGACCCGTTTTGCTGGAAGCAATAGCATAGTCCTTTCCATGGCCCCCCCTTTTAGATTAGTCATCAGAATAAGATTCCCTCACACTCCTTCTCTTTATGTCCGTCATACACGGATACTGGCTGGTGACCGGCTCATGCAGCTTTGTGTGTACCACCCATGTGTATAAAAAATGGCTGGACTATTGTACAGAACAAACACTGTTACACTTTGTGTCTCCCTTATTTCCTCATAGATTGTAAGCTCTTGCGAGCAGGGTCCTCACTCCTCTGGCTTGAATTGTAAATTAACTTTGTCACTATGTAATGTCTGACATTGTTTGTTTCATGTTCCCTTTAAATTGTAAAGTGCTGCCTAATATGTTGGTGCTATATAAAGATTATTATTACTATTCATGTTTTTTAGTGATCACATTGAGTAAACATCCACAGTGCAGGGAGAAAAAGTAGATGAACCTCTGTGTTAATGACAAATTTGCAAACGGTGCTTCAATTAAAAATGAGATTGTAAGTGTGGATTTCACAGGTACTTTGGCCATTAAAAGAAGGCACACAAAGCCTGGTTACTGACAAATCTGTTCTTCCCAAGAAGATGTGTTAGGCCTTATTCAGACGAATGGGTCTGTTTTGCGTCCGCAAAAACCTGACATTTGTCATGCGTTGCAGTGCCGTGTGGCATCAGTGGTTGTCGGTTCATGTACACATTACTTTATTTATTTTTTTCTCTTCAATTCTTATGAACTTGTGCGTGAATCATGGACAGCACACGGGTGTGTGTCCGTGTCCTGTCTGTGGTTTGACTTCAATGGGTGCGTGATGCACAAAAAACGCTCAAGAATAGGACATACAGCGAGTTTCACGCAACAGAAACACACTGCTTGTCTGAATGGCCCCATTGAATTGCATAGGTCCGTGTGACGGCCGTAGTTTTAACGGCCGTCACACGGATGTATTCAACGTTCGTGTAAGGCCTTATAGAGATGCATGAAGCTGGAAAGGGGTAGAAAAGCTTTTCTAAAGACCTGGGTGTACATCAATTCACTGTGAGACAAATATCTACAAATGGAGAGAATTCAGGATTGTTGCTACTCTTCCTAGGAGTGGCCACCTTGTTAATATCACTCCAAAATTACAAGGGGCAATCCTAAAAGAGGAGAGAAAGAACCCACAGAAAACGACCTATGGAAGACCATACAAATTGCAGAAACCAATGTTTCGTGTCCACTATTAGAAAAACACTGAACAAGGATGGTGGTCATGAAAGGACAACACAAAAAAACCATTGCGGCCCATCTCAAATTTCCCTGAGACCACCTGGATGTTCCACAATGCTTCTGGAAAATGTTCTATGGGCAGATGAGACAAAAGTGGAACTATTCACCACAAATGCGCAACGCTATGTTTGAGGGAAAAAGAACACGTCACACCAACACCAAAACCTTACCAAACTATGAAGCATGGTATGGGGCTGTTTTTTTATTTTTTTTTTATTTTTTTTTTTTAGGGCCTTGTGATCATTGAGTGAACAATGAATTCAAAGGTGTATCAAAACATTTTACAGGAAAATGTAAGGACAGAAGTCCATGTCTTCAAGCTGAAGGGCATTGGGTGATACAAGACAATGACCAAAAGCACACAAGTAAATCAACAAAAGAATGAATGAAAAAGATTTGTATTTTGGATTGGCCAAGTCAGAATTCTGACCTTAAAGGGGTTTTCCAATCCTTTTTTTTTTTTTTTTAAATCAATGCAATGTTCCTCTATTAATATATTAGTGCACTCTGACTATCTTTTTCTTGATAATAAATGGTTTTAGTAACATTACTCCCTATTGTTTACCTTGAGAGGTTTGTTTTGCTCAGTAAGTTCATTCCTCTTCTCTTCCTGGATAAAAGGCAAAAAACCACGGCGCCACTTGGTGTGGATCAAAGAAGGTGGATGTGAGACAAAGGAGGATAATAAATGCTCACCGTATAGTTATGAAAGTTGAGTTTGATGGGTTCCACAAGGTAGCTGCTGCCAGATCCGGGCCGGTTACCGAGGTGACCGCTTGGGTATAACGAATGTACGGAGGAAAAAATGGATCTATAATGGCGCCGCTGTGTGGTGAAGACAGGATGAATCCAGATGTCGGGTGATAATAAAATAATGGTATTTATTGCTATGCAACGCGTTTCAACGCCGAACTGGCGTCTTCGTCAGGCATGTGGAATACAGAAGAAAAGGGGACACGTATATATACACACAAAGGGGGTCATCTGATTGGAGCCCATTCAGACAGGGCAAAAAAACCGCCAAAAATTCAAGAGGGTCAAAGTTCAAAGGTGCAATACATTAAAATAACAATTCATAGTGATTACACAGTAAAAACACAGAATCACTGGAATAATGATAGAGCTTTATAAAATATAACTTTTACTTCATATTGTTACACGCCGTGACAGGCGTTTATCCCAGCATCGTGGGAACAGATGCACTTAACTTTCTTTGCCACTGCATAGGATTTATCTCTTTTCTTGCTCCAAAGCCTCTGACCATAGAGGCTAATTGGCCTAAACTCCCCTGAAGAATCTTGGCCACAAAGAAACGCGTCGGGAGAACAGCATTATCTGCCTGGACACATATAAAAGGAAAATAGGAGGTTTCCCAGTCCCCAGCTACAGGATCAAGATGGACTTGGACACACTATAGAATGGGTAGGGGGGTGGATTACCCCAAAATATACCTTTGAAAAAACCTCCTCCTTTATGCAGTAATATTTGGAGCTTTGCATTTACTCTGCACAAAACGTACAGAATGTCAGTTTTCTCTCACAAAAGAGAGCACATTTTTAGCCTTTAAATTTGTCCTGTGTGTATGTTTTGCACATTATTTTAAACAATATGAAGTAAAAGTTATATTTTATAAAGCTCTATCATTATTCCAGTGATTCTTTACTAATTCTAAATAGAGTATTTATGCTATAAAAAACCTTTGGTGGAAGGAATAAAAATACCACCTGACATCTATTCACAGTAAAAACACAGTAAGAACAATAGGAAAGGTAAAAAGTGTGTTGTCCCTGTAGGGAACTATCAGTTTATTCATGAAATAAAAAGTATATGTATATATCGGGTGCTACAAACATTATCGGGTGATGAAAAAATTATATGTGTGGGACGGCAATGTTTTGTTGTTGCAAGGTAAGCTGATAATGTCAGAGGGGAATAAATGATGATCAAGTACTGAATGTTTTGTTTTAGGTGGTTTGTTTATTTATTTATTACTTTGATTTCAATCGTGGGATTAGAATGTGAGAAGTTACGTGTGCGGATTGGGTTTGTTATTGGTTGTCAGGGAGACCACCTACGCTACGGTGGCCGATGCGGTCCAACAGGAGATGGAACGCACGGTGAAGCGCAAAACGCCAGGGAAAGCCGGTCTCATGCAGCAAGAACAATAGGACGGGAGAGGAGGATGTGTTGCCGAGAAGGGATCGTAAGATATTGAAAGTAATGTGAGTAAAGAAATCTAATGCTTATAATGGCACAGTCTGACAGTGGTTTGTTTCAATGTTTATTTTAATAATTGATTTTAATAATTAGAAGGGGTTTACGTCTCTTGGGACAGATGGAGGGTTATGGGGGGGGGGGGAGGGGGTTGTGAAGTGGGCATAAAAAGAGTGTTCATGGGGGCAATGTTTGAAAGGGTGGTTTCTTGCCTGGATGGACAATGCATACCGTATGTATTGTGTGTTAATATTAATATTGACTCTTATGGTTGCAGAGAAGGGCGGAAGCCCTGACAGCATAAATTGCATAAAAGAGTGTTCATGGGGGCAATGTTTGAAAGGGTGGTTTCTTGCCTGGATGGACAATGCATACCGTATATATTGTGTATTAATATTAATATTGACTCTTATGGTTGCTGAGAAGGGCGGAAGCCCTAACAGCATAAATTGCAGTTTAGGGCATGAAGGTGGGTGTTGGTTGGAAATACGGCAACAAATTGTGTCTGCCGGGTCACCTAGTTACATACTTGGATAGTTGTACTGTACCGTATTTTTGGAGAACTTCAAGGTATCCCGAGGTATGTCTGAGGGATGTTTGAGAGTTAGTCTAAAGATGACTCTGTGATGTCGTTTAGACCAAATGGGTGTAGTGTGTTCATTTTAAAAATCCAGAAATTTTCCCTTTGTTTTAATTTGTTAAATCTGTTTGGCACGTCGGGGTGAATGTGTTCAATGGGTGTTACTGTAATTTTATTGGCCTTGCATTCGTGTGTCTGAGAAAAATGTCGAGATACACTATGTTTGAGGTACCCAGTGTTAATATTGAAACGGTGATTATTGATTCGGGTTCTTAAGCATTGGGTGGTTCTACCAATATACTGTAGTTGGCACGGGCATTCTAAGAGGTAAATGACATATGAGCTGCCGCAGTTAAGGAGTGTTTGAATTGTGAATGTCTCGTTGGTGACAGTGGAAGTGTAGTTGTATTTTTTGTGACTTATGGAGTTACAGCAAAGGCAACGTGAATGTCCACATTTGAAAGAGCCTTTGAGGTTAGAAAGAAAGTTTGTATGTGTTGTCAGATGTTTCTTTGTTCTGCTTGGAGCAAGTATATTTTTGAGGGTTAGGGAGCGTCTGAATGTAATATTAGGTTTGTCTGATAGTGTGTCTTTCAAGTGAGGGTCATTTTTTAGGATGTGCCAATGTTTGGAGAGAATGTTTCTGATCATTTTGTTGCCTCTATTGTAGGTAGTGATGAAGTTGATGTTGGAGTTACTAGGGCCAGACTTGGGTTTCACCGTGGGTGGGTTTAGACAGGAATTTTGTGTGAGTTCAGAGGCCTTGGATTTAGCACCTTTTATAAGATTTATTGGAAAGTATTTGTCTTTGAATCTTTTTTCTAGGATTGCGCATTCTTTGTTGAAATCTGTGTCTGTGCTGCAGTTCTTCCTAATTCTCCTAAATTGGCCAAAAGGGATGTTTTTGAGCCAGGGGCGGTGGTGGGCGCTTCTGAAATCGATATAGCTATTGACGTCTACTAGTTTAAAGTGTGTGCTTGTCGTGAATTTGTTGATATCATTGTCGTACTTGATGGTGAGATCCAGAAAATCTATGGAGGTCGGGGAAAAGGTGTGAGTGAATGATAGGTCGTAGTTATTGTTGTTTAGGGTTCCCATGAAGCGAGCGGCTTCTTCTTCAGTGCCTTTCCATATTATAAACAGGTCGTCAATGTACCGTTTGTAAAGCAATATGTTGTTTTTATAGGGGTGTTCACCGTTTATGTGTATTTTTTCGAAAGATCCCATGTAGAGATTGGCGTAGGAGGGGGCAAAACGGGTGCCCATAGCACAGCCTTTGATCTGGTGGTAAAAATTATTGTTAAAGCTAAAGATGTTGTGTCTGAGGATGAAATCGATGCAGTTGGTTAGAAAATCTAACTGGGATTCGGGGATTGTGTTGGTGGATGAGAGGAAAGAATGGGCTACTTCAATGCCTTTATTGTGAGGAATGTTACTATACAATGTGGTAACGTCTGCTGTTAAAAAATTGATTGGGGATGTTGAACGGTCAAAATTTAGGTTATTTAGTTCTCTAATTAGTTGTGTGGAATCTCTGAGGTAGGATGGTAGGGTTGAGACAAATGGTTGGAGATGAAGGTCAATGAAGTGTGAAAGGTTGCTTGTGAGGGAGTCTATTCCCGAGATGATAGGGCGTCCGGGCGGATCGATTAATGATTTGTGGATTTTAGGAAGGTGGTATATGAAGGGCATGTTCGGGAATGGGACAGTTAGAAAACGTTTCTCTTTTTTATTTATCAGTCCCGATTTAGCAGCTGACTCAATGAGGTCTTTATATTTTTGTGTATAAAGAGATAGTGGGTTGGTGGTGAGTTTTCTGTAAAAAGTGATGTCGTTTAGGATTCTTGTGGTCTCTTCAAAATACTTGTGTCGGTCCTGGATAACTATTCCCCCCCCTTTGTCAGCTGGACGAATAATGACTTCTTGGTTTTTTTGGAGATTTCTCATGGCTCTTCTCTCGTGGTTCGTTAGATTGTCAATATACTGAGATGGAAGTTCTAGTGTTCTAAATTCATTACTGACCAGGGACGAGAACGTTTCAATCATTGGGCCCTGATGGTGGGTCGGGTAAAAGTTGGATTTGGGGTGGACTTCCACTGGGATAGCTGAGGGTGTAGGAGGGTCTGTAGGTAATTCAATTGTTGGGTCTGGTTTAGTGGTGTATTTGGTCATAGCGAAATGTCTGGTGAGTGTAAGTTTTCTTACGAACCTGTTGAGGTCCATAAAAAGTTCAAAGCTGTCAATTGGTGCTGTGTTGCAGAACGAGAGGCCCCTATTCAAAAGGCTGTGTTCAGAACTGTTTAGGATGTGTACTGATAAGTTGAACAATTTTATTGTTGGACCAGATTCCTCTTTTTGTTGAGTGATGGATGTTGTTTTGGTCTGTTTTCTGCCTCCTCTCCGTCCTCTAGGTCTATGTCTAATTTTCTTTTGGTCGAAATTTTTTGAATTCTTGGGAAAAAATGAGTGATGGTTTGGGCTTTGGGACTTGTGATGTATGGGATCAGAACGTCTTTGCTCACTACGGTGGGAGTTAGTGGCGGTCTGACCAACTGAGAGGGGAGTCCTAAAAAAGACGTTGTTGCGTATGTAAAATCAAGTGCAGATGTGGCCAGGTCTAAATTGGGGTTTGTGAATCCCTGGGAAGTGTTATGGTCCTCTGGTGGGCTGCGGAAAAGGTCCTCAGGTGAGGTCGGATTGGTAAAAAAGGGGGTGTTGTGTACTGATAGTTGGAGTAGGGATGAGAGATTGTGGCCGTCGTCCTCATCTAAGTTGTCTGTGGAGTCATTGGTCAGAGATAAGGGGGACTGGACGGTGGGGGGTGGGGGGACTTCCATAGGTTCAGAAGTAGAGGGTAGTCTAGATAAATGTATGGCTAGGTCAGAAGATTTAAAGGCATTCATAGGGACCTTGGGGCTGAACGGTCTAAATGAGGAAGGGTGAGAGGGTAATAGGGTGGGGTTCAGGGTGGGGACTGGAATGATGCGGTGACAAAGGGACTTTGGGACTAGGGGAGTCTCTAGAGAATGTCCTTGTTTGTTATGTGGTGCTGTTTCATCTGTTTGGTTGGTGGGTCTGGATTTGGAGTTGTTCCTGAAGGACCTACTATAGGTCATGACTCTATTCTGTGGGGTTGCAGTATTGGATTTGCCCAAATAGTTCCTATTTTGGGTATGAGTATGGTCGGGTACAGTGATATCTTTGTAAGGGATAGGTATGGTGCTGGATTTCCAGTCACCTGCAGGATTGAGGGCATAATCAGCCTGATCTCTTTTTAATTTTTTCACTTTTTTTGAGATGAGATCTCTTTCATAAGTGATGAGTCTCCTGCTGGTGGATTCCTCCAATTTGGAGAAATCACAATGATCAGTGAATTGTGATAGTTGCTCCTTGATCGTGAGGATATCGGAAAGGAGGGCATTACTAAGCATGGTGCGTTTGGCATGCAACCTTTCTAGGAAACCTAGATGGCATTTGTCTATGAAAGACTTCCAGTCAGTGCTGAAAGTGAGGTCTGTGGGGTAAGGGTTAGTGATAAGTAACCTTAGTCCTCTAGGGGTGATGTTACAAGACATATATAATGATAAAAACTGACAATCGATGTTCTGCAGGGCCTCCTTTTTTAAGAGGTCTTCCAACGATATGTATAAGTCAGTCATCCTTTGAGTTTCTTCAAGTGATGAATTGTTACTCACTATGTGAGAGTGTCCTGGCAGGGTGTCAATCCCAATGGTTTCACGGATGAGCCGTTCGCGAAGTAAGTTCCTTTCGTTGGTAAATTCCAGCATCGTGGTTTGTAGGTCCCAAACGCTTGTATGGTGTTCCAAGGGGTAAATTAGAGATGTGGTAGATCCAAAGTAGCGGCTGCCAGTGCAGGAGACGACTTTCCAACCAAAGAACTCCGGTGGACAGCACCAGGAATTGGTGGTGGGATGCTCCCGGTATCGGAGTATCGGCTTGGCAAAGCGGATGAATTCCGATCTGAAGAGGATAAAAGGCAAAAAACCACGGCGCCACTTGGTGTGGATCAAAGAAGGTGGATGTGAGACAAAGGAGGATAATAAATGCTCACCGTATAGTTATGAAAGTTGAGTTTGATGGGTTCCACAAGGTAGCTGCTGCCAGATCCGGGCCGGTTACCGAGGTGACCGCTTGGGTATAACGAATGTACGGAGGAAAAAATGGATCTATAATGGCGCCGCTGTGTGGTGAAGACAGGATGAATCCAGATGTCGGGTGATAATAAAATAATGGTATTTATTGCTATGCAACGCGTTTCAACGCCGAACTGGCGTCTTCGTCAGGCATGTGGAATACAGAAGAAAAGGGGACACGTATATATACACACAAAGGGGGTCATCTGATTGGAGCCCATTCAGACAGGGCAAAAAAACCGCCAAAAATTCAAGAGGGTCAAAGTTCAAAGGTGCAATACATTAAAATAACAATTCATAGTGATTACACAGTAAAAACACAGTAAGAACAATAGGAAAGGTAAAAAGTGTGTTGTCCCTGTAGGGAACTATCAGTTTATTCATGAAATAAAAAGTATATGTATATATCGGGTGCTACAAACATTATCGGGTGATGAAAAAATTATATGTGTGGGACGGCAATGTTTTGTTGTTGCAAGGTAAGCTGATAATGTCAGAGGGGAATAAATGATGATCAAGTACTGAATGTTTTGTTTTAGGTGGTTTGTTTATTTATTTATTACTTTGATTTCAATCGTGGGATTAGAATGTGAGAAGTTCCTGTGTTTCTCCTCTCTGCATGCACTGCTCTAGTCCCAGCATGCAATGTGCATGCAGCAGTGCACTTGCTCCGCCTACTACACCCAGCTCTACTAACTTCTGCAATCTCAGTCTTCATTTTGGTGCTCTCATTCTATTACTGATAGCACAAGCTGAAATCACTGGATATCTGCGTTTTTAACCTCTTAACGCCGAAGGGCGGATATATCCGTCCTCAGCAGCTGCTAGTTCGCGCAGGAGGACTGATATATCCGTCCTGTAATCGTGCGGGTACTGTCACTGTACCCACGCGATCAGCGGCAGGAGCACGGCTGTTATACACAGCCTGGCTCCTGCTGCAACTGCGGGAATCGAAGTGCACTCCGATTCCGGCAGTTTAACCCATTAAATGCCGCTGTCAATAGTGACAGCGTCATCTAATGCGTTTGACAGAGGGAGGGAGCCCTATCGGCGCCCCCGCAAAGAAATCGCGGGTCGCCGTGGGTTTCCATGGCAGCGGGGGTCTAACAAAGACCCCCAGGTCTGTCTTCAGCATCTGCCTGTTAGGCGATGCCGGAGGCATGACCTAACAGATTGCCTGTCAGTTTTACACTGACAGGCAATAATGCTTTGGTATACTAAGTATACCAAAGCATTATATATGTGATCAGCACATCGCATAGTGAAGTCCCCTGGTGGGACTAAAAAAAAAAAATATGTCAATCACTTAAATAAAGTTGGTGAAAAAATAAAATAAAAATTACAGTGAAAATCAAATAAAATGAAAATCAAATGGTTTTATTTAGTAAAAGTGTCAAAACAAATCACACATATATAGTATCCCCGCGAACGTAACAACTTGACCAATAAAATGAACACATTAATTAAACCGCCGAATGAACGGCGTCCAAAAAAAACGTAAAAAAACAACGGTAAAATTCGCTCTTTTCTCCCATTCCCCCCATAAAAAATTAAATAAAAATTAATCTATAAGTCCTATGTACCCCAAAATAGTACTAATGAAAACTACACATTGTCCCGCAAAAATCAAGCCCACGTACGGCCACATCGACGGAAAAATAAAAACGTTACGGCTCTTGGAATGCGGCGATGCAAAAACACGTAATTTTTTTCTAAAAGGCTTTTTATTGTGCAAACGTAGGAAAACATAAAACCTGTACATATTTGGTATCCCCGTAATCGTGCCGACCCATAGAATAAAGTTAACATTTTATTTACACTGCATAGTAAATGGCGTACATTTATAACGTGAAAATCAATGCTGGAATAGCTGCTTATTTTCAATACTCTCCGAAAATAAAGTTAATAAAAGTTAATCAATATATTATAAGCATCTAAAAATGGTACAATTACAAAATACAACTCGTCCCGCAAAAAAAAAGCCCTTATACGGCTATGTCGACGGAATAAAAAAAAAGTTACGACTCTTGGAATGCGACCGTGAAGAAACAAAAAATAATCCAAAGGTCATTAACGCGCAAAATGGCCTGGTCATTAAGGGGTTAAACGGTTTGAAGAGGTCTTGTGGTACCAAAACAGTGGAAACCCCCAAAAGGTGACCCCATTTTGGAAACTAGACCCCTTGAGGAATTCATTGTAGTTTTCATGGGGTGCATGCGGCTTTTTGATCAGTTTTTATTCTATTTTTAAGTGGCGTGGTGACTAAAAACAGCAATTCTACTATTGTTTTTTTATTCTATTTTTGTTACAGCGTGCACCGTGCTCTATAAATGACATATTCACGTTATTGTATGGGGCGATACGATTAGGGCTCATTTACACGAGCGTGTTATACGTCTGTGCAACGCGCGTCGCAGGGACCTATGTTAGTCTATTGGGCCGTGCAGACAGGTGCGTGATTTTCACGCAGCGTATGTCCGCTCCGTGAAACGCACGATGTCCTATATTTGTGCGCTGTTCGCGCATCACGCACCCATTGAAGTCAATGGGTGTGTGAAAACCACGCATGTCGCACGGAAGCAATTCCGTGGGACAAGCGTGGTTCGCGCAACAGCACTGTAAAGGATGAATGAAAACAGAAAAGCACCACGTTCTTTTCTGTTTACAAACATCCAAACGGAGTGTCATAATGATGGCGGCTGCGCGAAAACCACGCAGCCGCGCATCATAAAGGGCTGACACACGGAGCTGTTAAGTGCCTTTTGTTTGCGCAAAACGCACACGCTCGTGTAAACCCGGCCTTACGGTGACTCCAGATGTTTATAGGTTTTTTAAAAAATAATTTACATTTTGTTTTACCTTATTCTAAGAGCCAGAACTTTATTATTTTTCCATCAATAAAGCCGTGCGAGGACTTATTTTTTGCGTAACGAACTGTAGTTTCCATCATTACCATTTTTAGGTACATGCGACTTTTTGATCTATTTTTAATAAATTTTTGGGGAGGTGAAGTGACCAAACAATTGTGATTTTGGTACGGTTTATCATTATTTTTTTTTACGGCGTTCACCGCGCGGGATAAATAACTAAACAATTTTGTAGTTCAGGCCGTTACGGACGCGGCGATACCAATTATGTATAGTTTATTTATATATTTTTATTAATAATAAATGACTGATAAGGGAAAAAAAAGGGGATTTTTTCACTTTTAAAACTTTTATTTTATTTTTCTTATTTTTACACCTTTTTTTTAACTTTATTACTTTGTCCCACTAGGGGACTTGAGGGCAGGAGGCCCTGATCGCTATTCTAATACACTGCACTACATGCGTAGTGCAGTGTATTAGAACTGTCAGCTACTCACTGACAGCAAGCATAGTGGGCCCTGACGTTGTCAGGACCCACTAGGCTTCAGTCTATGGCATAGCCGGACGCCATTGTTTGGTGTCCGGTTGCCATAATAACCATCGTTGGCCGCTATCGTGTAGCAGGCCGGCGATGGTAACTTAACCCCTAAAAAGCCGCGATCTCTATTGAACGCGGCTTTTAGGGGGTTAAACAGCGGGGACACAGCGATCGGTCCCCGCTGTAGGAGCTGAGACAGCAGCTGTCACAGCTCCTGCATCTGTCGGGAAGACGGCCGAAACGGCCGTTATTCCCGCAACTTCATATTCCATTGCTAATTTCACAGAGCAGGTGGAGTGTGTTAACCACGCATGCTCTAATCAGATAAAGAAGCACGTGGTACGGTTACGTAATTTGTGACGTAACCGTACAGTGTGAAAGCCGGAAACCGGAAGTAAGGTAGCAGACCAAATGGACGGGTCTGCACAGGAAGTGCAGATTTTGCTTTACTAAGGGGGCGGTGACGGAAGAGGATATACGACGCTACAGCAATCTGATCAAACGTAAGTACATTGTAAAGTTATATATTTTTCATTGTTTAATTTAAATGAATGTAATTTTTTACTTCCGGAAAACCCCTTTAACCCTATTGAGATGCTGTGGCATGACCTGAAGAGGGCTGTACACACAAGGCATCGCAGAAATATTGATGAACTGAAACACATTTGCTGGAAGGCAGGATATAAAATTCCTCCTCAACGATGTGCAAATCTTATTTGCAGCTTCAGGAAACGTTCGGTGGAAGTGTGTGCTGCTAAAGGGGATCTACAGGTTGTTAAATTCAAGGGTTCCCTTTCTCCCTGCACTGTGGATGTTTATTTAATCTGCTGATGTAATCAATGCAGAAATCCAGGTAATTCTGCAACAATATCTAGGAGATCTGAACTACTGCCAGAGGATCCAGGCAGAGATGGGGGTTCCATATAGTGAAGCATTAGACAAATGACCTGCAGGACTGCTATAGGCAGCACGGCAATGAGACAGCCTGCTTGTTGTTCTTACTTGTCCCACCGATAATATCATAGAGCTCCAAAGCAGGTCTACATTGTATTACGTTAAACTCACCTGTTTAACAACATGAAAAGGTATTGCTGTAGTAAACGGTTTGGTCTTGTTCCCAGTGCAAATTTGCTGCATATTTTGCATGTATTGTTTTTAAGCCAAAACCAGAATTGGATAAAGGATGTGGAGACACTTTAGGGCTTCCTTTATATATTTCTACAGTTTAGGTTCCGTTCTTGGTTTTGGCATCAAATCTGCACTGTGTGAACAAGAACAAGGCCTAATAGTTCTTGTTTTATTGCAGCCCCAAACAATACAATCTCTGGCTGGTTTAACATGGCCATAATATTTTAATATATGTTCAGCAAAACCGCAGATGGACGTAATTTCTAAATATGAGCCTTGCGGTCTCAATATAGACGCAAAAATGTGCCCATGTTAAATCGGCCTAACAATATCCACAAATAAAAAAATAACTTGCACAGCCGGGTCTAGATATAATTGCTAGTTTAAAGTTACTGGTTTTGAAAAACTCTTTCATACTAAAGGAGAAGTTCCCTGTACAAATTGCCCTCTTAGGGCAGTAGCAAAATACGTCTGAAATTACGGAGCTGTTTTCGCCTAAAAACAGCTCCTGATTTTGAGACATTTTTGTAACTACTCGCGTTTATCGCGCCGTATTTTACAGACGCTATTGGAGCTGTTTTTCAATGGAGTCAATCAAAAACGGCTCCAAAAACGTCCCAAGAAGTGACATGCACTTTTTTCATGGGCGTCTTTTTACAGCGACGCATGAAATAACACCTCGTGGGAACAGAACATCATAAAACCCATTGAAAGCAATGGGCAGATGTTTGTAGGCCTAATGGAGCAGTTTTTTCAGGCGGAATTCGAGGCTTAAAACGTCCGAATTACGTCTGAAAACAGTGCGTGTGAACATACCCTTAGAAAGGTCTGCAACAAATCTGGCGTGTGAACATACCCTTATACCTAAAGGGCATTTTACACTGGCCGTCAATCAGCTCGTTTGCTCCTGACACACGGAGTTATGGATGGGGACGAGCGGTCGTTACTCCGATCGCTCGTCCCCACACATTATCATAATGTCGGCAGCGCATATCCCTGTATACACAGGGAGATGCGCTGCAGGCAACGATAATATTTATCTTTTTTAAAACTATACGATCAGAAGATGATCGAGCATTTGCTGGTTTATCCGCTAATCGCGGAGCTGTTTACACAGGGCAATTATCAGCAACAAGCGTTAGACGAACGCTCGTCTGCGCGATAATTGGGCAGTATAAACCTTAAGACTTGTGCTCTCATATTAAATTGTAGGAATAATTTCACGCAGTTATAAGGGCAAAAAAGAGGCTCATATTTAGCAATGGAGCCAGGATCTGAATCTAACCAGGGCCAACAACTGAATGTTTGTTTGTTCTCTCCATGTTTTACACATGCTGCAAAAACATATTGACAGGTCAATTGGCTTTATATGAAACTGTGTGTATTGGTTTAAGATAAGGACTGTATAGTGACGCCCACTCAAGACTATATAAGCGTCAACACAAAGATCAATGGAAGCAGCTGTGGATTACACTTAGAGGCTCTATGACCAGCTTATAACTTTCCTATCTCCTACATAATCTAATAGGCGCTTTGATGTAGATAACTCCTATTTTTTTTTTTTTTAAAACAACGTTTATTATTGACCAAGTTATGAACATTTTTCAATTTATGCTAATTTTATCTAAATGCCCAACTGGGTGTTTTTTTTCTATTCACCAAGTGGGCGTTGTATAGAAAAGTGTTTGACGCTGACCAATCAGCGTCATACACTTCTCTTCATTCCAGCCCAGCTGGATTCACAGCACAGCGTGATCTTGCGAGATTACGCTATGACGTGACTTTCTCCCGCAGGTCCTTCACCGAAGCGACGGTTTAACTCTTTAACTGCGCACCCGCTCCTCTCCTCTCCTCTCATTTACACAGTCCAGCAATCAATTATAGCAGGATATGCACACCAAAAACACAATTTTTCGGACTTAGAAATTGGAATAACATACTCTCAATGCAAATCGTTACATTTGGACAAGTTTCGGTCCTTTTATTATATATTTTCTCTTTATTTCAAAGCTGAGAACTTTGAGTTCCCTTTCTCAAGCCTCCTCACCTCGCCACGACATTTCGGGAGACTCTGGAAACTCATGCGTAAGGCGGCGGAGTCTCCCAAAACCTTGCGAGGAGGTATGAGTAGGGGAAATCAGCGTTCTCGGTTTTGAAATAAAGAGGAAAAAGAAAATGTATACGCTGGGAAAAGCTCCTGACTTATCTCCAACAGAAGGCTGTGACATATCCCACTATATAGGCATACATTGAGATGTGTCAACCATAGTGTCCCATTGTAAAAAAAAAATAAAACACTATACTGTGCAGTATACATTTTTTTTATTGTATACCTTTCTATTAAATAGCGTAGCCTACTATGCTATTCCATACCGCAAAAAAAAAGGTTTACCGATGTATACTGGCCTGACAAAGGTCATAAGGACACTCTTTTGGCCTCAGTCAGGTTAATGGAGCCCCATGGATATGCTTAGCGAAGATAACTAACATGATGTGAACAGGGCCTAACTCTTAGAACAAAAATTTTAAGTCTGGAGAAACAGATAAGATATAGGTCATTACAAATTCCTGCAGAAGATCATTACCCATAATAATTTGTACCTGAAATCATGTCGCTGAATTTCCTAGAAACAGAACGGTCAGCTCTTTGAGCAGTTCTGGTCATTTACCTTTTATATAATGCAGGCATGTCATAAATATATAAAATCTGATTTTACCTACAGATATCAGGTCCCAGAGTCACTGCAGTGGCTTCATTGCAACAGGCTGTAATACTTCCAGTCTTATATAAATCAAGCCTATTAATATTTAACTCATCTAGTTAAAGCACCTTTGAGCGATCTCTGAGAGACTGTAGGTAGCTTAGTATAACAAAATATTCCGGTCTAATCAAGCAAAAACCTTCGACTTCTTCAGCAATTTCTGAATACACTGGAATTCTGCAAGGGTGACCATTCTCACTAGCCCGGCACAAATCTTTAACCAGAGTCTTAACCACTTCTGCAAACTCAATCACTAGTATGTTGGCAAATTAAGCTTTATGTTCCATTTCAATGGTATATTGAAAGTGTCGCATCACCCAAAGCCCTAATTCAGGCTGAACAATCTGAACCACGAGGAGAAAAACCACAAAATATATTCTCCACTGGGTAATGACTAGGCTGAAAAGTTGGCAACTGCTGAAAGAACACAAAAGGAGAACATTTAGCAAAATTGTATCAGTCTTCAAAATGGATGCAACCTATTCCTTCATGTATTCCCATCAGATAAAAACGCACCCAGTAGAACAATATGCCATATAAGAACAGTGTGTGACATCTCACCTTTATAAGAGATTTATTACTTACCTAACTAAGTTCTGGAATCTGATTTCTCTTTTAGAGGTCATGCACGTGGCAAAGCTGTGTGCATGGACCTGCCATGTGGTGCCTCCTTCAGGCACCATATTCTCCCCTAGAAGCAATGTTTCTAAGGCAGAATAGTTCTGTAATACAACATGCAATGTAACATACCATTATTATTTTTTTTCTCATGGATTCCTTAGAAAAAAATCTGTGCCTCTGTATACAATTTGAGCCATAGTATTAGCCCATTGCAGGCTATGGGAGCTGTATTATATGTAGATCTGTACACTATAGATCAGTAATATGGTCATGTGAAGGTGGCCTTATTGTTTGGCAGGGTCGTTCAACTGTATAGAGGTTTTAGCTGTCCCTGTAACATGAAGTGACCAAGATCAGTGATTACTCGCTATATGGGCAGTGAACTGCCTGTATTGCAAATTTGCACGGTAGAAAAAGTAATAAACAATTTTGGGTCATGAAAGGGGTTTTCCGAGTTATAAAAAGACACTTTATGCCACCAAAATGTAGCTCTTGGAAGGTAATGATTCTCCTTGTGGAGATACAGCTGGTAGGGAGTCTTACACACGACCAAGTTCGGCCAAAGAAAAACGGTCTCTGTGTCAGACGGATTTTCCGGCCCGACCACGGTACAGGTGAAAGGGACTCCTGGCATAATAGACATTTATGATGCTAGGAGTCTCACGAAACTGCTGTTCAGTACTGAACAAAATGATGCAGTACGGAATGGCAGTTCTGTGGGGAGGGAAATCCATCTATCCTGTAAAATAAATGTCCAACCCTTTATAGAGCCTTGAAATATAACTCCGGTTAATAGCCAAATTAGAGACACCCATCTGTAGCCAGTGATTCTCCTTTTGGAGCAGTGCTATTTTGCATCCTTTCCCTACCATCTGGATCTACACTAGGAGAATCAGTACGTTCGAAGAGCTGCAGTCAGTCAGTCAACCAGAACCCTACTCTGTACTGATGAGGAGCAACAACTTCAAAACAGTGGCTTGCTGTTCACAAATGGGCATCTCTGGTTGTTCTATTAACCAGAGTCATGTTTCAAGACTATAAAGAGTCCAATATAGACTTCCAGGGTAGTATTCCGGCCTCCAAAATCTACAAATAAAACTTTTGAATATATTTACCCTAATGATTCTTGCCATTTCCACTCTATTTTTTCAGTTTGTCATTTGCATATTTCTGTGACATGTTGATAGTTCTGGCAACAAAAAAAAAATCTAATGGTCTGGAAAATCTGATCATCTTACAAACTAGTGTTCTGTGATAAAATAGTAGTTAAAAGGGGTTTTCTGTGTTATATAGAGGAGGTGTCCAATTGCACCTGCCAAAGTTATAGAATACTCATAGTAGGAGGCCTTCACAAAGCGTGGGTACACGCGACACAGACGTAGGCTTGTGCTCCACATCCTAATGTCCTGCTCTGCTGAATAAATTAAGAAAGATTTCTACTGAATGGTAAGTGGCGTGGATCTTTCCCTGTCTTTTGGGGAACACGTAGTGATGGCACCAAGGGGGGCAGAGGATACTTGCCACTATTATGTGAGGCGTCACCGATATGGGAAACATCATCGTGCACAGACGTAAACGACTGACCACTGTAGGGCACGGGCAGTAGTTACTACAGTAAGTATATAAGACAATGTCTTATCTGTATTTTCAAGACCATTGGATGTTCTTAGAATGCCCAAGTTGTCCCCAGCGTCTGCAGGTACATTTCTGGTCCTTTATATTGTTGACTCGCAGTTACTATTTCTTAACAGCTGATTAGTAGTTTGCACATAGAGAAGTATTAAACTGGTGACAGAGCCTCTTTTTATCTCCTACCTAATCTAAAACTCTTTGTTGTAGGTAACTACTGGTTTTTTTTTTTTTTTTTTTTAAAACATTTATTATCGACAAAGTACTGTTCATTTTTAGATTTGTGCTAATTTTTTCTGGGCGTTTTTTTTTTGTTTAGCCAAATGGGTGTTGTAAAGAAAAGTGTACGACGCTGACCAATCAGCGTCATACACTTCTCTTCATTCATACCCAGCTTTATTCACAGCAGTGTGATCTCGCGAGTTAACGCTGTGACGTCACTTACTCCCGCAGTTCCTTCACTGGAACGACGGGAGAATGACCAGACATCGCCTCCAGCTGTGCCAGGACGATTATCCTTCTCACCAGCAGTCCACAGATCAGGGTACAGGTAGAGTTTGATATTTGTTAATAGAAAGGAAAATGTTTTGATCCAGCGCTGGGTTTAAAAGGAATACTTTCCACTTTATTGAAAATTTGCTTAAAATTGCAACGAGCACAGTGGGCTGGATGCATTGAGTCTACGCGTTTCAAACGATTCACTCGATCTTATTCATGGCATGTCGAGTTGTTTGAAACACGTAGACTCAGTGCATTTACCCCTCTGTTGAAAATTTGCTTAAAATTGGAACGAGCACAGTGGACTGGATGCATTGAGTCTACGCGTTTCAAACGATTCACTCGATCTTATTCATGGCATGTCGAGTTGTTTGAAACACATAGACTCAGTGCATTTACCCCTCTGTTGAAAATTTGCTTAAAATTGCAACGAGCACAAAGTGGAAAGTATTCCTTTTAAACCCAGCGCTGGATCAAAACATTTCTTTCCTTTCTATAGTGATTCAAAAGAGTGCCAAACGCGGATCCGTGCGCAACCCAGGATCAAATGCCAAGACTGGTGAGCTGGAAAAATCCTATTTCTTCGCACTAGAGGTGGATATTTGTGCCTGACCCTTACAGGGCCTTTTGGAAACGCTTGTGATAAAATCATCCTCGTTTTGTGGCATGTTGATGTATTTAGGTGAAAGAAAGCAAGGCCTGGGCTATTATCATTATCATCATAGTTTTGCTTTATACTTACAATAGTCGTGGCTGAAGGCTCTTTTACACTGATCGGGTAAACCAGTCAAAGATTAGCTGATGAATGAGGAAACACCCAATCGCATCATTTATGCAGCCAACGAAAACCGTCGCTAGTTTGCAGCACATCTCCCTGTATGAACAGGAAGATGTCATGCTGATCTGTTACAAATGTATAGCGTTTTAAAGGCGGTAAACGAGGGCAGTATGTGCATGTGTAAGACCGCCTTAAGATTCTGTTAGTTAATGCAGAATTGAAGGTAGTGAGAACATTTTTTTTTTCTCTGACATACAGAATGAACAGACTTGATAACAACGGGAATAGTACTTATACGGGGTTGTCCGGCAATGGGACATTTTTTTATACGGATGACCTATTCACAGGATAAGTCATCAGTATATAATCTGAGGGGGTCAGACACCTGGACCCACACAGATCAGCTGCTCCAGCTACCGAATGTTATGCAGTGTTCAGTAAAATGGCTGTGGCTGATCAGGGCTTTGGAATTAAACGCTATTTTTTTTTAATAACAATTTTCAAAAAGGGCTCTAGGTCTTCGCCGGGTAATTTTAGACCAGTAAAGCTTAACATCAATTGTGGGGAAATGTTTGAGGGGCTATTGAGGGACTATATACAGAATTGTGACAAAATAGTATTATAAGTGACAGCCAGCACGGTTTTACTAAGGACAGAAGCTGTCAAACCAACCTGATTTGTTTTTATGAAGAGGTGAGCAGAAGCCTAGACAGAGGGGCCGCTGTGGATATAGTGTTTTTGGACTTTGCAAAGGCATTCGACACTGTCCCCCATAGACGTCTAATGGGTAAATTAAGGACTATAGGTTTAGAAAGTATAGTTTGTAATTGGATTGAGAATTGGCTCAAGGACCGTATCCAGAGAGTTGTGGTCAATGATTCCTACTATGAATGGTCCCCGGTTCTAAGTGGTGTACCCCAGGGTTCAGTGCTGGGACCTCTATTATTCAACTTATTTATTAATGATATAGAGGATGGGATTAACTGGTTCCCGACCGCTGGCTGTATATTTACGGCCTGCGGTCAGGGTCCTTAAAACCCGAGCCATAGACTTTTTACGGCTCGGGTTTTAACTTGCTGCCCGCGCGATCGGGCAGCTGAATGTCGGGTCTCCGGCTGTCAGTGACTGCCGGGGACCCTGAGGAGAGGATAGAAGCAGCTTTCACTGCTTCTGTCTTCTCCAATGTCTTTTTACACAGCGTTCAATGAACGCTGTGTATAGGAATAGAGACAGCAGCAGCGGCGCCGTCTCTATTCCTCCCGGTGATCATGTGACAGGTCACATGATCGCCGGGTGCAGTTAGTGGCAGGATGCTGCTGGGTCTTACAAGAACCAGCACAGCCCTATTAGTGACAAGCGTCACTATGAGAGGGCCGATTTCCCCTGTAACTGGGGCTGCTGTGCAGCTCCAGTTACAGTGGAAAAGATGGTGTAAAAGAAAGAAAAAAAATATATAAAGTTCCCCAAAGGTCTTTTTTGACCTTTGAGGGACAGACCATAGTAATAAAAAAATAAAGTAAAGTGCAAAAAAATAATTAAATAAATACACATAAAATACCCATCCCAAAAAAAAAACTTTCCCGCCGCCAATCATTGTTGTAACGCTAGCGCTGACCCAATTACCCTAATATAGACATGTAATATATTAAAATTTACGGTAGACAATGACGATCACAAATAAAAGGTCTATTTTATGGTAAACCTATGTTATTACCCAAAAAAATAGCTGAAACGTAAAAAAGCTTATATTTTTACTATTATTTTCAAACTTTATGAATAAAAATTCTAAAATAGCAAAAAAGGGGTGTATAAAAACGATAAAAAATGAAACCTGCATTGTCTACGGAAAAAACGTCGCAAAAATCACGTCGTTAGCCCAACAAATAAAAACGTTATAGCCATTTAACTAACACGTGCTAAAAATGGCTAAACGGTGTCTGGTCCTGAAGGCGCAAAATAGCCCGGTCCTGAACTGGTTAATAGCACTATTTCTATTTTTGCAGATGACACCAAGCTATGTAATATAGTTCAGACTATGGAAGATGTTCGTGAATTGCAAGCGGATTTAAACAAACTGAGTGTTTGGGCGTCCACTTGGCAGATGAAGTTTAATGTAGATAAATGTAAAGTTATGCACATGCATGCATCATATGTGCTAGGGGGAGCTACACTGGGGGAGTCACTTGTTGAGAAGGATCTGGGTGTACTTGTAAATCAAACTAAATAACAGCATGCAATGTCAATCAGCTGCTTCAAAGGCCAGCAAGATATTGTCGTGTAGTAATAGAGGCATGGACTCGCGGGATAGGGATGTAATATTACCACTTTACAAAAGCATTAGTGGGGCCTCATCTAGAATATGCAGTTCAGTTCTGGGCTCCAGTTCATAGAAAGGATGCCCAGGAGTTCGAAAAAATACAAAGAAGAGCAACGAAGCTAATAAGGGGCATGGAGAATCTAAGTTATGAGGCAAAATTAAAAGAACTAAACCCATTTAGCCTTGAAAAAAAGACGACTAAGGGGGGACATGATTAACTTATATAAATATATGAATGGCACATACAAAAAATATGGTGAAATCCTGTTCCATGTAAAACCCCCTCAAAAAACAAGGGAGCACTCCCTCCGTCTGGAAAAAGAAAGGTTCAACCTGCAAAGGCGACAAGCCTTCTTTACTGTGAGAACGGTGAATTTATGGAATAGACGAACACAGGAGCTGGTCACAGCAGGGACAGTAGATGGCTTTAAAAAAGGCTTAGATAATTTCCTAGAACAAAAAAATGTGTGTATTTTATTTAAAAAAAATAAAAATTAAACTGTTTAAGATAGATGTATAGTGCGGTCAAAGCCGAATCCGTCATGTCAGCTGGACTGACTGCGTTAGTGAACGCACAATACAGCGATTATCGATCACATCTATGTTAATTAACTTATAGGCATGGCCGGCGTCAGCACCCAGGCAAGTGCCAGGGCCCACTTGGCCGCGGGACGCTGCCAGAATGGCTCCTTCCGGAGTGGAATCCCCGGCCAGAGTCTCCCCGGGATTCTGCTTTTAGAGGCAGCCTGTATCTAGGAGGCGGCGTTCCTACCACTGTAGCAGCAATAGCGGTAGTTAAAGCCCAGTGGACAGTGTTGTCAGGAGCAGAGCGGTGTCCCAGGCAGAGAGCTAGTAGAACTCTGCCCGGTACTTTGGCTCTGGGGTTGACCCTGAAATCACTATCTATATATGGACAGTGATGTCAGGGGCTTCCCTAGAGATGGAGTACCAGAGAAGAGTCTTTACTAGCCTCTGCCCGGGACTTCAGCTCTGCTCCGGACATCACTATCCAGGGCCGGCCTTAGGGGTGTGCGAGTGCACAGGGCGCTGCACCCACCCAGCATGTAGGGGGTGCCACTAGGCTCTGCCTCTACTTTGTTACGCACACGGAGTAAATAAAAGCAGAGGAGCAAGAGAAGAGGAGGAAGCTCCGCCCACAGCCCGTCCTGCAAGAAGCCTGTGATCCTGTCAGCAAGGAGAAATGGTGAGTGTCTATATACAGTATGTGTCTCTGTTTGTATGTGTATATGTTACAGTATGTGTGTCTGCATGTGTTTGTCGCTTTGTAAAAGTGTGTTCAATATTTAAGTAGAACAGATAAAACAAACATATCTGTGCTGCCCGTATATACCCTTCTGCCCCTTATATACCCTGCTCTCCCTTATATACCCTGCTGCCCCTTATATACTCCGCCTCTTAGTGTGTTTGTGTGTGGGTATAGTTATCATCTACGACATTATCTGTACACAGTTATCATTGTGTTATTAGCGGTGTTACATAGGACTGCAGGTAACATATACACAGTACAGATAATGTAATAGATATGTGCCTGTGTGGGTATATATGGGTCTGTTTGTGAACGTGTCTTTGTGCTTGTATTTATGTTCCTCTCTGTGTATTTATCTGCCGGTGTGTGTGTGTGTGTGTGTATGTATATATGTGTTTGTACTTCTATATATTTACCTGTCTGCATATATTCCAGAATGCATGCATGTATGTATATTTGCCTGTATGTCTAAATATCTGTCCTTATGTATGTACAGTATATATGTTCCAGTATGTTCGTGTCTATATATGTGGTTAATTTTTGGTTTGTGTAGCGGGAGGCAATAGAGTCCCGCACGGGGCTCCATCCAACCTAGGGCCGGCCCTGTCACTATCCATATATGGAAAGTGATGTCAGAAGCAGAGCAGGAATCCCAGGCAGAGTGCTAATAGTACCCTGCCTGGGACTATGCCCCTGACATAACGGTCCATATATGCACAGTCACGTCAGGGGCTTCTCCTGAAGCGGAATCCCCAGCCAGAGCGTCGGCAATGCTGTGGCTGGGGATTCCACTCCTAGAGGGAGCCCCCAAAGGTGCTACCTACATGGAGGGGGGGGGGGGAGGCTGTGTGGCACTACCTGGTAGGTGAGTCTGTGTGGCACTATCTACAGAGGGCACTACATTTATGGGAGTACTAACTGGTGCCCTGACTTCTATATAAGGGCATAAACAGGGCCTTACATGTATATGGGGGCACAAAGTGACGTTTTCTGCCATTTTATTGCCGCCTGAGTTCCCCCGCAAAGGGGCCTACTAAGACTGTCGCCCAAGGGCCAACATAAACCTGGAGCCGGCCCTGCTTATCAATAACAGCTAGAGTCTGCTGGTCAAAGACACGCAGGACCAGCGCTCACCGAAGCCGTTAGTCCGACAGAACTGACCGATTTGGTTTTGACTGCAAGATACAGCTTCTATAAATCCAGGATACATAAAAGCTGTATTTCAAAAAGTATACTTTTTTTTTTTTTTTTAACAAAACGCAATTTCAAAAGTCTTTAAATGAGTAGTGTTGCCTTCCATTTACAGAGGCAGACCAAAGGTTACACATTTAAATGAACTAAACATCAATATTTAACTTTGTTGAGATTAACTATTTATGCCTGGGTTTAGGTGAAACAAAGATCCATAAATTGATTCAATGTATGGACAAGTAATCACCGTTCAGAGCTGTTCATTTTGTAGGCTGCTGTAGCATTTGTGAATTTACCACACAAATTATCCCGACAGTTATCGAAAGTATGTTGACATGTGGCAAATTTGTTGCAGAAATTTCTATGATGGTCCCATTCAATGAATAGATTTTCAGTCACAAAACTCTGTCACTTTGAACATGAGAGCGGAGCCGAAACGAGCACAGTAACTGTAGATACAAATAGGGTCCCCACAACTCAAGCAATGCTTTAAAGGGGTTGGCCAGTCCCTAAAAATTGATGGCCTATCCTCAATAGCTGCTGGGTCAGGGTCCAACTCCTGGGGCCCCGCTGATCAGCTGTTTTGAAGGGGTGCACCGCACGTACGAGAGCGGCTTCCTCTTCAATTCTACTTGCAATGCTCACTGTGAATTGTCGACACGGATGTAGCGGTGATTTTTAGGTATTGCAGCCTCCTTCTTATGAAATCAGATCCATACAAAAGTAGAGTAGGGCAGCATAGACCGGTTGTACGGAAACAAAATACAGTAGTATGCATAAGGCCTAAGTGGGAAAAAGCTGGGTGATAACAGAATGTGGAAAACGTAGGTTATAAATAAAAAACAGCTGAGACCATGATAGTAGTTAACGACTCAAAAAAGCAGCCATTTTCTGTGTATTATCATCATCAGGATCCATAGTCTGACATGTACACCGTGTTCCAAATTATTATGCACATTGGATTTAAGTGTCATAAACTTTTAATTATTAGTTTTTCAATTAAACTCATGGATGGTATTGTGTCTTAGGGCTCTTTGGATCATTGTAATCAATCTCAGAAACCTGTCATAATTAGTTTGCCAGGTGTGCCCAATCAAAGGAAAACTACAGAAGGACGTTCCACATTATTAAGCAGGCCACAGGTTTCAAGCAATATGGGAAAGAAAAAGGATCTCTCTGCTGCCAAAAAGCGTGAAATAGTGCAATACCTTGGACAAGGTATGAAAACATTGGTTATTTCAAGAAAACATAAGCGTGATCATCGTACTGTGAAAAGATTTGTGGCTGATTCAGAGCAGACGGGTTCGTTCAGATAAAAGCATAATGAGGAAGGTTTCTGCCAGACAAATTAATAGGATTAGGAGAGCAGCAGCTAAAATGCCATTGCAAAGCAGCAAACAGGTATTTGAAGCCGCTGGTGCCTCTGGAGTCCCGTGAACCTCAAGGTGTAGGATCCTGCAGAGGTTTGCAAGTGTGCATAAAGCTATTATTCGGCCATCCCTAAACAATGCTCACAAGCAGAAACGGTTGCAGTGGGCTCAGAAATACATGAAGACTAATTTTCAAACCGTGTTGTTTATTGATGAGTGCCGTGCAACCATGGATGGTCTAGATGGATGGAGTAGTGGATGTTTGGTGAATGGCCACCATGTCCCAACAAGGCTGCGACGTCAGCGAGGAGGCGGAGTCATGTTTTGGGCTGGAATCATGGGGAGAGAGCTGGTAGGCCCCTTTAGGGTCCCTGACTGTGTGAAAATGACCTCTGCAAAGTACGTAGAGTTTATGACTGACCACTTTCTTCTGTGGTACAAAAAGAAGAACCGTGCAAAATGATCTTCATGCATCACAATGCACCAGCTCATGCTGCAAAGAATACCTTGTGTCATTGGCTGCTATGGGCAGAAAAGGAGAGAAACTCATGGTGTGGCCCCCATGTTCCCCTGACCTAAACCCTATTGAGAACATTTGGAGCATCCTCAAGCAAAATATCTATGAGGGTGGGAGGCAGTTCACATCAAAACAGAAGCTCTGGGAGGCTATTCTGACATCCTGCAAAGATATTCAAGCAGAAACTGTCCAAATACTCACAAATTCAATGGATGCAAGAATTGTGAAGGTGATATCAAAGAAGGGGTCCTATGTTAACATGTAACTTGGCCTGTTAAGGTTTTTTGGATTGAAAGAGCTTTTGATTTCTGTAAATATGACCTCCTGATGCTGCAAATTCAAATTACCGTTTTAGTTCTCTTTACAACCTTTAAAATGTTTTTATCACTGTTGTGCATAATAATTTGAAACAGTTAATTTTGAGTTTTTACTTCTAAAAAAAAAAATCTGTCATCATTAGATTTGTTCAATAAAATTTGCATTATACTCCAACGGTTGATGGCTTGAAGATTATACTGACCGTCATTTGCATCTACTATTTTTTAGGAAAATCAGCGAAAAATAACATTTGCATAATAATTTGGAATGCAATGTAGTCCATAAATACTTCTGCGGTAGGAATATAGACGTCAGGACTAGTTCCTCAGTCAGAGAGGTTAAAAGAAACCTTTGCTGGGATCAGTTAGGGTATGTTCAAACGGCTTATTTTCAACCATTTTTCGGGCCGTAAAGGGCTTCCAAATGACTGAAAAATCGGAAGCAGAAAACCTCCAAACATCTGCCCATTGATTGCAATAGGAAAAACAGCGTTCTGTTCCAACAGGCAGTTTTTTTAAGTGGCAGTTTTGAAAAATGGCAGCGAAAAAGTGAATGGCACCTCTTGAGATGTTTTTGGAGCAGTTTTTCATAGACTCTATAGAAAAACAGCTCCAAAAACGGCCATTAAAAAAAGTCTGAAAATCAGGAGCGGTTTCCCCTTGAAAACAGCTCCGTATTTTGAGACGTTTTTTATTTTGTGTGTGCACATACCCTTACTGTTTTGGAACAAAAACACAACAAAGGGTTCACAGGCTAGAAATAGTGGTCCGAGCAGGCCATTACCCAGTTTTGCTACATTTGTTGTATAAAATTCAAATTTAAACATTTAAAACAAATCAAGTTAAAAGAAATTTGACTCCAAATATCAGGTTGGCAAATACATAATTTAATGAAAAAGTACTTGTAAAACAGGGACATCAGAAAGGCTCAGTCCTTTTTTTTTAAAATTGAATATATACATATTTTTATATATGTTTAAAAACAGTGAAAAAAACAACAAAAACAAGCTGAACTAAAGAGACTTTCACGATGTACTAATGTACAGGGGGCAAACACATCTGAAGATGGGTAAAATATATTTTATTATGCTCCTACACAGGATGAGCTATACCATGGAGTCACCTTTGTAGGCCACAATTTGAATTCACTATTTTCAAGAGACAGCATAGCTTAGCACCAGAGTAATACTGTTGGAAGATCTAATTTTTGTGGCTTGCTCCATCTATAAATAAATAAATAAAAGCATGATGTATGGACAACTGTGTTGCATAATTTTAGTCATCAATTATATATTTATTTTTTCATTGCTTCTTTAGCACCAACATATTTAGCAGGGTTCTATTCCCCATCTTAAGGAGCAATTCGCACAATTCTGATATGTGGGGGGTCTAGTTGCTGGTAACCCTACTAGTCCAGTGAACCGGTCAATGGAGAAGTGACCTCAAAACACATAGGAATTACAGCAAGTGAGAGCGTTCATAAGTTCTGTAATTTCCATTAATTAAAAACAAAAAAACGACACATTATTCAGTTTGCACTTAAACTTGTGCAATTTTTGTCAATATTTAAAAGTTGCATCTAAAATGGAGTCACATATGCAACATTTGCCTTCGCACACCAAAAAAGAAAACCAGATGACGAAAGAGGGCTTAGACAAGATGTAAATGTACTTTTAAAATCAAAGCAAAAGTTAAAGATGCAAATTAGTGGTGCAAATGTGCGTCAGCCAATAGCAGGCACAAAAAGAAATCCAATCAGTCAGACAATTCCAAATACACCAGATTTAGAAGTTAGGTGCACAGCTCGCCAACTACCCTCTACAATTTTATTGGTGCAAAATAAACCATTATAAAATGTGGGTCAATGACTGTTCCAGAGTTCTAACTTCGATGGTTTAGCCAACAGAGATCACATTTTTATTACAGGTCATAGAAAAGATTTTTGAGACAGCTCCTCCAATAAAAACGAAGTCAATGTTTTAACCTAAGCCCTTATTCACACGACAGGGTCACCCGGCTGCATTAGGAACAATAGACCCCTAATGGGGCTATTCACACGACCGATTTTTTGACGGCCCGGGAAACCTGGCCGTCAAAAAAATGGGACATGCCCTATTTTCAGCCGTTTACCCGGCCCCCATAGAAGTCTATGGGGCCGGGTAATACACGGTCATCACCGGAATGTGTCCCGAGTGATGGCCATGTATTCCGTCGCTCCCGCTCTCTCTCCTCCTCACAGTGCAGAGTGCATGTGAGGAGGAGATGGGTCTTTTTACGCTCCCTGTAGAAGTCGGAATCTCCAATCCCCGGCCGGGGATTGGGGATTCCGCTACAGGAGAAGTGAGTGACTACGCTTTCCATATATGGACACAGTGACGTCACTCCAGAAGCGGAATCCCCGACCCTGTAGCCAGGGATTCCTCTACAGGAGAAGTCCGTGACTAAACTGTCCATATATGTACATTGAAGTCAGTGACTTCTCCTGTAAGGGGGGGGGGGGGATGGGTGCAACCTACAGGGGGCTGTGTGACATTACCTGCAGGGGGCAGGGTGGCATTACCAACAGGGGGCAGGGTGGCATTACCTAGAGGGCTGTGTGGCATTATCTACAAAGGGCTCTGTGTGGCAACAAATTTAAATGAAATTCATCCGATTTTAAAACTGACAGGGAGAAAAACGGATGCAAAACGGGTCAAAATCGGCCGTTAAAAACGGCAACACGGCCCAAAACGTAATCGGAACGGATGCAAACCGGCCGGGAAAAACGGACGATTTTATCGGCCGACACTCGGACCCGGTCGTGTGAATGAGGCGTAAGTTTACCCCTCCCAGTTTTCGTTAAAGGACAGTAATGACCTCTCCTGTATTTTGGTTAACAGATATTGGTATCATTTGGAAATAAGGTCAGCTGAGCCCTCAGCACTTCTAGGTCAGTGTTTTAACAACTAGGGAACAACCATCACTGGTGTATAAACTAAATTTGATATACCATATGTATGTATTTAATTTAAAATTCAATCTTTAAAAAAAATCCTGTGCATTAAAAAACAAATTGTGTTACAATTTTAATAAAATTGACAGTTATTGTTGGTAGTGAATTGCATGTTCAGTACATAACTGCTAAGTGTAACATTTGCCTAGTCAAGTATGTATTTGTCGGTTTTTATTCTGTAGCGTTTACAAAGCTTAACTTTCTAACCAAGGCCTCTGGTACACAAATGTCCAACTGAAATCATTCACGCTCTCCATGTGTCACACAAGACATGGCTATGTCAAACTGTATACATGACGTGTTTGTACTAGCCAAAGATGCTAATCTGTGACATGTCATGCATCAAAACAATTTTAGAGATAAAAAAAAAAGCATTCTTGTTGCCCTTAGTGATCACGGTGTTATGCGATTGCAATCTTACAAAAATATCACAATGCAATTTTTATTTTATTCCCTTTAAAAATAAGACTCCCTCTTAAAATTGCAGAAAATCATATGTAAAATCGCATTGCAAGACAATCCATTCAATAAGTTGCCGTTGAATCCACACCTCAAGGAAGAAACGTTGGGAGCTGCCAGTATTTTAGATGGGGAGGTACAGTTTATCACATATACTTGCACAGATTGTCTCTCAATATTCATACATTTTATATGTATTTTGTGCGCATCATTCCAACTGTAACATTACCAGCGCTTGTTTGGTAGGAATACAAATTATGTATTTTAAATTTTTAGAATCAATCGCCATGCATCCAGTGCACTGGCTTTAATCTTACAAAATAAAATCTATTTTTTTTTTATGGGGGGGGGGGGGGGGGATTGACTGCGCCGAGTGCCTAGTTCCGTACCAGGGATTTTCGCCCACTCCTTTTTTTCTGTTCTTTTCTTACTCTTCCTGTCCCCTTCCCTTTCTTCCCTCCCTTATCCTTCATTTCCTTTTTTGTTTCTTGGGTTTATCGATTTGTATATACAAACCAAATCTTAAAATATTGACCATTTTCAGGAAAGTAACTATTGGTTTCATGAATAGTCTGTGCTTTTGGGATAGCAGGATGACTGAAAGTCTTAGTCCCGGTTCACACAGTTTTTTGCAGGCAGAACAGAAAATTCAGCGTGGTTTTTCCAGCACACGCATTTTCTGCTGAAAAACACGTCAAAAATGGCGGCAGAAAAAAAAAAAGCGTTTATTTCCGTCTCCATTGATTTCAATGGGGTTCTTGAGGCAGAAAACGCCCCAAGATAGGGCATGTCGCTTATTTTTCTGCGGCAAAAACCTCCGTGTGAACAGGGCCTTAAAGTGTAACCATCACTTATTTATTCCCCCCCCCTCATAAATCAATAGTACAAGCGGTGCTAAACTTTGCAATATATCTTTTCACAGAAAAATGCCTCTTCTCCACTTATCAGGCCCCCCCCCCCCCCCACACTGATCATTCACTGGTAAAATTTGTATTCATTGAGACAGAGAAAGACAGATTCTAAGCTCACAGAGATGGTTACAGGTGCTGTCCACGGAAGTCTATAAAAAGCGGAGGAGGAAGAAAGCAGCTGCAGAGTGAGACACAGACTGCTGCTTTTAGGGAGTTCAATTTTACCTTAGTGCTGGAGTCTCAGCTACACTGCTCAGTACGTGTGTGTGTGTGTGTGTGTGTGTCTGTGTAGCAGGATCTCCTCTTTTCTATGTTTGCTATGTATGGGAGACATGATAGCAGCTAGTCTCCTACCCCTTTGGAGCGAAGCTCATGGAAAGCAATCAATTACAAATAGCGTCTCCACAGGAGGAAAACTGCTGATAAATGACATATAAAAGTCATATAATGGCCAGTAATAGTGTTATTCCTTATGTACACACCTGACAGCTTATTCTGAAAAGACACCTAAAAACAACGGTTACATTTTAAACGTACTACTAATCCACATAGCACAGATTTAGCAATTTGTTTTTTTAAGAGTGCTTTCCGAACATTGGGCATTTTGACCAGAAAAAAAAAAAGCAAAACTAACTTTGGGGATAACCCAAAATGAACTACTGTTCGCACACTAAATATTGAAATTGCTTAGGAAGACCTGTTCTCTAAATGTTGAACTCCCCAAAACCTCAGCAGAGCAAAAGGATAGTGTGCTAAAAATTCTCAGTGCTATTTTACCAAGCTGCCGTGAATAAATTCTAGGTACTGCAGATCACATGGATGATTCTTCATGCATATGCCACATGCTCAGCTTATTTTTTCAGTGTGACTGAAACATGATGATAAATAATGTAAATCTACCATTTCCCTATGTAAACAATATTCACACATTGGCATGTGGTAGTTATATAGTTAAAATATTTACATCAAATGCATTGCACAACAAGCAATTCCTGTACATTGCCATTAAAACCCACATTAAAAACTAAAGTATTTACACAAAGTAATACTTTCACTTGTTAGCAAAGATATTTAAAAGCATATTAAAACTATCGTAGAGATTTGCCTTCACATAAATTAAGCAAGGTGTTTGTATAGTATATTATTAAGAACATTTTGGTGTTACAAACAATGTAAAAATTTAATTGTGCATATTATTCCAGGCTCTACTTAATAAAAAGTAACACTGCAGCTTGTGCATTCTCCTAGATTAATAACTCTTTCACATCCTTAGAACAACCTTTCCTCTAAAAACCCAGCTAAATAAAAGAATTCTCTTTTATCACTGGATTTCTGAAGATAGATGCCCTCTAATAAAATTAAAGAACTGGATTCAGGGTGTCATGGGCTATCACCTTTGTCCTGAACTGTGTGGAACCATACTCTTTTTGCTTCTATTACGACTGTTTCTGTTAGAGTCTTTGCTAGGGCTTTCTCGACTTGAGCTGCTTCTCCTTAGTCGCATGTGGTCCTTATTTTCATCGCTTTCAGCTTCGGAGTCACTCAATTCTAGATCTGGGCAATAGCCATCATTGTCCTGATATGGAGTCCCAGAAGACTGACATTCGTTTGTCTGTTTGTTCCACAAACGATCTTTTGCCAACTGCCTTTTTTGCGTTTTTTCACAGCTTCGCAGATCTTCTGTTGTCCTAACTAAGTTATTTGTGGTTTCTTTGAATGATCGGCTATAATGTTCAATGTTGGATTTCCTAAAGTTGCCTGGACTGGACAGATGAGTTGTGATGATCGTTTCCTGGTCATGAGAGGTTTGGCTTAAGCTCTCCCTTTGGGATCTGTCCGCACTAGAACGTAAAACTCCATTAGACTTGCTGGACTTGACATGTTCATGCTGAACTTTCCCACTTCCGTTTGAAGACTGTCCGTGGATTACAGCTTGTAGAGACATCGGTTTACCTGAGCTCCTATATCGTGAAGTTTGCTGCTTTACTGGTTCCTGAATATCAACCCGTGGATTACTACTCTCTAGTAATCCATTCCTTCTTTGTTCAGAGGCAAAGCGGGAGTAGTGTTTAGTGAGGACCTCTGAAGATTTTTGTAGTTCTCTGCTACTGTTCTTATCTAGAAGGCCTGATCGTTTTCCAGTCTTCACTGAACTGTTTTTACAGTCTCCTAGCGTGGATTTTGGCATTTTTAACTTCAAAGTTATTCTAGGAGGAGGGTGGAATAAGGTTTTCTCCAGCGCACTTGATAAAGGTTGTCCTAGAGACACAAGACCAGCAAAATATATTAGAAGTTAATCTGAAACAGTCATACAAAAAGGAACATTAGGTCTGGACACTTGGCGGTAGCAGTACTAGTAGCAGCAGCACTTCTAGAACCATTTCCTAAAACGCAAATGTTGTGGTTTAAAAACAAACGCGGCTTGCCCTCAAAACTACAGATTACTGGTGTATGTGTCTAAACATTTTATATTCCCTTTTAGACACACAAAAACTAAATAAAGAACAAGAAACCCACCTAGTTCCAGTTAGGCTATGTTCACATTTTTGTTGCCCTATCCGTTTTAATATCATTCGTTATTTCTTTAACGGATGGTATCAAAATAACGTAATTAGAATCAGTTTGTATCTGTTTTACATGAACACTAATGAAGAAAATAATCCATCTGTTGTTTTGAATGTTTTGTCCTGTACTCTACACGACAAAAACACACGGATGACAAACATAACAGACGCTAAACAGATGCAAATAAAAATCCCATTTATTTCGATGGGATTTTTAAGGGATCAATTTTAATCCCGTTATTCTGATCTAAAAACGGATCAAAGTAATGGATTATACAACGAGAGTGTGAAGTTAGCCTAAGGCCTCATGCACACGACCGTGTTTTTGCGGCCGCAATTCCCCCGAAAATCCACGGGAGAATTGCGGCCCCATTTTTTTCTATGGGGCCGTGGACACGACCGTAGTTTTTGCGGTCCGTGCACGGCCCGGGAGCCCGGACCGCAGAAAGAACGGGCATGTCTTATTACGGCCCGGTTCTGCGGTCCGGGCTCATTGAAAACAATGGCCGCGGCCATGTGCATGTGCGGGCGGCCTGCGGCTGACAGTTCCCTGACAGTCCGCAGCCGGCCGACCCGAAAATCACGGCCGTGCACACGGCTACGGTCGTGTGCATGAGGCCTTAGTGTAACAGAAAAATAATAAATATAGAAATATATTTGATTATAATATTGAATTATGCAAAAATCAACAAAAGGTTATTATTTCACATGGATGTAAGATAGGCACAGTATAGCAATGGAAGTTTTGGGTTGTCTGACACAAAACATTTCACTCATCAAATGGCAGAAGCTGTTAAAGAATATTCCTAAGAAAATGAACCATATAGTCATGGCAGAATTTAGGGAAACAGAGTCATAGCAACATGCAGGAAATCAGTTTAAACAGGACCTGTCACTAGCTCCTACAAAGTGAGTTATTAGACTCACGTAATTGCCGCTGTGTCTGTGAGTCCAGCGGTGATTGTTCCTTACTTCTGCGTCCCCCCCGTTGCGGAGATCGTGCCCCCTCTTTATTAAATACGTAAACGAGCCACTGGCTAGCCAAGTGGGTTCGGCCTCCAGCAATTCTCAATGGGCGGAGCTAGCACGCAAGGACGCTGGCCTAGGATTGTCTGGAGGAAACCGCCTCACGCCGATAGGTCAGAGTCAGAGGCGCTCTGCTAGCTCCGTCCAATTAGAATCGCTGGCAGCTAAACCCACTTGACTAGTCAGTGGTTAATTTATATATTGTTTAATAAATAAAGAGGGGGCACTATCTCAGCAATAGGGGGGACGCAGAAGGAACAAACATCGCTGGACTCACAGACACAGCGGCAATTACAGGAGTCTAATAACTCCCTTTGTAGGAGTAAGTGACAGGTCCTCTTTAAGCCTCAATTATTTTTTTTATATATGCAAGTGAAAATCACGTCACTGTTCAATTTGCTAGTATTAAATAGGGCAGTCTTGTATAAATCAAAGATCTTTATTCCTTGTTGATGCGTTCATGCTTCACCATTCCATTAAGCCTCCATTTGAGTACGCAGACATAGGATTTAAAGGGACTTTTTTGTTATTAACCGTTATCTAGCTAGCAGAAACGAACTGTATTAGAGAAAATTATTCTGTACCATATTACAAAGAACACATTCATCCACATGAAGCCATCTAGAAATAAACCTGAGCACCTGCTTACCCCATGCATGCCATTTCCTAAGGACAGTCCCATAAAAGCCTATTTTAACTTAAAGAAAAAGAGGAAAAAAGAAAAAACCCAAAAGGTTGATATTTGGGCATAAATTTAGCTTACATTAATACCAACCCCAAATCTAGCTTTTGTTCCCATTTATGTACACATAAAAGCAAATGTTTAAGAACGTCTCCATCCGTCAGGGTAGAACGACTGTCCAGAGAAGAGTGTGTGTTACGAATATCAATTAGGTTCATATAGTTCATACTGCAGCCAAATCCTGTGCGGTCACAGGATATTCTCTATGTAAGTGCCAAGTGCTGCAGATAAACATTAGAGCACCTGGCCCAGGCTAGCAAGAGCCAGAGTATCCGTATACTACTCAGAAAAACCTGAACAAAAAGCCCATAGAAAAAGAGATCCTCTATTTACCGTCTTCTCTGCTGTTCTATTTCTGAGAATAGTTGTGTAATTTCCTTCCCAATATTCACTAGCACACATCTCTAAATTATGCTACATGCGAAGTATCATAAAATACAGCTCAACCCACCAAAGCCGGGCTTATTGAGATTTTGAAAAACCGCCACCACTGGTGCAAAAAAAATGTAGAACAAATAAAAAAAGACGTTTTTCGTGAAAATGCTGTGTGTGAAGTCACCGCAAAAGATAAATGTCTATCTTTTTGAGCAGATTAAATGCAGTATATTCTCCCAATTGTAATGAAAAAAATATAGATCGTGTTTTAACCCCTTAACGACTGCCCACCGTCTTGATGGCAGGCGGTGCAAGCGCTTAGTCTACAGTGACGTCTTTTGCTAAATACAGCTGGGGTAAACACAGACCCCAGCTGTTTAACCCTTTGATCGCCGCGGTCCGTGACCGCGGCATGATCAAAGGGAACTCCCCTCTTTGATAAAGTCATCGGGAACCAGGTGACGTTATCAAAGGCTGGAGAATCCCTCTGCAGTCAGCCCTGGGGACCTACAAAGGACCCCAGGGCTGTCTGTTTAGTTTGCCTGCTGTTTGGGCACACTATGTGCTGCAACCTGTCTCATAGTGACACAGTGTAATGTATTAGCATACAAAAGTATGCTAATATATTAAAAGTAAAAAAAAAAATAGAGTTATAAATAAAGATATCCCTTAATGGGATAAAAAAAAAAAGTAAAAAAATCAAATAAAAAAAGTCTCCCAAAAAAGTCATATTTTGCATAAAATATATTTTATTGCCCCTACATTGAATAAAAACCCTACATATATTCGGTATCTGAACAACCGTAGTAACCTGAAGAATTAATCTAACAGGTCATTTAGCATTAAACGTGAACGGGATAAAAACAACAAGAAAAACGATGCAGAGAATGCAAAAAAAATAAAATACATATTCTCCCGCATAAAACAATGCCTCATAAGGCCAAGTCAATGATAAAAAAAGTTATGGCTGCTGAAAGGCAGACGGGTAAAAACGGAAAAATGTAGCTAGTCTTTAAGGCCTTTTCAGGCCCGGTCAATAAGGGGTTAATCATGAACCAAGCCCAAAAACGCAACTCAAATAATTTACATATAAACGTTTTTTAAAGGAGAAAAGTTCTTATTCTACCGAAAGACGCAAACAGATAATAGATATATATTTTTTTATTTTATTATGTCACAGTCCGCTCTATAAACCATAAAGTTCTACATTTCCATTTCTCCAACAGAACTCATCAGCCTTGGTAATGACCTAGTGAACAGTAGGTTACCTGCTGCCATCTCCTGATTGACAAGTTGGACTTGTAAGTTGAAGATTTGTTCATGGACTTTACTGTGGGACAATTTGAGCTTCTCTCTTCGGTTTACCATGTAGCACAAATTTCTTACCTGTTTAATAGAAACACATATGAGTAAAAATGGAATCTCCCGCCCTGCTGCATAAAATCTTTCCCTCTGTGCCCAACTGATGTTGGCATTGTGGCAGTGTGGAACCATGCCACATACTTGGTGAAGTGGTTCTCTCTTACAACCCTCTTGGACTAAAATTTGACATCTATGCTCACATATGTGGTGCTCATAATTAATTTTCTCCAAAAATTACTCTACAAATCGGTCATACTTGGCCACATTTATATTATTAAAGGTGTAATCCGAAAGTAGAAGAAACAAGCTGCTGGAAAGGTGATAAAACTACAATCCAAACATTACTCCCCTATTAAATCCCTAGCGCTCCAGGGCTGATGCTCTGGTGGTCTGCTCACATTCCCTGCCTTACATCCACGTGAATCACTGGCCTCAGCGGTGCTGGTAGTATGAATGGCACGTGACCAATGAGCCCAGGAGATTGGCTGCAGTGGTCACATGAATGTACATCATGTCATTGCTGCAGGAAAGGTAAACAAAGACCAATGGGGACCATCAGAGCTTTGGTGGATTGAACAGTTGAATAATCTTTGGTTTGTTAATTTATCACATTTCCTGCAACTAGTTTATTTTCTTATACTCTCGGATTACCCCTTTAAAGGGCTTATCTGGGTTCTGAAAATTTTGGGGTAATGGCCAATAATGAGGTAAATAAGCGAAAAGAAAGCAATACTTACCTATCCCTTCATCTGAAGATCCAGCTCTGATGCGCCGGCGGCACTTCCAATGATTGTTTACATGCACGTAACATCAGAGGGCTCAGCGGTCACGTGTTGTATTTCTGGCATTATGCCAGAAATACAATTCATCACTGCTGAGCCCCGCAAAACCCTTTGGCTGCAGGAGTCACATGCTACAAGCATGTAAACAGTCACAGGGAGCGATGCCGGAGTGTCAGTGCCGGAAACGATAAGTATTGCTTCTTTATCTCGTTTGCAGCTATTACACCAAAATTTCACACCAAAATTTTCAGAACACTGATAACGCCTTAAAATATTTATTTTGTTTCCAACATAAATAATGCAAGATTGTTACTATGCTTCGCATAAGTATGTTGTATGTGCAATGTATAATCTAATCAGCTTGTTTATAACAATAGGTTCTGTTTTGATAAGTGACAGTCGAGGTGCGGCATTTAGCGTGGAAGGATTTCCAGTTGAGGGAAGTATGCAAATGATAAGGGGCTTAGGGACAACATAATTGTCAAGAGAGGCAAGCAAGAGAGATTCAAGGGTGCCCCCATAGGCAAGAGAATATTCTCTATGCACTTCTTCTGTGAGATCTATATGCCACCAATGTTTTTGAGCTTTAATTTGGGTAGTCAAATAGTAATCTCGACCATCAGGGAGAACTAGACCCCCCCTGATGTTTGTTTTATAAAGTTATCTTTGAGCCATACAAGGTTTTCCTGATTTACATATGAATTTATTTTTATCTATTAATTGAATTAGAGAAGTTACCGGGTAAGGCAATTGATTAAGTTCTAAACATATATAACATTTTGGGTAGCAGACATTTTATAACGCAGCTATTTTACCTAACCTGGATATTACAGATTTGTAAAATTGGGTTATATCAGATTCTATGGTTTGTTTATCTACTTGTTTATATTTACTGGAGTTTCTTTTTTTACTGTGTGACTCTTCGTCAATTTCATTAAAATGAGTTCCCATTCATTTCAATGAGCAGAGATATGAATGGGCAGGCTGCTTTCTTCATTAATGTATCTGCAGACTCCCACAATCAAGGTTTTAGGACTTATCCCAGCAATATGGTAGGGGGGGTCCCTTTAAAGGGTATATATCCACTTTTGTATGCCACATTACATTGTAAACATAGATATAATATACAATCGGTTTGGAAATACATTCCATTACTTACGGTGTCCTGATCCGGAGTTTGTATTGTTGGGCAGAGCTGCATTCACAATTCTGCTGCTTGTCATTGAAAACCGTCAAGCTTGCTGTCAGAAACATTCCTAACAGCTTGGGCTGTGTTCAAATCAGTGTAGGTTTTCCGTTAATGGGTTCCGTTTCGGCTGTCAGAGGAACCCATGAACGGAAAGCCAAATCTAAACTAAAGCTTCCGTTTGCATTACCATTTATTTCAGCGGTAATGCTTCCATTGCAAATGGTTTCCTTTTTTTAGCGGAAACAATAGCGTAGTCGACTGCGCTATTGCTTCCGCTAAAAAAACGGAAACCTTACAGAATGGAAACAAACGGAAACTATTTGTAACCGAAGCATTACCGTTGAAATCAATGGTAAGGCAAACAGAAGCTATGGTTTCCATTTGCCTTTCCATTCATGGGTTCCTCTGAGGGAAACGCTGATGTGAACAGGACCTCATCCTAGTTCCTTTAACGTAGCAGGACATTTAGTTTTTTTTACATCAGATTACTGGACAGTGACCAGAGTAAAAACAAAGGCTTCTTTGAAGGTAATTCACCAGAGTGCGCTCTGCACAGAAGCAAGGGTGCTGAAAGATTTCAAGTCTGGAAAATTGTGAATGTAGCCTGTAATTCAGGACCGATACAACATTAAGCAATACAAATGTGTTTACAAAGTAACTTATCTTGTTATATAGATCAATTCTATATGTACACTGTAAAAATGTTGTTTAAAAAGCTGGGACATACTCTTTAAAAAGGGAAATTTCTATATCTACAGGATATGTCATAAATGTCTGATAGGTCCTGGTCCCAAAGGTAGGACCAGTCCTACCTATCCAACGGGGCTTCACAAACCCCAGCCCACCGGGTTAGACAGCCCCCTCATCCAGGCAGATAATGAATGGAGACATGGACGTGCACATGTGGTGCATGTCTCTCTCCATTCACTTCTATGGGAGTTTCCGAAAAACAAGTCTGTTCACGCAGAGGTGATTTCTATTATGTTACAGAAGTTTTATTCCTTGTAATTTGTATCTACAAATTAGGAAGATCAGATACAACTCATTTTATATATTAGAAATCTATGCTGAAGTAAAAATAAATAATTTAGCCTTTTGAGGCGTACATACATGCAAAACCAAACTTACTCTCTCAAGATCTTGCCTAAGGTGCATGAACATTCTCATCCTGGTATGAATACTGTCCTCCTTGGGTTGGATCAAACCATTCTGTTCTTCCTCTTTAGGTGGTAAAAGCGGTTTGTTAAAATTGCTTTTTCGTTTCAACATCCAGAAAGAATATATCAAGTCCACGGTTAGCTTGGGCAATCCCAGTTCAGCTGCCAGATCATTCACGTTTACCATAGTGTAAAAGTCTTCTTCCAACTCCTTCAGTTTCTGAGCACGTAGACTAGTTTTTTCACTTTCACTTTGTCTGTTGTCTACAAGAGCTTTGTCAGGCTCATCCTGTTCTGCGGCACAGTGCTTGTTCTTACTGTGCTTTAAGCAATAGGACTTAAATTTTACTTCATCCCCTTCATCTAATATAGTCTTCATGTCCAAACTGTGCTCAAATGCGCAAGTAACGTGAAAGGCTGTAATACAGCTCTTAACGGAGCACTACAAACAAGAAAATGGAATCCGTAGATTATTTTTGTCACAAAATTAATAGAGATTAACCAGACCAGAACAAGAAGAATGGAAATTTATTTCATTTTCACAATCTGCCATGCTCAAAATGTTCTTTATAAAGATTAATGACCTCACCGGTGGAAGTTCTAGCAGCTGGGAACCCCATCGATTTTGAGAGGAAGTTCTTATCCACTGAAATTAATGGGAGATCTGGAAACTTGCTATAAAAATTGGTGTTGGCCCGAGCTGCCAGACCCCGACCGATGTGACTTAAAACGTCATAAAATTCTTTCCTTGGACAACTCCTTTAAACATGGCAGAATGTAACAACTTGTGAAGTACCGCATGCATTTAAGTCATGTTAAAGTTTAGCATACCACAAAAACAATACCAACAATATCCTCTTTGTAAGGGCAGATACAGACGGACGTTGCGTTTTTGCGCGCGCAAACAACGCAGCGTTTTGCGCGCGCAAAAAACATTTGACAGCTGCGTGTGTCATCCGTGTATGATGCGCGGCTGCGTGATTTTCACGCAGCCGCCATCAGAGATGAGGCTAGTCGACGCCCGTCACTGTCCAAGGTGCTGAAAGAGCTAACTTATCGGCAGTAACTCTTTCAGCACCCTCGACAGTGAATGCCGAACACAATAAACAGCAACCTCTTAAAAAAAAAAGAAAAAGTTCGTACTTACCGAGAACTTCCCGGCCGTTGCCTTGGTGACGCGTCCTTGGTGACGCGCCTCTCTTGACATCGGGCCCCACCTGCCTGGATGACGCGGCAGTCCATGTGACCGCTGCAGCCTGTGCTTGGCCTGTGATTGGCTGGAGCTGTCACTTGGACTGAATTGTCATCCCGGGAGGTCAGACTTGAGGAAGAAGCCGGGAGTTCTCGGTAAGTCAGAACTTCGTTTTTTTTTCACAGGTTCATGTTTATTGGGATCGGTAGTCACTGTCCATGGTGCTGAAACAGTTTAACTCTTTCAGCACCCTGGACAGTGACCATCTCCGGACGTCGCGTACCGGAAATTTTTTTGCCGGGTTCGGCCAAAACGAGTTCGGCCGAACCCGGTGAAGTTCGGTTCGATTGTCCGGGTTCGCTCATCTCAAATACACCCCATTTGGATGTTTGGAAACAGAAAAGCACGTGGTGCTTTTCTGGTTACATTCATCCTTTTGACAGCTGGTGCGCTGTTTCAGTCGGTTCGCACGGAAGTGCTTCCGTGCGACCTGCGTGGTTTTCACGCACCCATTGACTTTGGGTGCGTGATACGCGAAATACGCGGAGATATTGAACCTGTCGCACTTTTTGCGCAGCTGACAAACGCTGCGCAAAAAGCACGGACTGTCTGTACTGCCCCATAGACTTGTATTGGTCTGTGCGTGGCGCGTGAAAACCACGCGGCCCGCACGGACCGAATACACGCTCGTGTGAATCCCCCCTAAGGGAGAGGTTTACTATACCTGTATGCAGGCTCCTGTCTTCAGTTTGCAGAGACTGCAGACCAATGCCCACCGACTCGGAGGTATATGAGAAAGCTTGGTGATTGGTTCCATCCTCTCAGGGCAAGCAATGCTCACCTATACGTGAAAACGTTATTGACAGCATTACATTCCTAAGAGTAGAAACCCCCTTTATATCACATATATCTATATCATAGCCGTACATTTTCAAAATTGCAGCGTTCATAAAATGGAAAATATAAAGAGAAATCATCTTCTTAAAGTCGACCGGTTACTTATGTTGCCCTAATTTCATATTGTAGATTTACTGGGCTAAATCTTAGGCTACATTCACACAAGCGTGACTGATTTATGCACATAAAATACATGCGTAAATCTGGTCCGTGTGCATTTCGTTATTGCATCTGTGCTTAGCAAGTGGCATGTGTTTTTCACGCACTCACAAAGTGGATGTGCATGCACCCATTGACCTCAAGGGCGCGTAGGTGCATGAAAAACACACCGATATAGGACATGCAGTGAGTTTCACGCAACAGACAGACACGCTGCGTGAAAACTGCTGCATGTGTGAATGGCCCCATTGAAATCAATGGGTCAGTGTGCTGTGCGTGATTTCCACGCACAGCACACAAACAAGTTTTACGCTGGTCTGAATAAGCCCTGACAGAAAAATACACAGCCATTTTTGTAAAATACTACTAAAAGCAATAGAGAGGAAGCATTAGCAGAGATAGTTTATGAGTCTAGTGCTTCCCACACCATCCCCAGCTACCCAGAGTATGGCAGTTGTCTATAATGGCCAATTCAGAGGCTGGCATCAGCATGGCAGAGGGAGGGGGGACGGGACAGTAACAGGCTAATAAAACCAGTGGACACAAGCTAGTCCTTATGGGAATGCTCTATTGCTTTTAATGTTTTTACAAAAATCACAGCATATTTCCCCTTAACATTTGGAAGACCAGACCTGTACCTATAATATGCTGCCCTTTGTTATGAAAGACTAAAAGCAACAGGAAGCGAGTTCAGCAAGTTCTCATCGGATTCGGATTGCAACACAAAATAATACTAGCAATATGGAAAGCCTGCGAGCAAAGACAACAGCACAGAAAAATAAGTACCTCAGGTATCCACAGTGCACAGCTGACATGGGCCCATTTTGTTCCAGTTCTTGTGGGCTTCATGGCTCCTCCCCTCTTTGGGCACAAAATACACTGTGGATGAACACCTAACACACAGGTGCGACACAACCAGCTGCCTTCTGGAACCTTCAGGATGCCATAACATGCCTTCCAACAGAGGAAAAACATGTCGTATATAAGATTCAGTATAGGTTATCATGTCTTATTGGAACGGTTATACATTGATTTATTGTTTTTATATAAGAGTTTCTATTAAACGTCTGTGAAACACTTTATGACAGCCTGACAGAAGATAAAATTAATCTTACAAGATAATACACATACATGCCCAGTTTATACGGTCATAAAATAAACACTACTAAAAAGTAAAGAACCAGGGAAGACGGGAAAAGTAAAATTATGAGGTGTAGGAAGGGGTTTTGCTATCTCTCAATAGTTTTATTATGGGTTAACAATGTTTGGATAGTGGTGTACCACTCAACATCCAAGTGACAAATGTAGAGGATCCCCCTAAATTGAGACCATGGTAGCCATGTGGACTGAAAACCAAATACAGGGAGGGGGGATATAGCAACAGGATTACACCAGATTTCTGTCTTAAAATCGAAAATTTCTGAAAGTTTCATAAAAAAAATAAAAAAATAAATAAAAAGGGATGAGGCTTAGCCAAAGGAGACAGGGCATCCACCAGAAAAAAGTTTCAAACAATAGGAAAAAAAAAACCAGGTACATTTTCAAGGCACCACTGCTGTGATCGATACATGCAGGTGAGGTCTCTCCACCCTTATACAGATCATACTGCTTAGTTTATTCTATGATTGGTGATATCAAAAGCTTTTTTTTAAATTCTTTTATCAATCCAGTACAAAAAAACCTGACCATACAAAAAGATGCAGTATTCACCAAAAATATCAAGGTCTCAGCAGTGGCAAAAATTGCCTCATTTCAAATAAAGTTCATAGTCAACGGAGAGAGGTTGCTGGAGGAGAACAGGCGTTCATTTACAGTTAACCCCTTAAGGACACAGCAAATTTTGGCCTTGAGGACAGAACAATTTTTTAGTATTTCCCTCTTTGCATCCTGACGCTCAACTTTTTTTATTTCCTGTCTTATTTCGATGGAGTTGTATGAGACTGTTTTTTGCGGGACGAGTTGTACTTTGTGTAGGTACCTTTATTTGGTACAAATACATTTGATCGTTTGATTAGTATAACATTTTATTTTGGCAAAAATGCAGGAAAAAAAAGCAGTTCCGCTGCAGTTTTATTATTTTTTTTTTTTACATCATACAACGATCATAAATGATGTTATACATTTGTTGTACAGGTTGTTACGATCGTGGCAATACCAAATTGGTCTATATTATTCCAAATTTTGGGACTTAATTTATTTATTGTAAAAAATGTATTTGTGTATTTTTTTTAATTTAACATTAAAAAACAAGTAAATTCATTTAACTTTTTTTTTTTTTTATTAATCCCATAGAGGGATTTTTCATTTTGATTTTTTAACTGTAATGTACTGGCATATATCTATATGCCAGTACATTGTACACAGGCAGTTGTTAGGCCATACCTCAGTATGCCCTAACAGGGAATACGGTCAGACAGCCCTGGGGTCCTTCAATGGACCCTGGGCTGTCTGGCCATGCAAGTTATGGGCTTTGATCGCATCACAGGGATTTTCTGTGATGCGATCAAAGGGCAGTCCCCCCTCCCCTTATTTATTTTAAATGCATTTAAGGAGTTAACGGTGGAGAGAAGAGGTTTCTCTTATCTCCGTCGTTAGAGCGGGGCTGCGGCAGTGTATTACAGCCGTTGCCCCGCTCCTGACCGCGCGTGGACACGGCTGTCACACAGGACGAGAATGCTTGTCCTAATGCGCGAAGTACCCGCAGCTCGTCCTGTGTCGGCAAGTGGTTAATTCAGTGTGAATTAACACCTGTTCTCCTCCAGAAACTTCTCTCCATTGACAATTTGAAATTAGCCAATTTTTGCCACTGCTGGGAACTTGATATTTATGGTGAAATGCATTTTTTTTGTACTGGATTCATAAAAAATCATTTCTCTATATACAGATAGTACTGCAAATCTACACCCGTTTATAGCAGGCGTAGATTTACATTTCTGTCGCACAGCCAAAGATACGCCAAATATAGTAAAAAGTGTGCATCTTTTAATATATTTGGAGAGTTTTCCACCGATTTACATTAGTTTAAAGTGTAGCTAAACGTTTGACAAACTTCTGACATGTCATAGTGACATGTCAGAAGTTTGAATTGGTGGGGGTCCGAGCACTGAGACCCCCACCAATCGCTAGAACGAAGCAGCTGAAGCACTCGTGTGAGCGCTCAGCTGCTTAGTGTCTGTTCGTTTTTTTCCGCAAATAAATGTATCGGTGTACGGACTCAATAGAAAGTCTATGAGCCCGTACTCCGATAAATCGGCTTTCCGGAAAAAGCCGGACACGAGCGCTTCAGCTGCTTCGTTTTAGCGATTGGTGGGGGTATTCGTGCTCGGACCCCCACCAATCCAAACATCTGACTTGTTACTACGACCTGTCAGAAGTTTGTCAAACGTTTAGCTACACTTTAAGACTTGTGTTTGACACGCCAGTATGAATATATTTCTCCCAATGTGTTATCGGAGGCTCTAAGCTCCTCCATTTGCATTTATGACTCCAAATGCCTTTACCCATGTCACTCTTGTTGGAGACATGTTGGACTTCCTTTACCTAGGGATTTGATTATGGTTACATGGAACAATGCATTATAGAGTGTGTGGCTAGGTCCTGCCACAAGGGGGCCATACCAGGGCATTCCTACCACAGATGTAGCATTGGCGCCAATGAGCAGCTCCAACACAAAATTAATACCCTGGGATACATTCTATGTAGCTTAACAGGAGTTCTGTACCAATGCGTATGTATCTTGTAATTTAGTTTTTGTAACTTGCACGAGACAATTTATGAGACAAAGTAAAAGATTTATCCCACCACTAACTAGAGAAATTACAACCCAACATTTTTTTCCCCAATTGCTGGTGTATTTAGGCCTTTAGTCCCTGGTTTCCCCAGAAAGCTATACACTTTAAAACCTTTGATGGACATTTTTTTGTTTGTTAATAAAACAGGTTAGTCAGTGTAATTGGTGTAACTTTATAATTAGTCTTTATTAAAAATTAATTTTACTTTTTGAGATACAACTGCTCTGTATTATCTATACACAGCAGCTGTATCTAGCGCTAAATCCTGTTCCTGTCAGGTCCGCAGGACCGATGGGTCCAGTGACAGCGGGTCCTGCGTGTCTGACACGCAGGTTCCACCTGTCATCCATCATATCCAAGTTCCGCAGGACTGACGGATTCCGGTCAAGACGAAAGATACAGCTGCTCTATATAGAGAAGACAGAGCAGCTGTATTTAGAAAAAGTAAAACAAATTTTTAATAAATACTAATTATAAAGTTACACTAACTGACCGGTTTATTAAAAAAAATAAAATAATATATAACAAAAAAACTCACATGAGAGCTGGTTTGCCCGATAATTGGCCCGTGTAAACAAAGATTTATTAGGAGAGAGAGCTTTCAATTTATGCATTGATAGGTAATATCAAACACCATGTAATTATAACTTCTAGGGGAATTCCTGAAAAGCTAAGTATGGGTTATAGTTTGAACAGCAACAGGATACAGTGGTTTGTACATTGCAAAAAATACTAAATATGGCGTCTCCAAAATATGAAACCCACCTGGTGGACACAGATGTTGCATCTGTCACAGAATACCATATCATTGCCTTCCTCACTATCAGGAGAACGACACACATCACAAATGACATCTTCGTCATACTCTATACCTAGGCCTTCTTCTGTCTCTATGGCATGACTCATATTTTCATGGCACTGCCGTTCCAGAACTTCTAAAGTCTTCTCCATAGTGCTCTCATCCAAAGGAGCACATCCTGCAGAAAGAACATGTAGAAACTGCATTAAAAGCGCACTGCATTAGAAAATAAACCGCATATTATAAACGAACACCAAAAGAAATGAATATGTATATTTTAAGACAAATAGAAATGATGCTAACATTTTGATTCTAGCACACGACTTTTTTTAAAATAATCTAAAACTCTATTCTGAATAAAAAAGGTCTGTGGGATTATTCCAAAACAAGAAACTAAAACACTAGCTAATATAAACTTGTTAAAGAGAACTTTAAACCAGTATGGAGAACAACCAAAGTCCCCCTCTTAACCCCTTCCCGTCGCAGCCCTTTTCAGATTTTCATTTTTTCCTCCCCACCTTCCAAAAGCCATAACGTCTTTAAAAAAAAAAAAAAATTGTAAACGCCAGAATCTCTGTTTTTTGGTCACCTAATCTACCAAAAAAAAACGAAATAAAAAATGATCAAACCGTCGCCGTCACCAAAATGGTATTATGAAAAACTACAGCTTATCCCGCAAAAAATAAGCCCTCATACCACTTAATCGACTGAAAAATAAAATAGTTGTGGCTCTCGGAATTTGGCGACGCAAAATAAATTTTCTTTTTTACACTTAGGTTTTTACTTGTAAATGTAGTAAAATATAGAAAAAACTATATATATTTGGTATCGCCGTAGGGGTATTGACCCAGAGAATAAAGTTAACATGTTTTAATTGCACAGTGAATTCCGTAAAAACGGCGCGCAAAAAAACATGGAGGAAATCGCTGTTTTTTTCATTTTCTACCACACAAATATTTTTTTTCCCGTTTCCTAGTACATTATATGGCAAAATAAATGGTGCTACGAAAAACTACAACTCGTCCCGCAAAAATCAAGCCCTCATAGTACTATATCGACTGAAAAATAAAGACGTTATGGCTTCTGGAAGGTGGGGAGGAAAAAACGAAAATGAAAATCTGAAAAAGGGCTGCGGCGGGAAGGGGTTAATGGGGAATGCCATAAAAACAACCCCCCCCCCAAATGGTGTATTTGCAATCTTTTTTACCCATTCCATCCAACAAAGAATTTTATTACAGCTCCCCAGTACATTATATGGTACAATAAATGGTGTAGTAAAAAAAACTACAAGTCGTCCTGCAAAAAAACAAGCCCTCATACAGCTATATTGCTTGAAAAAAAATCAAATCAATAAATACAAAAAGAAAAAAAAAAAAGTCACGGCTTTTGGAATGCTGGGTGGAGAAAGCAAAAAAGCTTCAACTACTGCGCATTCTGGGCTTAGGAGTCCAGTGGGTGGACTAAATCAATGATTGACAGCTCTCTCGCTCTCATACAGGGTTAGGCTGTCAATGACTGTAGGACCACACACTAGACTCCCAGAATAAGCAGAGGTTTAAATTAATAAATTACACTTAAGTGATACTATATTTACCCCACAACGGCTGCCCAAAACATGCAGCCTTGCTAAGCTAATCTAGTAAGAGAATAGGAAAAATCAACTAGAACAGCGAAAGCTATATTTCTACTAATATTTTCTGGTCTTTAAGATACGTAACCAAGTATTGCAGCATCAAGTGATCGATCGGTTACGATCCACTGTTAGATATCCACTTCTGAAAATGAAAGCCTAGTACAGGGGTCAGCAACCTTCGGCACTCCAGCTGTTGAGAAACTACAATTCCGGGCATGCCCAGACAGCTTTTGGCTCGAATAATAAAGCCTTTGGCTTTCAGGGCATGCTGGGAGTTGTAGTTTCTCAATAGATGGAGTGCCGAAGGCGGAGGACCCCTGGCCTAGTAATGAACATGTGATATAGTAATTACCCATATCTGCTAACTCAAGGTTGCATTCTTGAAGCCAAAAGAGGTCCACATCATCAAGATCATAACGACACATGCTCTCTGCCAATTCCAGAATGTTGATATAACCGGGTTCTGTCTGTTCCTGGCCTGAACAATGAATGTACTTTCGTGGACGAGAATACAGCACCTCCTTTACCTTTTCTGCGATGACCCTATAAAAATCAAGAGACAATTTTTCAAACTAGAGAAGTAACCAGTTTACACCATAAACCCAGTGAGGGACACACCAGTTTTGGTATATTGAAGTGAAAGAACTGGTCTACACAGCAGCTAACAAACAAGCGGCGATGCAGCATACAACATGATGGAGGGGCAATTTCATTATAAGATGACCGAATATCCTAGAACTTTATATTGTTGTTTGACTTGAAATGGTGCAAGTGAGACCAAACAAGATGCCCTGAAACGGCAGCAAAACCACAGTATAAAAATGCAACTAATAAAATGGGACTTCCCACTTACAAAACGGCACGGTTGTATTTTACTCTATTGTGTAGAAAGTTCTGGAGCATCAGAAAAGGTCAGCTGAGAACGTTTTATAAAACAAATTATCTTATTGCAGATCATTCTATTTCCACCTGAGAGATGGCTGTGGAATGGAATCCGGATTAGCAGGTACTTGGACGCCCTTCTCCCACTCCTGTTTCCACGTGTCTGCAAAGTGATAGTAGTCATCCATATTGACATGTTGGGAATCTGGAATCTTCATGGCACTGATTAGGTCTTTCCGGAATACCTGACAATACACAAAGATATGGCAGTCAAAATGTTAAATGCAAGATCAATCAATCATACTTGGAAATTATAAACCTAATTTTCAAAATTAATTTTCTTTAGGGAACAAGATTCTCATCCTCTCTAAAACGAAACACTTTTAGCTCCTAAGAAACTCATAAGCCTCTGTACAGCAGATCTGGTTTCGGATGCCCCTGTTGGGAAGAATAGCGCAGTCTACTGTACTATTCCACCGGGTATAGAAAAAAACCCGACAGATGGCAATGTAAGACGGGGGAAGGAAAAAGCAGGATTCCAAATGGGCGCTGAGACCACAGTAGTAAAAAAAAAAAAAAAAAAAAAAAAGATTTATTAGATATACAAAACACGTTTCGAGAATGCTCCAGTCTTTATCAGGCACTTGATGAAGAGACCAAAGCGGTCTCAAAACGCATTGTATATATTATAAATCTTCTTCTACTTTTTTAACTACTGCGGTGTCAGCGCCCCTTTGAAATCCTGCATTTTCCTCCTCCCCGTTTTACATTGTCTGGTGATGTCGTGTGTGGAGATCTGCAGGCTGGAGCAGCTACACCTTCACTGGATGACTATCCACCTTACAAGTGCTGTACGGAGTTGTATCTGGAGGTTGCATAACGTCTTCTGATTGGATCATTTTCATCTACGTGATCAACTTGGATTTATGACACTATGGAGCGCTTTTCTGTTTTTTCTATATGACTTACAAGTTAATGGAATTGTCAGATCAGTCATGGATCTTGTAAAACCAATAACCGGGGTGCCTGATCAGTGTCCAATCCTTATCCTCATTTTCAGTCATTTTATGTAGCACAATCCTGTAGGCCAATTATTTTTTCAATAGATCAGTTGCCTTTAAAGAGGACCCTTCACATTCGCAAATAAATTAAAACGGTCAGTATACATTCATTTCTTTCCTGACTCTATGCCAAAAATTCCTGTATTATTTTTTTCTGTAAGTGCACCGCCTCTACAGTAGGACACCTGTTATTTTTGGCACCCAGTATGTTAATTTATGAGTACATTTACAAGTAGGAGGGATTCACTGCCCAGAATCAAATTGGGATGGACCTTCGCCACTGTGTCACTGTCCAAGCAATGCAGACAGTGCCAGCAGCTCCAGCAGTGTAAACTCCTCAGAATTACAACATCTCACAAGATCACACTATCTTATTTTAGCCACACAGAGGAGATCTCCACTGCAGCTGCTTCTCAATCTGTGATGGCTCCTAGATCTCCTCTGCCACAGAATTTTTCTGCTACACGTGGATGGGGTTTTTAACACATTGTAAATTGGTGCAGATTTTCTAAGCGAAAGCCGCAGCATGTCACATAGGTTAAAAAAATAACAAAATAATAATATTTACTTATATATTTTTTTATATAATATATAAGTTCGGCCTCTCTCAATAAAATTACACGTCATTCACTGCTAGATTTATAAGCCCACAATGCCATATCAGTGAATAAACATCTAGCCCTTTCTTAAATGCTGACATCGTATCTGACATTAGTAGCTGGGTAGAGCATTCCACAGTTTAACTATTCCAACTGTACAGAACCCTTTCCTATATTGATGTCTGAAACAACTGATTGATTATGTGCTAGTTCTTTGTGTTGATCACACATATATTTATATATGTTAATAAGAGCACCTTTAAAAAGGAGTCGTCCCCTCCCCCCCCAAGCTGAAAAAGCCCAATTTCTCTAGTCTTTCATGGTTATAGAGACCTCCCATCCCATTTAACAATCTAGTTGTCCACCTATGAACCCTCTCTATTTAGAGCCCAAATTTGAATTCCATATTCAAGATGTGGCCTTAGAGGGGTAATATCACATTTGAATCAAAGGTTTTTCTCTTTTTTTACACCTTAGAATCCTATTTGCTTTTACAGCAGAATACCCAGATCCTTTTCTTGTTCGGTTATCCCCAGTTTTAGTACATTTAATGTATATGAATTAATGCTATTATTGTGGCCTAGGCGCTAGGGATGCATCGAAACTTCGATACTGTTTCGATACAGTGCATCCCCAAACGGTTCGATACCGTTATTTCATGTATTTCGATACTTAGCTGTGTGGCCGCACAGCTCAGTATTGTAACACATGAATGTATGAGAGCGGGGCTGCGGCTGTGTGATACAGTCCTTGCCGCACTTCTGAGTCCTGATAACAAGTGCGCAGGGTCAGGATGATGCGATGCGGCCGGCGCTGCACTAATGAGCGGCGGCACTTAAAACAGAACATGGCGGGCGCACTGCAAAACACCCCCATGTTCTGTCCTCAGTGCCTGCGCCGCCACTCATTAGTGCAGCGCCGGCCGCATCTCCTCATGCTGACCGCGCACGCACTTCCGGTCAGGAGCGGGGGCAATGACTGTATTACACAGCCGCAGCCCCGCTGGCAGAGATCAGAGAAACCACTCATCTCCGCCGCTATTCCCGTGAATGCTGCGATCACAGCGGACTGCAGCATTCAGGGGAAAATGAGAAGGGGGGATGCCCCTTGGATCGAGTCACAGGAATTGAGGGACATACCATATATGGGCAGACAGCCCAAGGTCCATTGACGAACCCCAGGGCTGTCCTACCAGATTTCCTGTTAGGACATACTTCGGTATGTCCTAACAACTGCCTGTGTGCCATCAATACTCAGGCTAATGTACTGTAATATAGATATATGCCTGTGTACTATCAGTATATAGATATATGCCAGTACATTAAAGTTTAAAAAAGTAAAAACAAAGTAACGGTAAATAAAAAAATAAAATAAATACACATACGTCTTTTTTTACAATAAACATTAAAATAAGTCAATACATAAAATATACACATATTCAGTATTGGCACGGCCGTAATAACCAGAACGACAATTTTTTTGCATCATATATGCTGTAAAAAAATAAAATAAAAACTGCTTTCACTTATTGTGGGGCACAAGGTGGGATGAATTTAACCTCCATGTGCCTCACATTAATAGTAATTAACCCCATCATGTACCTCACATATTAACCCATTATGACTGAGAAACATGATGGGGTTAATTACTATTAATGTGAGGCACGTGGAGGTTAAATTCATCATCACACCACGCGCCTCACATCAGAAAATGGAGGAACTTTTTTTTTTTTTTTGACAGTTGGCAAAGTATCGAATTGGTATCAAAATCGCAATACTAAACAAAGTATCGGTATCGAAGTCCAAATTCTGGTATCGTGACATCCCTACTAGGTGCATTACTTTACATTTATCAACATTAAATTTCATCTGCCATGTTTTTGCCCATACTGCCAGCTAATCTAGGTCTTTCTGTAATATTTTATAGTTAAGCGGAGTTTTAAGTATTCCACAAAGTTTTGTATCAGCAAAAACGGACACATTACTATCAATCCCATCCACAAGGTCATTAATAAAGAGATTAAAAAGACATGGGCCCAGCACCGATGCACAGGGCCGTAAATTTGATCCACAATTACGGACGGTAATTGCGGATCAAAGTAGGGACCCATTAATTTCTATTGCCCACGGACACCTTCTCGTATATTTACGGAAAGGTGTCCGGGCCGTAGAAATGACCCGCAAAAAAATAGGATATGTCCTATTTTTGGAATTTACGGACCATGCTCCCATACTTTACAATGCGGGTGACTGTCTGCGGCCGGCCGTGCCCGTAATCACAGACAGTTTGTTTTTCCAATGTGAAGTTCACCCTTTCTAAGAGTCTGCTCTATTCTTTTATTGCTGCCATTACCCAAATGGCACATTTATTTTGTGTGCAGTTTTGGATAATACGAGTACGGACCTGTAGCTGTAATATGCTGCTCTTACATAGGACAGAACATTCAGCTGACAGATCAGCCTTAAAAAGGGGTTATCCGGGGACCAAAAATTGAAAAAATTTGCTTTGCATTCATATTTTTATGTAAAAAGAAGCCTCTTACTAATATACTTTAATAAAAAATTCAGTACTAAGTGGTGCCGCTCAAACCTGATGAATTGTTCCCGGAAGCCCTGGCGCTTTTCTAATATTGACGACGAGCCGACACGGCCCCTTGTGACTGAGGGCTTTCTTCCTATGTTGTTTGTGTCGACGTGTTATCAATGGCATGACCACAAGATGCTGTCACATATATGGAGAGTGACGTTGGCAGCAATGCTGGAGTCCCCATGTAGAGCAAAGCACTAGCTGGGACGAATTTTTAATTAACGTACATTAGTGACTTTTTACATAAAAATATGAATGCAAAGCTATTTTTTTTTAATTTTTGGTCCCTGGATAACCCTTTTAAATACTTTGTAACAAGATGCAGAAAATTAGTATGTCTTTCATCATTTGACTTTTATTATTACTTTCTTTTTTTTTTTAACAAATGTTTTTATTGTGATTTTCACCATAAACAATTATTTTACAATGAAACAGAAACATCAAAGCGACAAGGGCATTGTGATAATAACAACGATTGATATTATAGCAGAAGATACAGCTAATCCTGTGCATAAAAATCAGTAATATATGGGTGTCCGCCATGTCAGTAGCTAGGTAAGGAACAATGCCCCTATCAGTACAGTAAATCATAAGAAATAAAATAACAGCAAATCAAAAATAAATCAGCACTTTGTTCAAGTGCAAACAAAAGTTCCTATGTGGAACTTAGAACCAGCCATGCTCCCCACATTACCCAAAACACCGCCACCCAGCAAATATTGTATACCCTATTCCCTTGTGGTAGGCCCAGGCGTAAATGCCCCAGAGTGTATTAATGGGAAATCTGCGGTCCCGCCTAACAGGTTCCAAAACGTAGGTCCGGGTTTCACATATATTGTTATTATGACATCGGTGGTGATCCCATCAATACCCTTTCCTGGTACCACACAGTGCTCTGGAAATTGGTCTGCATAGCCTCCCTAACTCGTTGTGGAAGAACAGAGATAAAATTTCCCCAAGTGTCAAAAAAAGATTCTATGAGCACCGTCTTACGTATTGAGGTTTCCGTCCAGTCCATCCTGAACAAAAATGTGAATTTATCCAAAAACAATTGGAACGGCGGCGCTCGTTTTTGCAACCAAGTGTGCAAAATAGATTTTACACCCGCTGCCGCTATCATATGCAATAATTTACCTGCTCCCCATGTATAGTTATAACATCTTTTGTCCAGATATCCAAAAATAGCCCACAAGGCATCATTAGGAACGAAGTTAGTCAGGTGTGTTAAAGTAAAAGTTCTTATTCTAGCCCAAAATTGTTGTATCACCGGGCATGTCCACAGGCAGTGATATAGATTTGCGTCAGCCTTGCCACATTTAAAGCAATTAGCGTTAGTATATATGCCCATCAGATAGCCCCTTGAAGGAGTAAGGTATGCTCTGTGACATATCTTTATTCTCATCTCCAAATACCTGGCAGATGGTAAATATTTATAGGCTTGCTCTAATGCTAACAGTATATTCCCATAAGTTAGAGTGGAGTCATCTAATACCCATTTGGAGGGGGAAACTTCAGTTTCCGCATAATCTATAAGTGTGTGTAGAGCTTCATAGTTTCGAGATATCGCTCCCCTAATACTCAGGAGTTTGTTGAATTTTGCATGTACAGCGGGGTTCCAATCCCTATCAGTCAGTTTATGTAGCAGAGTGTTAATATAACTTCTCGCCTGAAAATACATGAAGTGAGGGAACGGTACATCGGGATATTTTTGCAGAAGTTCTGTTCTCGTGTGCATCCTTTTTTCCGCAACATGCAACAGACAATGTACGTTCTTGATACCTGCCCTGAACCAGTTACCAAATATAGCATGGGACCCACCATCCTGAAAGTCAGGATTCTGAAGGGGAGATCAGCGGAGAAACTCCCAATATGTGTCCGATTTTATTCCACCTGTTCCATGTAGATAGCAAGAGGGTTATCCTGCATTTCTTCTGACAGCATATGATGCTGTAAATGAAGCATGGCGGGTAGTGCACAGTCCAGGAGAAGCTTTTGCTCCAATCCTGTATCTGAAAAGTGTGATGTATTATTTATCCAATCCCTTATTACCCGAAGTAAGGATGTTAAGTTATATACTCGGATGTTAGGGAAAGCTATCCCTCCATTGAGTTTGGGTTGTTGTAACAATTTGTACGCTATCCTCGGCCCCCCCCCAAATAAAAGTACGATATAAGAAATTGATGCGTTTTTCATCCCCAGGAGTGAGATAAATTGGGAGTGTATGAAATAGATTTAAAAGTCTGGGCAATTCTGTCATTTTTAGTAAGTATGCTCTCCCCAGGTATGAAAGGGCCAAGGATCCCCAAATCTTCAGTGTAACCTCCAACTTTTGTATATATGGGCGGATATTAAGTCTATATAGATCCGATGGATTTTTTGTGATCTGTACCCCCAAGTATTTCAGCGAGTTAGGTTGCCATCGAAAAGGGTATGCAGAAGACCACAAAGGCTTTGACGGTCTCTTAAGCAAAAGTGTCTCAGTTTGATTGATGTTGAGCGTGTAACCCGAAAGGCGTCCAAAAGTAGTCAGGTCCCCCATTATCTGAGGTAGGGCTTGTTTTGGGTCGGAGATCATCAACAGTATGTCATCCGCAAATGCTACTATTTTGATTTCAGCCCAGTCTGTTTTTATGCCCTGAAATACTGGGGAGGTTTGTAAATGTCTCAACAAAGGATCTATTGACAAATTGAAAAGTAGGGGTGAGAGTGGACATCCCTGACGTGCCCCCCGGAATATATCTAAATGAGGTGTATTATGTCCGTTAACCGTAATTGTGGTCCTGGTGTCAGTTTGTAGTAGCGCTATGTAGTTCAGAAAAATAGCACCGAATTTGCGCTGCATTAGGGCTTCGGTCAGGAAAGGCCATGCCATTTTATCAAACGCCTTTTCTGCGTCTAAACTCATAAGCATAGTTACCGGACTCTGTGGGCTCCGAGCCATCACCGTGGCCGCCACTGCCGCGCGGACATTTTTTATGCATTGCCGTCCCTGAGTGAAGCCTGTTTGTGCCGGACTGATTATATGTGGCAGGATAAGCTGTAATCTATTGGCTAGGATTTTAGACAAAAATTCATAATCAGCGTTTAGCAATGATTATTATTACTTTCTACCTTTACCAGTATTATAAAATGATGAGCTTTCATCCACTTCAAATGAATTTAATTAAATAAGTAAAAAGTTATAACCTCTGGAGAGTAAACACGAGTTTTAGAAATCTGACAAAGTTTCCTTTGGATGGAAAGGAGTTAACGGGATTGTCCCAAAATAAACTTATTATACAGGGTAGGGTGTCCAACAACTAGAACCCATAGTAGTCTTACAAATTTTTTGATCTAAGTATTGACTTAGTCCCCACTTTTAAAGCCAGAATGCCTGGAGACTCTAATTGAATTATTGGAAGTTATGAAAACCTAAATCAGAGCACTCATTATATACATATAACAGCACATATATGGCCACCTCTGCATCATGAAAAAGACAACCTGGTAGTGACTGGGAGGACTTCTTTATTCTTGGAATTGGCATGTTTGCCAGCCATTACCAATCTGAACTAATATATACACACATATATATATATATATATATACACACACACACACACACACACACACACACACACACACACACACACACACACAAACACACACACACAAACACACACACCTCAACCACTTCAATACAAACATAGCAAAATGTGTCCCTTAAGATAAAGCGGACATCACTGAACAATAAAAGGAAGGGTCTTTGAAAGTTACAATGATCGTATACAGTTTTCCAAACCCGTAGTTAAAATCAGTCGATTCACAGAACCAGGAGAATTGTATTTTCAACCCTTTCCCCCTGCACTCAACTGTATCCGTGTTCTTAGGACACGGATACAACGGAGCAGTCTAACTGGAGCTGGCAAGGGAAACTGTCAGAATAATTTTCTGTGGTGTGACAGCCCCCCCCCCCCCCCCCATGTATTTCATTGTCAGCAAATCAGAGAACCTATTAAAAATTGGAATCCCATCCGTGATCATATAGATTTACAATGTGAGTAAAAGGTATAAATATAAAATGATATAGGGAAAGTTCAGCTTAGGAAAAAATTACAAGTTTCTCGACTTAATTCTGAAATAGGACACAAGGTGTCTAGAGATCTATTGAATCATAGCAGTAGCTCCTGCCAAACATCCCAGACCTGGCAGGGAAATTACATCTAACCATATCAGATACCTAAAATGAGCTGCTCTACAGGAGGAAAATATGTTGCAGATTATTGCTGAATTACTAAATTCAGTGTCCTGCTAAATATCTGCTTAACAGTTTACAGGCAGAAAATCACTTGGCTCAGAAATAGTCACAAAATGCTCAGACATTATGTAGTTACAGGCACCTGGTATTATTTTCCATGTGAAATATCATATGGCAGTCAGATTCAAAATGATTTGTTTGTTATGTAAATCCTATTTTGTAGTGATGTTCTTAACAGAGCGCCAAGGGAATGCTATTCATGAGGCAATCACCAGCAATATCTTCAATTCAGTTACACTAAAGGCATAAAATACACTTATACCCTGTATTATCCTTTAACATTTAGGTTTTGCAGATGTAGATGTAGTGGAGTTTGCCAAAAGCAGTGGCAACCCCACCACGTCTGAAAGCTGCCTAAATGGATTGTCAGGGATTTGGTGATTCTTCAAAGAGATAAAAAGACCCTGTAAAGAGAATAGGGAGAAACAGAAAATGATAAATAAAAACGGAGTCATAACTAAACAGCGATGTTACATCATGCCATCACCGTGGCTTTACAGCTATTGGATGACAGTCATGTGACTTTCGTCTCTATGGAAGCAACGTCAGTGTCCCTTGAAAAGTTAGTTACGCTTCAAAAATATTGAAGAGCACCTTCAACTTTCCTGGATAACACGTCAATATGTGACCAGTAAGGGTTCGACCCTCAAGACCCACTCCGATCAGCAGAACAAAGGGGCCATAGTGCGCTCTAGATAAACCTAGAAGGGGCTGCAGCAA